>NC_133618.1:339040447-339410447 GCF_048593235.1 Sminthopsis crassicaudata | reverse complement strand
CTTCTTCAACATTTATCATTATCTTTTCTGTCATCTTAGCCAATCTGAGAGGTGTGAGGTGGTACCACAGACTTGTTTTAATATGCATTTCTCTAATCAATAGTTGTTGTTTTTTTCATATGACTATAGATGGCTTTAATTTCTTCATCATCTCCAATTGACAAATGGTCAAAAGATATGAATGGACAATTTTCAGATGGAGAAATTAAAGTCTTCTATAGACATGTGAAAAAAATGCTTGAATCACTATTCATTAGATAATTCCGACACTAATGCATTATTGGTGGGATTGTGAAGTGATCCAATCATTGGAACTATGCCCAAGCATAGATAAAAAACTGTGCATACTCTTTGATCCAGCAATATCACTGTTTATATTCCAAAGAGATCACCAAAAAAGGAAAAGGTTCAATATGTACGAAAATATTTATAGCAGCTTTTTTTGTGGTGGCAAAAAATTGGAAATTGAAGGGATGCTCATCAGTTTGGGAATAGCTGAACGAGTTGTGGTATATGAATGTAATGGGATACTATTATTCTATAAGAAATGATGAGCAGAGTGACTTCAGAAAAACCTGGGAACACTGCTAAGTGAAATGAGCAGAACCAGGAGAACATTGCATGCACTTTTCTCCTCAGACATGAAATAATAAAAGACAATTCCAAAAGACCCATGATGAAAAATGCATCCATATCCAAAGAAAGAATTATGCAGATTGAAACTTACTATTTTCACTTTGGTTTTTTTGTTTTTGTTTTTTTTCTTTCTTAGGTTTTTCCCTTTTGTTCTGATTCTTCTTTCACAACACAACTAATGTGGAATTTTTTTTATATAATTGTACATGTATAATCTATATCAGATTGCTTGCTGTCTTGGGGAAGGATTAAGAAAGAGGAGGAAATAAAAATTTGTGAAACTCAAAATCTTATAAAAGTGAATATTGAAAACTATCTTTAATGTAATTAAAAACATAAAATACTATTAAAACATTTAGATAAAATTCTAATAAAATGTAATGATTTATCTAAGAAGTAATTCATTTTGACCAATTTGGATTTCATTAGGGATTTTATATAATTATTTAACAATATGAAAACAATCTACAGAATTATATTAAAAACAAAAACATGCATGCACTATTAATAATAAACTAATAAAAATAAAAATCAATACATGCAGACAAATCTTTTAACAAAGTATAACACTTATTTATGTTTTTAAAAGCCCCAACAAAATACAAGCATAAAGTAGTTTTTTAATCCTTTAAAAGTATTTATTTAAAATTAAAAGCAAATAATATATGAAGTGGGTATACACTAGTCAGTAGTGGTAGTTAGATAGTACAGTGCTGGGTCTGGATCCAGGAAGATTATAAATTTGTCCTTAGGCTTATAAACTAAATAAACTTGGGAAAATTTCATTTCTTTGCTTATATGAGGATGAAAATTCTCCCACCTACAATAAAAGGTCTGAGCCAATGGCACTTTATTAAAAGGTCCATAGTTCCTCTAATGAAGTGGTTCTAAGATCTTCCTCATGATCTGAGATGCCACCTTCCCTTAAGATTATATTTTCATAGAGCAGAGGTCCCAAACATGGTAGCCTTATGCCTGGTGCCAAGGGTCTCTGCCCACTGGAACACTATTTCTGGTGCCCTTTTATCTCTACCTTCACCTTTTACTAACTATACTTTAACCTTACTTCCAAACCCCATAATAAATTTTTTATCAAAAAAAAAAAAAAAAAAAAAGACTATACTTTCATAGAGTTACGTTGAATATAGAACATAGAACATTGATTTCTCTGGTTAGCATATAATACATAGGCTAAAAGATGAATGCCAAAAGAGTCATAGATTTGGCAAAGGTATCACAATTAGTGACTAAAGTGGTCATATGACAGTCAGTGGTCATAAGATGGTCATCTGTACCTATTAAACAATTGATTGGGAGTTACAAAAATATTTTGGGGGACTTTCCCCCAAAGCTGTGATCTTTGCCATATTGAGTTTATATTATCCAAATTGTTATACAATAGCAAAACAGGACAATGGTGGAGGGCCTTTAATTAACTTCTTATAGCTAAGCATCGAAAAGAGATTCTAAAGATGTGAGAAGACTTCCAGGGGTGGATCCAAGGTGGCCAAGATGACACACATTTCTTTCTGACCTTTTCCTACAACCCTCAGACTAATTAGCAAATCCAGCCTCTGAACCAGCAGCTCTGGACCAACAGAACCCATAAATATTGGGAGTGTAACAAATTACCAGCAGAAGATAATTTCGAAGATTACCAGAAAAGGTCTGTTTCCAAGCCAAGCACAAGCAGCTCAGCACAGACGCCAACATAGAAAGTGAAGACTCTGGGGGGTGGTGCAGAATCTTCGGGGATGAATCTACAGCAGTACTGGTCACTCTGCCCTAGTTGCAAGCCAGTAGATCAGCAGAGATGTTATAAAACATCCAACACAAACACAAAAAGTAAATAGTGAACCCTAAAATGCCAGAATCTCATGGGACCTGACCATGCCTACCCAGCACAGGGAGTGAGTCAATGGTCCAGCACAGCCATGGCCATTTGTAGAGGATGCTGCTACTTGTACAGGAAGCTTGGAAAACCTCCCTTGCTCTACAAGCAGACATTAACTTTTTTTTAATAAATGAGGAAAAAGGTAAACAGAATTCTGACAATAGACAGCTTTTATGGTGAAAGAGAAGAACAGATATCAAACCCTGAGACCAAAGGCAGATTCTCTTCAGATGAAACCCCAAAAGATGATATAACCTGATCCCCATCACACAAGACTCTCCTAGAAGAAATTAAAAAGAAACTTTAAAAAGAGGTAGAAGAAAAATGGGGGAAAGAGACCCTGAAAGAGACCCCAAAATTAAAACCCCAAGGAATATCATTGTTAAATTTCAGAACTATCAGACCAAGGAAAAAATATTACAAGCAGCCAGAAAGAAACAATTCAAATACTGAGGAGCCACAATAAGGATTACGCAGGACCTTGAAGCTTCCACTTTAAAGTATCAAATGGCCTGGAAAATCGAAGGAACTTGGAATTCAATCAAGAATTAAATTACCCTGCTAAACTGAGCATTTTTTTTTCAAGGAAAAAGATGGACATTCAACGAAACTGGTGAATTCCATTTATTTTTTATTAAAAGAACAGAGCTAAACAAAAAATTTGACCTCCAAATATAGAACTCAAGAGAAGCATAAAAAGGTAAAAAGAAAAAAAAAACTCTTGAGAACTTTATTTCTGTTATGGATATACATTGAGAGTACATGTACAATCTGATTTTACTGTTATAAAAAAGAAACTAGAGATGGAAAGAGGATTGTAACAGAAAAAAAGGGAAAAGTGGAAGTAAAATAAAAGAAATTACATCTCAGGAAGAGGCAAAGAAAACCTATTATAATTGAGGGAATAACACTGATGCATTGTTGGTGGAGTTGTGAAAGAATGCAACCATTCTGGAGAGCAATCTGGAATTATGCCCAAAAAGTTATCAAAATGTGTATACCCTTTGATCCAGCAGTGCTACTACTGGGCTTATATCCCAAGGAAATACTAAAGAAGGGAAAGGGACCTGTATGTGCCAAAATGTTTGTGGCAGCCCTTTTCATAGTGGCTAGAAACTGGAAGATGAATGGATGTCCATCAATTGGAGAATGGTTGGGTAAATTATGGTATATGAATGTTATGGAATATTATTGTTCTGTAAGAAATGACCAACAGGAGGAATACAGAGAGGCCTGGAGAGACTTACATCAATTGATGCTGTGTGAAACGAGTAGAACTAGGGGATCATTATACACTTCAACAATGATATGGCATACATGGCAATTCTCAGAAGGAAAGTCTCTATAACAGAGAAATGCACATTAAGACAACTCTGAAATATCATTACCCACCTCTCAGATTGCATTAAGATGACGGGAAAAAATAATGATGAATTATTTGATTTGATGAATGTTGGAGGGGATGTGGGAAAACTGGGACATTGATACATTGTTGGTGGAAATGTGAACAGATCCAACCATTCTGGAGAGCAGTTTGGAACTATGCTCAAAAATTATCACACGGTGCCCTTTGACCCAGCAGTGTTTTTAATGGGATTATGTCCCAAAGAAATCTTTAAGGAGAGAAAGAGACCCACATGTACAAAAATTGTTTCTGGCAGCCCTCTTTGTAGTGGCAAGAAACTGGAAACTGAGTGGATGACCATCAACTGGAGAATGGCTGAATAAATTATCGTATATGAATGTTATGAATATATGAATACTACTGTTCTGTAAGAAACAATCAGCAGGATGATTTCAGAGAGGCTTGGAGAGACCTACATGAACTGATGTAAGTGAAATAAACAGAACCAGGAGATCATTAAACACAGCAACAAGAAGACAATCAATTCTGATGGGAGTGGCTCTCTTCAACATTAGATGATTCAAACCAGTTCCCTTGTGCAGTGATGAAGAGAGCCATCTACATCCAGAGAGAGAACCATGGGAACAGAGTATGGAAGACAACATTCTCACTCTCTGTTATTTGCTTGCCTTTTTTTTTTCTTTCTCAGTTTTTCTTTTCCTTCCTTCTTGATATGATTTTGTATGTGTGTGTGTGTATGTAGCAAGATAACTGTGTAAATATGTATACATATATTGGATTTCAACATATTTAACATGTATTGGACTACCTTCCAGGTAGGGGTGCAGGTGAGGGGAAGGAGGGGAAAATTTGGAATGAAAGGTTTTGCAAGGGTCAATGTTGGAAAAATTATTCATGCATATGCTTTGTAAATAAAAAGTTTTAATTAAAAAAGTGAGTAAAATGTTTTCAAAAGAACGACAAGCTATTAGCCATCATATGGAAAATATTCCAAATCACTTATAATAATAATTTCTCCTAATTAACAAAGATAATAAAAGATTAGTCCTTATTGGAAAGGTTGGGGGGAGGAAACAGGGAAGATTTCTCTCTTGTGCCTCCACTTGGTAGAGCTGTAAATCAGTACTATCATCTTGAAAAGCAATTTAGGATTTTGCAAATACTAAAATGTCCTAACACTTTGACTCAGAAATTTCACTGCTAGATCGAGGTCATTGATAAACATCCCTATTTACATCAGAATATTTATGGTATCATTTTTTTGTAATAGTTAAGCATGGAAAATAAAGTAGTTTGGGGAATGGTAAACAAATTGCTGCACTTGAATACAACATGCTATAAGGAATGATGCATATAGAGAATCATGGCAAAATGTAAATGTCAACATTAGAGTTGGTGTCTGCCAAATAAAGAGAACCAAGAAATAATATATAGTATAACTATAAAAATGGAAATGAAAAGAAAAACTTAAAATCATCATTTCAAAATTACGCAGAATAAGCATTGTTCCAAAGTAGAATTATGGGAAAATGTGCTATACTCACTATGCATAGGTTTCAAAAGTATGGTGAATTGCACACATTTTAAGCCTTTTATGATTTCAGATTTGCTGGGGGGATGAGGAAAGGTACTCTTTTATGGTCCATTCGACGGATATCAAACTTTACTTCTAATTCTACAACCAAATGTGCTCTTAAAAATATTTTGTGTACACATGAGTAGTTTTCCTTGATCTTTGAACTCTCATATATATTCCTAATAACATTATCATTGCACAAAAGAGTTTATAATAGAATTTGGTAACTTTTAGGGTATTATTTCAAATTCTTTTCCAGAATACCTTAACCAATTTATAGCTTTACCAAAAGCATGTTAATGTGTCTGTGTCCTATATACATCCTCAAAAAATTGTGTAGTTAATTTACCTTTGCCTCCTCACAGTAATTCTTATTTTCTCTGAAATCTTCTTATTTCCATGCGTTTCTTCTTTTACAGTTGTCAGTTATCACAAAAATTCTGATTTCCCTTTTGTTGAGTCAGGACACTGTGCATGGAGATATAGCATTCTCTGAGAAGTAGGGTCTCTAAATATCAAATCCTTATAGTTTATATCAATTTAAAGTCTCTAAATTTCATTACAACATTCTCTCTCTGTATTTCTCTCTGTCTCTCTGTCTCTCTGTATATCTCTTCCCCACTCTCTTTTGAGAATTTTCTTGTCTGGAGGACCCTGATTCCACTCTCTTTCTCTCCTCCTTTTTTTTTTTTTTTTTTTGAATCCTCCCTTCTTTCTCTGACATGACTTTCTCCTGAAGCAAGAAGAAGGATGTCTGTAAACAAGAAATTCCAATCAATCAATAAGCATTAAGCATTTATGAAACACTTGCTAAGTACCAACCACTGTACTAAGTTCAGGAGATGCAAAAAGGTTCAAGAGACAGACTCTACCCTCAAGGAACTTATAATTGAAAGAGGGCGACAATATGTAAACAAATATAAACAGAGCAAACTATAATTAGGATAAATAGGAAATAATGAAAAGAAGGGAAGCATTGAAATTAAGGGAAGGGGAGGTTTCCTGTAAGTTTTTTCTATCTCTTTATAAAATAACATTAATCACTGCTACTTTTTCCCACCAGTAAAACAAAATATCCTTGCTTTGCCTTCTCAGCCAGTCTCTTGAAGGGTCTCTTCATCTCCTCTGTCTTCCTTTTTGCCCTTGTATATGTTTTCAAATTGTGTAATTTAGTACTTCCTCCCAAAAAAATTAATTCACTTGTAAATAGAGTGTTTAAGACGGTTTTGACAAAGATTAATATTTATTTACATACTTTCATTCTTGTCTCCTATATTTTTATGAAAAAAAAATGCATTCATAGTCTTTTCTTGCTGTTGTCTTTGCTAACTCTGTTTGTTAATATATATGGAAGGGAAACCAAATAATTTTTTCATGGTTTTCTTTTTAGGAATGCTTTGAATGCCTCATTTTTATTTTTTATTCAATATTTTTATTTTCTCCATTTACATTTAAAACAATTTTTTACATTTGTTTTCAAAACTATGAATTCCAGATTCTCTCCCTTTCTCCTTATCCTTCCCCTCATTGAGAAGGCACATGTGAAGTAATGCAAAACATTTCCATAAAAAGTAATGTTGTGAAAGAAAACATAGATCTTCCTCTCTCCCCCCCTACAAAAAAAATTTTAAAGAAAAATAAAGCTTAAAAAAAATATGCTTCACTGTGTATTCAGACACAATCAGTTCTTTCTCTGGATATGGACAGCATTTTCTATCATAAGTCCTTCCCACAATGTTTGCTTTTACTTTGTATTTTTCTTGAGTTCATAGAGGACTTTTCAGGTTTTTTCTGAGAGCATCCTGCTCATCATTTCCTATAGAACAATAAATTTCCATCCTAATGACATACCACACAATTTATTTAGCCATTTCCTAATTGATGGACATCCCTTCAACTTCCAATTCTGTGCCCTGAGAAAAAAGCTGCTATAGATATTTTTGTACATATAGGTCCTTTTCTTTTTTTAAAAATCTCTTTTGAGATTCATGGCTAGGAAAGATATTGCTAGGTCAAAGGATATACATTACTTTGTAGCTCTTTGAAATGTTCTATTTTTATTAAATATTAATTCAGCTCATAAACTCAGATTTGTAGGTATGTATATTATATTGGCTTGCATCTTGAGCATTCATTCTTTTTAGAGGCACATTATTTCATTCCTTCCTAAATTTTCTGGTGGATGCTTGTGCTAGTGGAATTTCTATTCTTTAATATTTTAAGGCCTTTGAAATTGAAATTGTTAAATTAATAATTATGTGTTTTAGAGTTTGCAGCATAGATGCCATAAGTGCTATCTATGAATTATTTTGACATTTGCTTTTTTGTGTGTTTAGATGGTCTAGGATTTTCTTACTTTTATATTCATTAGTTTTTTTTAACTTCTATTTTTCTTGGATACTTGTAATTCTTAAAATGTCACTACATATCCTGTGTTTGAGATCATTTTGTTTGCTTGGGGATTAGGTTTCCTTTTAATGTTATTGCTGCTATTCTATCAGATTGTCTTTCATTTCTCTGTGTTTGTCAATCATTCATTAGTCAATAAATGCTTATTAAGCATATATACTTTTCCAAACAGTTATTCTCTTTTTTTGGTTTGGTTTTATTTTTTGGTAAAGCATGCAGGTGTGGTTTGGAGTTTGCCTATTCAACTAATTAAATTGCTATATAGGCCAAGAACTCTGCATTCACAAGTCTTATTTCTCATTTCAACACATTTTCTCAGGATTCTACAGAGCTCTTCTGCCTGATCAAGTACTCATTCATTTTCCTTTGTCTTGCAATATTTAGTCATAGAGGTAGAGCATTTTTTGTTGATCTGACTGATGGTCATATTCACGTTAAAAAAACACAATTAATATCCTTCCTATTGATTTATCTGCTTTTGCTCAAGAACTTGAATTGAGTTTTCTTATTCCTAAAATCTACTGATAATTTCAGTCTTTCCCCCCCTCCCTGCCCCCTTTATATTCCCCTCACCTTCTGACTGCTCCTTTGTTAGGGCTTTCCCTGAGGGCTAAATAGTAAAAATGTATTAGTCTCCCTCAACATTGAGCAATTCATATTTCACAGTCTTTATAAAGTCTCCAACTCCACATGATTTATGAGAGATAAGAATTGGCCCCAGCTGGTTACTGTGGTCTTTACATCAGGCTCAGTGGAATTCAGCCCAGCTACATCTCTTTCTTGGTTATCTAGTTAAGCTATGATGAGAGCACTGCTGAGAACAAGCTTTGTTCTAGAACAAACTTCTGCCTTTTGGTTTTCCAAGACATTATGACAGGCAGAGTGGATCTGAATTCTGTTACAAGATTGTGAGTAGGTTTGACAGAGAATTACAATAAACTGTAGCAAAAAGGGTGCTGAGAGGGCTTTCTCTCTTGTTAGCTTATTAGATTATAGAATGAGGGTTCTTAGTGATCTATACAGTAAGGATACCTAAAATTGCTACATTTTAGAAATATTTGAAAGATCATAAGAATTACAGAAAATGTCTACTCCCTTATCTGTGTGTTTCATGTAACCTGAAAGTTCCATTAACATATTATATTATGGTTAAGTTCATATTTTTGAAAAAATAAAATTGATGTTATCTTCATGTTTTTGTCCTTGATTTTATTCTATATCATCAATGACATTCTCAATACTGCCAGTCATGTGTCTTTGTCTCTGAGTTCACATCAGAAGTTCAGCTTTCCTCTCTGAATTAATTAAGCTCAGTTCAGTTTTCCTACTAATCATTGCTCTATTCTTGTGGCAAAGAAATTGGTTATCCTTGAAGGATGGAGGTAGACATGAGGAAAAGTCTGGTCTGTGACACCAAATAGCCATACAACTAGACACTACCAATAAGCTTTCCATAATGAAAAGGTAGAAGGAAGAGTGGTTACTAGCCCTGAATTTTAAATTTCGAGCCAATCATATTGTTTCCTCCACCTATAATGTTGCCTGTTTTCATTCTTTCTCCTTTAAAGCAACTTTATTTGCATAGGCTCTCTAGTTTTGTAGTTTTACTTAACTTTTTTTTAATCTAATTACATAATTTTTCCTCTTTTTCATCTCAGTTAAGTAGGTTAGTAAAATTCTCTTTATTCTCCTCTTCCACTTTTTTTGTTTATTAGAGTTTTTCCTAGCTCATTCTTGTGACTTTATCCAAAAAAGATACATTTTTTTCATTCTCCCATATTTATATTTTTATTTTTCTCCTAGACATTTATTCTTTAATTCATAGTCTTTATATATTTTTTTCTTCTTTAAGTCTCTGTATTTCTCATGAAAATACAAATTTTAAAATACCAATTTGAAATTCCTTCTTCTAATTAGTTTTTGTGTTAATGGCTTATAGATCTTGTCATTATTTCCCCCTTTTTAATCTTTAGCACTTTGCTTTTTTACATTCAGAAATTAGTGGCAATTTTTTTGTATTATGTCTTACATTATGGTGTTCAGGTTTTTTTTGATGAACTCTTCTGAGAGATCTATAAATCCCTAAATTGTCACTACATATTCACCTGCAAGATGAATGTCTTAATGGCAAGATGATTTTTTTCTTTTATTATTATTTAGTGTTTTATATATGTATATATATATTAGATATATAATTTATTATTATATATTTTATATATTATTGCTTTTTGATTTTCTTATTTTGTATTGTCATTCACTTATATTTATTTAATCATTTCCTCATCCAGTTTGGTGAGAAGCCCAGTATTTTTAATTAAAGAACTGTGTGCTTTATTGCATAAGTGCATAAGTCCATCCAATTGAGGTCCTAACAAAATAGTTAACTATTTCTACAGAAGACACACCATCATTGATATGAGTCATAGATAAAACTATTAATGGTTCCAGTCAATTTATTCCAGATTCCTTCTAAAAAATATACTTGAACTTTCCCCAATATATGAATATATGAAACACATTCAAACTTTATAAAGAAAGAAAATGGGGGCAGCTAGGTGGTGCAGTGGATAGAGCACCAGCCCTGAATTCAGGAGGACCCGAGTTCAAATCTGGTCTCAGACACTTAATACTTCCTAATTGTGTGACCCTGGGCAAGTCACTTAACCCCAGACTCAGAAAAAAAAAGAAAAAAAGAAAACCAGATCAGGTAAACCCTATATAGTGCTTCTGAAAGGAATTACAGTTAGGTTTAAGTACTCAGGGTTTTTAACAGAATCAAGCAAAACTTAGTTTATGGGCCTTAAATACATAAGAATCTCAAAAAAAAAAAAACAGTCTAAGTCTGCTTAAAAGTAAAAAGGGTGATATATGTGCAAAAATGTTTGTGGCAGCCCTTTTTCTAGTGGCAAGAAACTGGAAACTAAGTGTATGCCCATCAATTGGAGAATAGCTGTAGTGTTCTGTTGTTTCTCAATTGTAATCCTTCTCTGGGAGGAGGTTTCTTTTCCATAAATCCTTTTCTCTGTGAGCAGGTTTCTTGGGAGGCTTCTGGAGCCTCCAGCCAGAGCTAAGGTAGAATCTCGAATCCTCCTCTTCCCCTCCAAAAGTGTGGGATTGCTGGACTTGTGAATCCACAGGACGTCATCTCCTTGATCCAATCCAGACTGTTTCCTTCCAGACTGCCTCTTCTTCTTTTATCCTCCCAGAGAATGGGTTTGTAGGTACTCCAGGGGCTTGTGGGAACTATTTACAACCAATGAACTTGCTCCTTTTAAAGGTGTGAACCCTGAGCTAGAGAATTGTTAAGTACTGATGTAACACCTAGTAAGAACCTAACAAATAGCTGAATAAGTTATAGTATTTGAATGTTATAGAATATTATTGCTCTGTAAAAACAATCAGCAGGATGATTTCAGAGAAGCTTAGAGAGATTTACTAAGTGAAATGAGCAGAGATATCATTTTATATGACTACAACAAGATTATACGATGATCAATTCTGATGGATGTGGCTCTTTTCACCAATGAGATTATTCAGGCCAGTTGGAATGGTTTTCTGATGGAGAGAACCAACTATACCCAGGAAGAGGACTGTGGGAACTGAGTGTGGATCACAACATAGCATTTACACTCTTGTTGTTGTTGTTTGCTTGCATTTTATTTTCTTTCTTGTTTTTTTCCCTTTTTGATATTGTTTTATGCAACAAGATAATTATATAAATATGTATACATATATTGGATTTAACATATATATTTTACCATGTTTAACATATATTAAATTACCATCTGGGGGAGGGAGTGGGGGGAAGAAGAGGAAAAATTGGAACAAAGTTTTGGCAAGGGTTAATCTTGAAAAATTATCCATGTATATGTTTTTAAAATAAAAAGCTTTAATTAAAAAAAAAGTAAAAAGAGAAATAAACACCTATGAGTTATATGCTAGTAAATAGTTGGTTGATCTTGGAAAAGATATTAAACTATCAGAATATAAGTGTTCAAAAATGTGAAAGTTATTTCAAAGAAACTAGTCTTACTTATAAAAGGAAAATTTAGAAAAACAAAAATACAAATTTTTCTTTGGTAGATCCCTGAAGACATGATGTCTAATAATGAAAGTCCAAAGTAGAGAATTTTTCAAATGCATATTTGCAAAAGGGAAGGGTTTCATGTTATACCAAGTAAGGTGATATTTCTGAAGGCACTCTCTCATTAGTAGTTTTAGGACAGAAAATATTACTGTTTCCCTCAGGATTCTAAGAATACTACAGAAGGATTATGGCTTCTAATAATATCAGTAAACTAAATAATATCAAATACTTTTACAAAATATAAAAAGATAAGATTATATTTATATATGCATGTATGTATATAAATAAAATTTCTACTATTAAAAATACACACACATAATATATGTGTGCAAATATGTTTATGTGTGTGTATGTACATGTGTATGTATATATATATATAAATAAACTGTAGACCACATTATACATATACACATAATACAAGATAGATGGAGAGAGTAGGCTAAAATTTAAAGTAATTCTTATGAAAGCATTCTCCCAATACAGTTTCCCCTCTACACAAACAAAATAAGGCCTTGATGACAATGGGCTCCAACTTGAAGCACAAGAACATTAAGGCACATGTAAAGAATATATAGGGCCAAAGAAATGGTACTTTTGCAACTTCTGCTGAGTCCCTACCAAATTTGTTTCTAGTAAATTATGTTGATAATGGATGTTACTTGCTTGCTCACCTGGGTCAACTCCTTATAGGATGTGGCTTCTAGCTCTTTACTGGACTTGATTGCTGCTGCTACTATTGGCTGATAATTGCTAATTGGACTGATGTCTCTTATTCCTTTGCCTCCCACTGCATCCAGACTCATATCCAGTTGTCCAGATCTATATTTTGTCATTCGATCCAGATGACTCAGGAGGAAAAAGAGAGGCTGGTGACTTTACACAGCCTTCCCTCACTTGAATACAATTCATTTGCAAATCATACCACCTCCCTGATGATTTTGAAAAAGAAGGACAAACAACAAATCCTTTGCCTAAGATCAGGAAGCAATAGATAAAAAAGAAAGAGAAGCACTCACAGAAAAAAAAAAAAAAAGGAATCTGAGTGTGAAATAAGGTACATGCTGTACCCTACTCAACCCTTTACCCAGAGACTTATAGCAGTTTTTGCCTTACTTATGGCCTATAAGAGAAGCAAAAAAAAAAAAAAAAAAAAAAAAAAAAAAGGGGGGGGGGGGGGGCCTAAGGAAAAGGTATATCCATTCCTTTGTATCCTAACTCCTTTCCAATTCATCTCCTCCTGGGTAATCAAACCTTCTGGTTTCTCAGCTATCCACTAGCTCCTGAGGTCCTTATAGGTAGAAATACCAGGATTCCAGATTTTGTATTGGAACTAAGTAGCAAATGTTACATATGCTCTTATTAACCCAACTAATCCAACAAGGTCATATTAAAATTAACCCAACAAAAAGGTCATATTTTAAATATATAATAATTAAGCACAGAATCTATGGAATCTCAAGAGAGTATGGAAGAACAGAAAATTCCAGAATAATTCAAAAGAGAAATGAAATCTATATAAAAACTATAAGGAATGAACAAATGTCAAATTTCATAGCTCTCAAATTATGAAAAAAAAATATGAAACTATAGCAGTTAAGCAAGCTTGAATGTTAATTGATGAATCTACCTGCAAGATTAAAGATGATATACTACTAGACTTCTTCAGATAATAAACCACACATTCTTGAAGCATATATTGGTGGTATAAAACTACCTGATGTCCCACATCCCTCAAGGATAACGGTTTTTCTGTAGGCAAGAATAGAACACTAATTAGCTGGAGGACTAGATTTCTAAACTTAACTCGTAAGTCAACTGAGTTCTTTAACTAAATTCAGAGGAAAAAAACTATGACTTAAGAAGCAGTTACAAAATTAATTGTAAATAGGTTCAATTTTAAAAGATAAAAATAATCAATTGATCATTCTAATACAACTTAAGTTTTCTCATAAAACCAATTTTTTCAAAATTTAATGATTCAGAAATAATTCAAAATGAATAACCATGTAATTGAATGTTGTCTGATTGTAGACAACAAAGCACCTCATCTCCCCCAGTAACAATAGCAACAACACCCAACCAAATACAAATAATCCTAATAATCTAATTAACTTTAAAATCTAATCATTTATCTTTTTAAAATTGCTCCTCTGAATTTTTCATTGTAGGTTTTTTCTTCTATCTCTATTATTCTGTCTATATCTCTGTCTTTCTGTCTCTGTTTCTGTTTCATTTTTCAAAGATTCTACCTACTTGCACTATTTCTCTTTGGGAATGTTTTGTACTACTGTGTAAAGTAGTATCAGTATTGCATACTATTAAAATAGGAACAGCTAGGTGGTGGCGGATAGAGTTCTGAGCCTGGAATCAGAAAGACCTGAGTTCAAATGTAACTTTAGATATTTGCTATCTTATCTGTGTGCTCTGGTATGTCATGCAGTCTTTCTTTGTCTCAGTTTCCTCATCTCTAAAAAGTGGTCATGAAAATAATAATGTTAATATGTAACATAAATAAATATGATAATATAAATATAATAAATAATAACATATAATCAAATGAGATAATATTTGAAAAGTGTGAAAAGCACAGTGCCTGGCATATAGTAGGTACTATACAAATATAAGCTATTACTTTTATTATAAGTAAATTTTTTATGTTAGATTAGATTTACAACATCAATAATTCTTAGCTATAGTATTTTTTTGGTATCTTCTACTTCAACTTTTCCTTTCCTTTATTATTATTTATTTATTATTAATGTTATTTATTTATTCCTTTATTATTATTTATTATTATCCTATATTATAGCACAATCTTGATTAACTTTGACATTTGTTCTTTGCTGTTTTTCTCCCGGCTGGTTTCAGTGCTTTTTTTGAACCAGAAAGTCAGGAATTTTAGCTTTTCCTTGGTTTGCTGTACTTTAGATTTCTTTCCTGTGGATATGTATATCCTTTCCATTTTCTTTTTGCTCTCTATCTCTAATATTCTGGGCCTTTCAAAAATGATTTCTTGAAATATAGTATGCAGGTTATTTTCTTGATTATAGTTTTTAAGAAGTCCAATGTTTCTTAAATTATCTATCCATACTGTTTTCTCAGCCAGTTTCCTCTGAAATTTTTTCATCTAATCTTTTAGTCTTTTGATTTTGTTCTTGATAATTCTCAGGGGGGGGGGGATATATATAACTCATTTTATTATTTTTTTTTCCCTGAGGCTGGGGTTAAGTGACTTGCCCAGGGTCACACAGCTAGGAAGTGTTAAGTGTCTGAGATCAAATTTGAACTCTGGTCCTCCTGAATTCAAGGCTCTATCCACTGCACCACCTAGCTGCCCCCTCATTTTGTTATATTAACAACAATAGTAAGTTTTTTTCTCAATAGTATTTTATTTTTCCAATTATCTGGAAAGATAGTTTTCAACATTCATTTTGGTAAGATTTTAAGTTTCAAAAATTTTTTTGCCCTCCTACTCTCACCTCTTCCCCCAAAACAGCAAGTAATCAGATACAGATTATATATATATATATATATATATATATATATATATATATATATATATATACAATCATATTTGTTATGTTATGAAAGAAAAATCAGAACAAAAGGGAAAAGTGTAAAGAAAAAGAGAGCAAATAAAAAAGTGAAAATAATATGTTTTGATCCACAATTAGACTCCATAGTTCTCCCTCTGGAGATAGATGGCATTGTCCATTCCAGGACTACTGGAATTGTCTTAGATCACTGTATTGCTGAGAAGAGCTAAATCTGTCATAGTTGATCTATTACATAATCTTGTTGTTACTGTGTACAATGTTTTCTTGATTCTGTTCCCTTCACTCAACTTCAGTTTATGTAAGTCTTTCCAGGCTTTTCAGAAATCAGCCTGTTCATCATTTCTTATAGAACACTATTTCATTATATTCATATACCATAACTTATTCAACCATTCCCAATTGATGGACATCCACTCAATTTCCAATTCTTTGCCACTACAAAAAGAGCTGCTACAAACATTTTTGCACATGTGGGTCTTTTTCCCTCTTTTATGATCTCTTTGAGATATGGACCCAGTAATGGTACTGCTAGATCAAAAGGTATGCACAGTTTTATAGTCCTTTGGACATAGTTCCAAATTGCTCTCCTTGCATTAGTGTCCCACATCTCCTCTAACATTTATAATTTCTTTTCCTGTCATCTCAGATTATCCGATAGGTATGCAGTATCTCGGAGTTGTTTTAATTTGCATATTTAATCAATAGTGATTTAGAACATTTTTTCATGACTATAAATGCTTTTAATTTCATTGAAAATTGTTCATGACCTTTGACCACCTAATATAATTATTTATCTCTTATTTCAATCATTCCTTCATTTATTCCATCTACTTTTATAGATTTGGGAAATAATCTATTCTTTTTTTTTTCCTTTTTCCAAGATTTCCCTCCCCATCTTGAGATTCTGTTAGACTATTGCATTTCTTCTTTCTCCTTTATTTTTTTTAATTAGATTTTTCTAGGCATGAAAGAGGTTCCCTGAGGTTCTAACCAAATAAAATTCTCTTTTATTCTAGGAAATTTCCTTTAAGAATTCAAATGTTATTCCATTAAATTAATATCAAATAAGAATCGATATTACTTCGGTGTCTTTATTTACCATAGCTAATTTCTTCACTTATCTCTCTTAAAAAAAAATCACAACTGTGTTTATTTACTATTTGTTGTTATCATTGTTATTTAATCATTTCAGTCATGTATGATTCTTCATGGCCCCATTTTAGGTTTTCTTAGCAAAGATAATGGATATTTGTCATTTCCTTGTCCAGCTCATTTTATAAATGAGGAACTGAGATAAACAGGATCAGATTGTCATAACTAATAAGCATCTGAAATTGGGAAAATTTGTTCTTCTGAATTTAGGTCTGGTACTCTATCTATTGTACCACTAATTGTCCATATTTATTTTTGTCTTGTCTAAAATCATAATTATTATGTTAGTTTTCCTTTTTGACTTCACGTAAAGAACAATGATTGTTTTGCTCTAGCCACTTATTTTAACTAAGCAAATCTTTTTGTTTCAATTTTTATCTTGTAAAAACCACATTATCAGAGCCTGATTTCTAATCCATTCTGCTATCCCCTTCCATTCTAAGTGTAAGTTCATCCATTACATTTGTAATCATTGGGTATTTCCAAAAGGTAACAATTGTTCTGGGTCTGGGAGAAAGTTGAGAATTAAATGTGGTGCTGATGAAGAAAAGAATTCCAGACATAAGAGGAAGTATAGTCTTACAGATATAAGAGACAGGATGACATGAACTGATGGAAAATAGCTTGATTGATCTCCTAGTCATTTATCTCAAGGCTAATAAATCTAAAGACTAGGCACTATCCTCAGCCACTATTCTCTTCTTGGATTGACTCAGAGTTAAGTTCTCTCCTTCCCTATTATTAATTAATCTAGAAAATACCCCCATTTCATTTGTCCAATAGATGATAAGAGCATCTTCTATTGACATAAGCAGTCCTTTAAATGCCATATACATTGGACCCCAGAGAGTCTTTAGATCATTGCCTACATTGTGAAAAACTGATGCAATGTCCTGCCCTCAGCCAGGGACAAAGACCTGTAGGTTCTCTTTCTTTTCTTGTGAGTAGAAATAAAGTTTTATTAACTGCTATCCTTGTGTAGCTTTTCCATTCATCAAAAATCTCTTGTACTACTAGTACATAAGGAGTTACAGTATATAATAAGACTTTTAAAAGTTAATTCATAAAGCTCTTTAAGTAAAAAACAGAAAGGTTTATGCTAGATTTTAGATATAATGTATATTAAGCGAGAAAGACATAAACATGCAGTTGAGAGGGCAAATGTTATTGTCTTATTGGGGCAAAATAAGGATTGTCTCTTTGCCTTAAAAGAAAGATGAAAAAATGAGTTAGGAAGCTTGGGGAATTTATGTTTGATAAACTTGAGCCCATGAAACAATATGCAGCTTCATGAAACAGTATGCAAAAGATGAAGAGAAGAGCTAGAAGAGTGAAATATGAAATTTTGCTTCTGAAGTTAAAGGAATATGGATTTAGAGATTTAGAGATCTTATAGATAATCTCGTCCAACACTCTCATTATATTTAGATGAAGAAAATGAAGTAAAGAAGTCAGGTGATTTGCCCAAAACCACATAGTTAGTAACTAAACCAGGATGTGGTTTTACCTGTCTCTAAATATATTCAAATTCATTCATTCTGAGTATTTATAGAAAAGTTTTACAATTTCATCACTTATTTAAAATGTATCTACTTGATATAGATTGGAGAACTGAGGTATTGTATAATTTGAGAACTTGAATGGTTAAATTAATAATTTCTTTGTGTGTATGTTTTATTTTCTTTTGAATTTTATTAATGGCTTTTGTTTTTACACAAGCCAGTTCCCACAACTGCAACTTATACACATACTATTCAATGCTCCCTTTTAACACCAACAAAAAAAAATTTAAGAAAAACCAGCAGATATTCTTTAAAAGCTTATATCATATTTATATCTTTGGTCTCAAATCCCTCTGCTATGAAGAGTTTTATTATAAGTGTTTTATTATCAATTTTCAGTGGCTGAAATTGGTCATTATAAACAGTGTTTGACTGGATTTTGTGGATGGTTTTATTTAAATATTACGTGTACTCATCATGCACTGTTCTCCTGGTTCTGCTAACTTTGTTATGTAGCATTTCATATAGTTATTCCCAACTTCCTCTAAATTCCTTATATCTTTATTTCTTATACTGCAATAACATTTTGTTACCTTCTTGAAACTATTTGTTAATCCACTTTGCCATTGATGGACAACTAATTTGTTTCTATTATTTTGCTTCCTCAAAAATTGCTGCTATGAAAATGTATGTGTGTTTATTGGTGTCTTAGAACACTTTGATTCATATGTTCAGTACTGAAAGCACAGAATAAAAAAAAAATTAACATTTTCTATTTGTAGACTGATGCAATAACAGGAGAGAAGAATTCTTGGTTTCAAGTGCCAGGCCAGAGGAAAGAACTAAAGAAGAGCCTGAATCCAGAGACACTGTCCCCATATTCCAGAACTAGAAGTGATTACACTAATCTTTCTGCTATAAAATGAGTGGACAAAGGAGGAAAAAATCCAAGCATAGAGAGTTACTATGAAAATAGGGAAGACCAGAGTTCATCTTCAGAGGGGGATACTGAAAAAAAAGCCTCTCCTACCTCCAAAGAGTAAGGTCAAAAGGGGGCTTGAGAAGGTGACTCACATACTGTTTCAAGAACTCAAAAAGAAAAAAAATATTTTAAAAATTAAATGAGAAATATGAAGGGAAAAAAATCCAAGAAAAACAAGATTATATAAAGTCAACCAACTAGAAAAAAGAAAAGAAGAATCAGAATGTTAAGGAAGAAAAGGATTCTTTGAAAAACTAGAATTGGGCAAGGGGAAGCCAGCAAAGACACGAGACCAAGAAATAAGAAAGAAAAATAGAAAGATTTTTTTAAAAGAGAGAGAATATAAGACATCTCATAAGAAAAACAAAAGATTTGTAGTATAAATCAAGAAGAAAAATTATTAGACTAAATCTGAAAGCTACATCAAAAAGGGAATCTTGGTATAATACAAGAAATAATTAAAGAAAATTGTCCTGAAGTTTTAGAGCAAAAAGGGAAAGTAAAAATAGAAAGAAAAAAAAAAAAATCCACCAATCACTATCTCAAAGAGATCTATGAGGATAACTTATAAGAACATCTTAGCCAAATTCTGAAACCCCCAGATCAAGGAGAAAATATTATAAGCAAAAGGAAAAAAATAACTTAAATATTATTTGATCCAAATTAGAATCACACAAGACCTAACAGTGGTTACATTAAAATATCACAGGTTTTCGAACACTATATGCCAAAGAGCAAAAGAATGAAGGTGGCAGCTAAAAATATCAAAATTAAGCATAATCCTGAATGAAAAAAAGGACATTGAATTAATTGCCAAACTTTCAGATGTTGTTGCAAAAAACCTGAACTTAATAGAAAATTTGATTTTTAAGATCCAAGAAAAACATAAAGTAAACATCAAAGATTAATTTGAAGGGAATCAATGAGACAAATTGTTTTATATGTGGAAATGCAAACCAGATGTTTAAGATTGTCATTAGTAATTGGAAGAAAGAAAAAGAGAGAGAGAGAGAGAGAGAGAGAGATACAAAGAGAAATGGGTATAAAAATATCCCAAATTTATAAAGAAATAGGAGGGGGAGATATTAGGATAGGGAAGGATAGAATTAATTAATGGAATGGGATAAAGAGGGAGGAAAAGGGTGAGTGGAGAGGATAAGGGAGAGACCTTTAGAGTCAGTATGAGTTAAGTAATAAGCCAGGCAAGATATTAGATAAAAGTAAAGCAGAGGAGCCAACAGGAATAGAAAACAAGAGACATACCCAAACATAATCATCAGGAGTAGAATTTATTTTGAGAAAAAGAAGGGTAGTAATCATTGCTCTCAGACAAAGTTTAAAATAAAATAGATTAAATCAAAGAGAAAATAGGAAAACTACACTATATATAGGTCAGCCATATTAATTGTTTTAGACAATTAGTTATTTAAAATAACTAGATAATATAAGGTTGGAACATTGTTGTGGTGTAGAAATTTATGAGTTGATGGATTTAGAAATATAAAAATATGTAAACTTATGAAGAATGTTATCTACCTTCAGAGAAACAGAGAACAAATAAACATAGTACAGCCTTACATTTTATATTTATATACATAGGTGTATATGAATGTATGTGTATGATCACAGATCTCTAAGTATGTGTGTATGTGTGTATATATACATATATACATACATATACACATATATGTATATATAAATATATGTGTCCCTTCTTGGGGGAAATGTGGATGAAGGGCAAGAAAATAATAAAGTAAAAAGAGAACAAAAGAACATCTACAAAGAAACAAAGAAATTATGGACAACTGTAACATGCCCTCCTGGCAGTTACAATTACTAGTCTGCCCTAGGCCCAACAGAGTACCTTTGACCACTGACCTTTGCAGTGTCAACTCTACCTGGCTTGCCTCCTCTGAGGCCTTCAAAGATCTCTGGCCACAATCTCTTGAATCTATAGTTTAATAACCGGTAGCACGCTCAAGAACAGCCACATGTAATCTTAAAAGCCTTTATTATACCTACTCACATAATGCCATGACTTGATGCCCTGACTTGTCAGTTCCCTAGTGAACACCTGGTCTGAAGACCCATGTGTTCACTACAAAACTCCTTAGCTCTCAGGGCTATCCATCCACTTGGCTCAGCTACCCCAGGTTAGGGAGCCAGGTTAAAGAGAGTGACTTGCTGTCTGCAGTGGGCTTATAAAGGGCCTGTGAGGTCACACACACAGCCAATCAGCGAGAGAGTCGTCACCCATTACAAAGCTATCTCAATATGGCCAAGATCCCACCCACAGGGCAGTCCTAATATCCACAGAGATTACTTCTGGGCCACTCAATCTCCTGTTGCGCTGTAGCGCCGCCCATTTAAAGGGCCCTTACAATTTCCTTCTCTTATTTTGCAGGAACCACATCCTTACAGACAACTATGAAAATAATGTGTTGTATTTATTACATAGGCTTTTTTGAAATGAAAATTTGTTCTCGTATTTTGAATTCTTGTGTTCTGCTGTGCACATGGTATTATTTTTCCTTTTCTAATCTGTATTTTAAGTTTTAAATAAATTTTTAATTAAAAAAAGAAAAAAATTACTACTTGTGTTGCATAATTGAAAATTGATTTTCCAAACAGCTAGATAAATATCTTCCCATACTCCCTCCCTTGCCCAGTAATTATCATTCATCATTTTATCATTTTTTGCCAATCCCAATGGTGTGAAGTGAAACAATTGTGTCAATTTACAGTTTTTTTCATTATTCAAACTTTCATTTGTTTGCCTTCAATTTTTAAAGTAATTAAAATGTTACAATTATAACCTTTTGGAAACTACTTGTGTCCCTTGCTCCAACAAGAACCTGGTGGAATTGAATCAGATTACTTCTAGCATACTTTACAGATATGAATTTCTATGATCGTTTTTGGGCAAGAGAACTAATTATTTAATATTTCTGAAAATGTTTTCCCAGAAATGATGCTAATATTTAGTATTTTTTTACTGAATGGTGCTAGGTCTTTTATTTTTAAAATACCCATTTTTTAAATATGACAGGTTGAAGAAAATTTTACTTTTTTAGGAAAAAAATATGTGTACAATGTTTTGATAAAAGTGGAAAATGTATATAACAAAGCAAGTAGAATGCAACTACCCATAAAAGAAATTTGATCATGAGTATAGAACAATAGTCAAGTGACATTTTCAGAATTATGAGTATGCTTTAAGTTGGAAGAGTAACAGTTATAGAGTCAAAAGATAGGTTTCTGGGATGAAGTCCATATTGACTTAGAACACTACAAATTAAAATTATCTTTTTTATATTGTATTTTTGTTTATTTTGTCAAACACTTCCCAATTAAGTTTCATTCTGTTTTGGATCACACTTGAAAATTTTGCAAATATGACTCCTTTAGTGTGGGTCACAGAATGTGAGACTTGAAATTGGGAAGAACTAGATTTGAACCTTATGTTATTCACTTGTCAACCACTTGGTGGTGGACAAACTATATCTCTGAGCCTTAGTTTACTCATATGAAAAATTGTGGGATTGTGGGATAGTTCTCTAAGGTACTTTGCAGTGCTAAATCAATTATCATATGATTCAACTTGTGCTTCAATTGCTCCAACAAGAACCTGGTGGAATTGGATTAGATTACTTCTAGCATACTTTACAAATATGAATTTCTATGATGGTTTTTGAGGAAGCTAAAGAACCAATTACTTAATATTTCTGAAAATGTTTTGTTTTCCCAGAAATGGTACTAATATTTAATATATTTAAATTATATTATCAGTATCTTGTCCACATTTTCCAGTTCAAATATTACTTTAGATTTTGTCAAATCTTTTCTGGCAGATTGGTAAGGTTTCTAATACATTAGACAGAACTTCTAGGAAGGATATATGGAAAGAAATTGATAAGAATCACATGAGATGAGAATACATGAAGGAGAAACAAATTATACTAGTTAAGAACAGATTGATGTCAATAAGAACATAGATTCATAAAAAGGAAATTCATCTACATCTTGGCACATGAGAAATGTAATATGTGACAAATGAGTTACACAAAACAGAGCTTTCCAAGATCATCTCATTAGGAGGCTGTTTGCTTTTTTTTTTCTTTCTGAATCTACTATAAATGCAAATCATCTAATTCTAATATGGATCTTTCAGAAATAACTACTCTCATCATTCTAGAGTTTTTGTTTTTTTGAAAAGAAATAGAGGAAAAGATTTCTGATTCTTTTGAATAAGCAAGCCTATAGTAATTTTTTTTTTTGGCCTAGGGATCTACTACCCCATCATTTTGATTTCTGTTCTGTGATTACATGGATAAGGGTGATTGATTTCCTTTTGGAACATGATGCAATTCACTTGGAAAAACATTCACTTTAGAAAAATAATAAAGGGCAGCCAGAGTGAGATCTTGGCTAATATTGTGGAATTTATTTATGCATAAGTTTCTAATGCTTGGCAGGAACAGTATATCAGCTGTATATCAGCTGGTAGACTTCGGAAGACAGTCATTCCAGTCTTTGTTTTTAAAAGACACAGACAGGAATCTATTAACCAAAAAGTTTCGTTTGATTCTTTGGATCTCAATTTCTGCAACTCCTAAATAAAGAAGTTAACACTGATCTTCTACTATGCTCTAGGTAGCATATGAAAAACCTGCTATTGGCAGAGGAAATTCAATTCCTGCTATAACTTTAAAGGCACATAAACTCTTCTATGAAATTTTCCCTAGTCCTAAAAGTCAAAAGTGATTGCTTCCAGAGGCGGAGCCAAGATGGCAGAGTAAAAGCAATAACTTAACCAAACTCTCCCCCAACTTGTTCCAAATTCCTCTAAATAATGACTCTAAACAAATTTTTAGAGCATCAGAACATCCCCAGAAAAATGGAATAAAACATTTTCCAGCCAAAGGCAACTTGGAATATCAACAGAAAAGATCTAGTGACATCAGAGTAGGAGTGCTGATGCAGCCCCAGACCCAGCTCAGCTCAGTCAGACCTCTGTATCAGCAGCAGTACTGGAGGCTTCCAAACCTGTCAGCTCAGGACACCTAAGAGGATCTGGAAAATCAGCAGAAAAGATCTATGGAACCACAGTGGGACCCCAGTGTATAATCCCAGCCCAGGCCTGGCCCGACCCCAGCCCCAGCCAAGACCCCCAGTGTCAGCAAAGCAAGATCTCTGAATCAACAGCAGTGCTGGAGGCTTCTGGATTTCTCAGCCTGGGCTTAGAAGGTCAGTGGAGAGGGTCTGTGGCAACAGTGTGGGAGTTTGGTGTGCAGTCCCAGTGGAGCCCTAGCCCAGGCCAGCACACTGAATCTTTCAGCTACTATGGGGCAGGACCCATCTAACAGCTCCAAGGCAGAAAAGAGTGATTGTGATCAGATTTCTAGAAGGATTTCTAAAAACAGCTGCACAAAACCCCTGAATCTTGGGACAGTGCACTCTCCACTCTGGAAACAGAGCCCTACTTTAACAAACAGTTAAAAGCCACATTAGACTAGGAAAATGAGCAGAAAACAAAAATATGTTTCTGATCATTGAAACTTATTATGGTGATAAGGGAAGATCAAAACACACACTCAAAAGATGATTACAAAGTCAAAGCTCCTATATCCAAAGCCTCCACAAAAATAAGAATTGGGCCCAAGCTATGGAAGAGCTCAAAAGAGATTTTGAAAATCAAATAAGAAAATAAAGGAAAAAATAGAGAAAAGTATTTCTATTAATTAGAACCTATTAAGAGAGGTACAAAAAGCTAATGAGGAGAATAATGCCTTAAAAAGCGAAACTGGTCAATTGGGACAAAAACTGAGGAAAATAATTCTTTAAAAATGGCATTGAACAAATGGAAGGTAATGATTTTATGAGAAATCAAGATACAATAAAGCAAAACCCAAAAATGAAAAAAAAAATTTTTTAATGTGACATAGCTCATTGGAAAAACAAGTGATTTGGAAAAAATACAGGAGAGAGAATTTTTAAATTATTGGTCTGCCTGAAAGTCATAACTGAAAAAAAAAAAAAAAGAGCCTGAACATCATCTTTCACAAAATTATCAAGGAAAATTGTCCAGATATTTTAGAACCAGAGGGTAAAACAGAAATTGGAAGAATTTACCGATCACCTTCTGAAAGAGATCCTAAAATAAAAACTCCCAGAAACATTATGCCAAATTTTGGAACTTGGTCAAAGAGAAAATATTGCAAGTATCCAGCAAGAAACTATTCAAGTATAGTGGAACCACAGTCAGGTTAACACAAGATTTAGCAGCTTCTATATTAAAAGACTGGAGTGCTTGGAATATGATATTCTGGAGAGCAATTGACCTAGAATTGCAACCAAGAATCACCTACCCAGCAAAACTGAGTATAATCCTTCAGAGGAAAAGGTGCTCATTCAATGAAATAGAGGCTTTTCAAGCATTCATATGAAAAGACTAGAACTGAATGGAAAATTTGATTTTCAAATACAAGACTCTGGAGAAGCATAAGGAACTAATCAGGAAAGTGATATCATAAGGAACTTACTAAGGTTTATCTTTACATTCCTACTTCAGAGAATGATTCTTGTAATTCATTAACATGTTCTCATTATTATGGCAGTTAGAAGGAGGGCATGGTTTGAATATGTTGAATATGAAAGGATAATATCTTTTTTTTTTAAGGATGAATTAAGGATGAGAGAGGAATGTACTGAAAGAAAGGGAAAGGGAGTAGTGCAATGGTGCAAATTATCTGCCATAAAAAGAGGCAAGAAAAAGCTTTTATGAAGGGGAAGAAAGCAAGGAGAGGAGGAATGAATGGACTTTATTCTCATCAAAATTGGCTCAAATAAGAATTAACATATATATTCAAAGGGACATAGAAATCTATCTTACCCTGCAGGAAAATAGGAGGAGAATGGGATGTGGGTAGGTGATAAAAGAGAGGATATATTGAGGAAGGAAATGGTCAGTAGCAAAACACTTTTGAGGAAGGACAAGATGAAAGGAGGGAGAATAAATGGGGGGAATACAATCAGCAATAGTAATTGTAAAAAAAAAAAATTCAGAGCAAGTTTCTTTCATGGAATATTATTATTCTCTGGAAAATAATGAGCAGGATGCTCTCAAGGAAAAAGAAAACCTGGAAAGTCCTCTCTGAACAAGGTGAAATATACTACACAAAGTAATAGCAATTGTTAGGGGCAAATGTTAAAGGCATTCCTTTCTCAAAGATTAGCCACATAGCCTTACATGCCATGTAACATAGCCTAAGTTTAGCTTGGCAGGTCACGCCCAGGAGGTAAAAAGAGGCATGGCCCCTGAGGTAGGAAGTTGTATCATGAAGGAGTCATAGGAACTTCTTATGAGGCTCCTTGAGGTGGTGGAGGGATGGTGTCCTCTGCTAGATCTCCTCCTTTGGTGCAACATCGACTCCACATGCCTCCTTCCTGTTGTTCCACCTATGGCATTATGCCAAGTGTCTTGGCACTGGTGATCCCAGAAGAGAGGAAAGATAAATAGACAGCTTTGAGAGAAAATCACTCTCTTGCTTCCTGCTTCTCCCATTGAGATGATCTCTAAATAAAGATAGACAGCTTGCATCTCCCAATTGACTTGTCTTTGTGTTTATCTTGGTGGGCTCTGAAAACTGGTAAGTATGACTCTGGCAGCCTGTCTCCTTTTAGGAGAAGAGTGCTCAGAAGTCAGGCAGAAACAATGTTATGATATGACCACTTGTAAATGACTGTTATTCTCAATAGTAGTCATACACACCTATTCTGAAGGACTTATGATGAAAAAATTCTATCCATACTCAGAGAAGGAACTGATGGAGTCTGAATATAGATTGAAGCATTCTCTATTACTCTCTCTATCTCTCACTTTATTCTTAGCTTAGTTTTTCTTGAAGATTTTTATTTTCATTAGGGTGGAAGATCTATGTTTTCTTTCACAACTTGACTTTTATGGAAGTATTTTAAATAACTTCACATGTGGTTTCTTAATTGTGGGAGGGGATAACAAAGAGAACCTAGAACTCAAAAATCTTTTTTAAAAATGTAAAAAAAAATTGTTTTTTAATGTGAGTGGGGGGAAAATATTAAATATATATATATATATGGATATATATATATTTTTTTTTGAAGTGCTCTCTTCCTCTCAAATCCCATAGCATCCTTCAAGATCTGGCTTAAGCCTCATCTCCTCTGTGAAACTTTCTTAAAAAGTTTTAGATGCATTGGATTTTCTAAGCTGAATGTTAAGGTGATAGAATATGACTGAGGGTGCTATTTTCAGTATTGAGAAAGAGAAAATATTATTGAAATGGAAGCATGAACTACAGATGCATTTTCTCAAATTCCTGCAAAGAACACCAGACAAAAATCAAAAGTAAGAATCACAAATAAATCATGCATTTATTCTCTCTTGACCAAGACTCTGACTTTTCTCTTTTAGGGAAATTGATGGTCTTTATGACAAGGTGTTTGAGAAGATAAACACGGTGCCCCTATTTGGACTAGAAGAAGTTACTGAAAGCGCACAGCTTTCTGGCTATTCACATCTGCTTAAAAACTTGGTACAAAAATTTACTGAATTATATCTCAAGAACTTCATGGTAATCTGGACCAGAATTATCAAATTCTATTTCAAGTTGCATGAGGCCATAAACAGAAAATTGAGGTTTTTCAAAGTCAATAAGGAGATAAACCACACCTTGCTGATGACTAAAGGTCCCTGGAATTCAGATGCAAGAGCCTACAATGTAACACTTACATCAACAATACCCCACAAGATACATTCTCTTCTTCAGAAGCCATGAACCATTTCTACAATTTATTACTGCCCAACAATGTTACCATGGACTGCAAGAAATTTTCATTTAACCTTCCCTCTTGCCACTCACCTCCCATTGATTTAACATACATGATAGCTATGGTCATCTCAGGAAGCACAGAAGGTCTTATTGACTTGGACAAATATCAGTAGTTCTCCATGGCCTATTCATCAAAAATACATAAAAATGTCTTCTTACTTATCTAGATAGGTCATTCAGGTTTTGAATCTGGACTTAATTCAGCCTACTCTCCTGTTAGTTTAGGTCCAATACTAGAACCAAATTTGATACTTTTAAGTCCGAAAAGTCAAACACCTGGCTTTTTTCCTCCATATAACTCCATAATGTGGTCTTAACCAATTTAAAATATAATCTGAAAATGTTTAACAACATAAAAATACAATTCAACATAAATAATTAATTTGTAGTTTTCTAAGGAAAAAAAAACAAACCAAGAAAAACAAGAAAATCATGAAAAGAAAGTTAACCAATTAGAAAAAGAGATCCAGCGTGATTTTTTGAAAAATAGAATTGGGTAAGATGAAACTAAGGGAAGTTATCAGACCAAAAAATAATAAAACAAGGTATAAAGAATGAAAAAATAGAAGAGAATGTGAAACATCTTATAAGAAAAACAAAAGATCTGGAGAACAATACTTACCTGAAAGCTATGACCAAAAAACCCCAAAAAACCTTGAGACAATAATATAAAAAATAATTAAGGAAAATTGTCCTTAAGTGATAGAATAAAAGGGGAAAGTAGAAAATAGAAAAAACATTTATTGCCACCTCAAAATGATCTTATGAAGAAAACATAGGAAAACTATTGCTAAATTTCAAAAACCCCAGATCAAATAGAAAATTTTATGATAAACCACTACCATTCAAATAAACTGGAGTTCCAATTAGAATTTCACTGGATTTATTAGCAACAACATTAAAAGACCACAGAAACTAGAATTGTGGCCATGGCTATTATATCCAATAAAATGAAGTATAATATTGAAATGACAAAAATGAACATTCAATGAACTGACACATTTTCAGGATTTTTATCTCAGAAAAATCTGAACCTAATAGAAAATTTAAATTATATGAGTCAATGTTACGGGAGTTTCCTGCTAATGGCTGCTGGGAATCTAATTCTGACCACCAGAATAGATCCCTTCATATGAGAAAATGATAACAATACAAGGAAACTGAGAGGCAATTGCATTCTCAGACCTTTCTCCTCTTCCCTCTTGCCTTTCATTTATTTCATTCCCAATTCACAAGCAATATCTGTGTCAGGAAATTTGTTAATAGTAAAGACTGACTTTCAACTTTTTAACTCTGTTCTCAAGTGTGTTATGATTCACAACTGTGGGAGCTTTCAGTACAGTCCCCTCTAACCCTTTACAGGCTTTCTGGGTTTCTCACTTAGGCATGGTCCTTAAAAAGTCAACATTAAAGATTAATTTCAAGGAACTCAATAAAGAGAAACTATTTATATACTATAAATGGAAATGTAAATTACATATCTAAAGTTGATACTAGTAATTGGGTAATCTAAAGGAAAAATATGGGTAGAGCTATATATAATGTGACTAAAAAGCAAACTATCTAGGAAAAGATAAAAAGAATAATTATGCAATTACGTGATATGAATGAGATGTAAGAAAAAGAAAATAAATTGGAGGAATTAAATGGGAAAGAGGCCTGGTAGCTCTGAAAACCTACTTACATCAGGAATGAGTTAAAGATGGAATAATACATGCACATACCAAGAAGGATATAATTCCCTTCAAAATCTATAAAGAAATAACAGGGAAAGGAATAGGATAAGGTAGGGTATAGTAGGTGTATAGATTAATAGAAGTAGAATAAAGTATGTAGATGAAGAGGAATGGCATTAGACTTGTGAAATTTTTCATAATTGATCATCCTTATAATATTGTTGTTACTATCTATAATAACATTATGGTTCTGCTCATTTCATTTTGCTCCAGTTCATATTTGATCTTCCCATGTTTTTCTGAAACTATACCCCTTCCCATTTCTTATAGCACAATAGTACTCTAACACAATCAATCTGTCACAACTTGTTCAGCCATTCCTTAATTAGTCATCATCTCTTTGATTTCCAATTCTTCACCACCACAGGGGGAAAAAAAAAAAAAAAAAAAAAAAAAAAAAAGTTGCTATAAATATTTTTGTACAGACAGGCCCTTTTTTCTTTTTCTTTGATCTTTTTGGGTTACAGACTTAGTAATGTTATTGTTAAGTCAAAGAGTATGCACTGTTTTTTAGCCTTTTGGGCATAGTTCCAAATTGTTTTAGAATTATTGGACTAGTGCACAACTCCAGAAACAAGTCATTATTTTCCCTCATCTCTTCCAGCTTTTTTCAATCCTGATAGGTGTAAAATGGCACTTCTGCGTTGTTTTAATTTGCATTTCTCTAATCAGTAATTATTTAAAAACATTTCTTCTTCTGAAAATTGCTTGGCCATATGGCTTAAACCCTTAACAAATAATTATTTGGGAACTAGCTTTTATTTTTATAAATTTGATTCAATTTCTTATATATTTGGAAAAAAAATATCAGAAAAATTGCAGTAATTTTTTTTTATTACTTTATTTTCTTTGGTACATTTTATTGATATGCAATTTCCCTTTAATTTTTCTTTTTGCTAACTCATTAAAATTAATAATTAGCTTTAAGGACTACAAACAAAAGACAGAGAAACTCATGAAAACATAACAATGAAATCAAAAAGTGTAGATCAAAGAACAAATTACAGAAATGATTGATAATTATGTGAAAAAATGATAATGATGAAACAATAAACCCAAATTTCTGACATATAACTTGACTACTTTTCCAGAAAAAAAAACTTTATATAAATGATTATAAATAAATAAATCATAAATATATATTTACATGAAAAAAGAAAGAATAAGAAAATTACTGTGCTTTTAAAAATTAGGAAGACTACAAATAAATAAATTTAAATGTAAGGAAAAAAAGATAATAAAAATTAGAGCAGAAATAAAAAAACCAAAAAACCATAGAAGTGACAAGTTAGATCTTTGAAAAAAAAAAATTTTAAAAACTGAAGAATCTTCAATCAACCTATTTATAAAGAAAAAGGCAACCAACATAATAGCAAATGAATAAGGTGAAATCACAACAAAACTAGAAGAAATGAAAAGATAATCAGATACTAATAGGTACAAAAATATGCTAATAGAACTGAAAATACAAAAGATATAGAGGAATACCTTCAAAGATATAAAAATACCCAAATTAACAAACCAAAATAAAACTGTCAGAAAAGAAAATAAAAAATTCTCATCCTAAAGGAGAACTCTATTAATCTTTCAATGAACAATAGAATCCATATTATCTAAATTATTCTAAAAATTTGAGAATCTGCCAGAATCATTTTATGAGATATACTCCTAATACCTAAAACAGAGAAGGTTACTACATTGACATGGAACTACAAATCAATAGTATATATATACATCAATCAGTATTATGTTGCTATGTTTGTATATCTATGTATGTATATCTCTGTGTGTATGTGTATGCGTGTGCATACATATATACACAGTGAAAGACAGAGATAAATAAAGAGAAGGGATCACTAGGTAGTATAGTTGGGCCTAGAGTCAATAAGACAAGCTAAAATCCATTCTGAGACATTTATATGACCTTGGATAAGAAATTTAACTTTTTTTTTTCCTCTATTTTTTTCAAGTGTAAAATGAGGATCAGAACAGTATAAAACTGCAAGGATTATTGTGAGGATCAAAAGAAATAATATTTATAAAGTGCCTGAAATAATACCTGTTACATCAAAGCTTACCAAATGCTTTTTTTCTTCCTTCCTTCTTCCCTCCCTCCCTACCCTTCTTTTTCTCCTTTCTTCTTCATTTCTTCCTATCTTATATTTAAGAAATCCTAGAAAATAATTAAAATATTAAGTTAGTTATTGATTAAATAATAATGTTGCTAAAGCTATAGGCAACAAAATAAGCATTCCAAAGGGTAAAGTTTAAAATCCCATTCAACTAACTACAAAATTCATAAATTATCTGGGGATCATTCTATCAAAGCACGTATTAAAGCTATATATTTATTTCTCAATGTCTTTTATCGGAATGAAGAATAATTTAAATAACTGCAGGAATATTTAATATTTGGATCATGCCAAGATCATAAAAATGGAAATACTACCAAAGTTAATTTATACTTTTAATGTTATATCAAATTGTCAAAGAGGTTCTCTTCTAAGAGAGATAAAATAAACTTGATAAAATAATAACAAGTCTTTTGAATAAAACAAAAAATCTAGAATATCAAGGGAAATGATGAAAAGAGTGGGGTATGAAGAGAAAAAATTTTGTAAATGTTAATTGATTTTAATTGGTTAAATGACATTGGAACATTAATCACTGGTGACTGATGTGAATATAATAGTCTATAATGGGGCTAAAGCTGATGCTATTAATTAACTCTCAGAAAGTAATCCTACATTCCTAAAAGGATAATATCTTGTTTTAGGAAACCAAATTGCCAATGAGAGTGGGTATTAAGATAAGGATCTAAGAGTCTTTTGTTGAAAATCATTGAGATTGTAGCAGTTCTCTGCCCTTTTCTCCCCACCCCAGATTATTATTAATGTAAAGAAAAACGATAACAGATTTCAGAATCCTGATCAATGCACTAACCATTACTTCAGAAAATGGATAGTGATCTATTGCTATGGAGTAAGATGTACATTTTCAAATGTTGCCAAAGTGTCTGTTCATTTGTTTATTAACAAATAAAGGGACATTTTTTACTTGGAGAGAGAGGTGGTAGCAGTGGGGGTGAGATTAGTTGGAAGGGGGAAAAAAACATAAGAAAATATCTAAAAGAAGAACATGGAAACAAAAGAAAAAAATATCAATTTTGGTGGAAATTGAGGGAGGTAGGAGGATGCTTTGAGATGGGGGCAAGCCTATATTCTAATATTTATATTCCCTAAAAAAATTGGCATTTTCCCAAGTGGCTTCTTGACCTGGAAATATGCTTTTAGGGCAGCTAGGTGGTGCAGTGGATAGAGCACCTGTTAGGTTCTTACTAAGTGCTAATGAGATAATGAGACAACCTGAGTTCTCACCTTGTAATCCTAACAAGCACCAGCCCTGAATTTAGGAGGACCCGAGTTCAAATTTGATCTCACACATTTAACACTTCCTAGTTGTGTGACCCCAGCCTCAGGAAAAAAAAAAAAAGAAAAAAGAAAGAAATATGCGTTTAGACATTCACCATGAGCTTATATCCCAAAGAGATTTATAAGAAAGGAAAGGGAAAGGAACCTGTATGTGCAAGTATGTTTGTGGCAGCCCTCTTTGTAGTAGCCAGAAACTGGAAACTAAGTGGATGCCCATCAATTGGAGAATGGCTGAATAAATTGTGGTATATGAATATTATGGAATATTATTGTTCTGTAAGAAATGACCAGCAGGATGATTTCAGAAAGGCTTGGAGTGACTTACATGAACTGATGCTGAGTGAAATGAGCAGGACTAGGAGATCATTATATACTTCAAAAGTAATACTATATGATGATCAATTCTGATGGATGTGGCCCTCTTTAACAATGAGAAGAACGAAATCAGTTCCAATAGAACAGTAATGAATTGAATCAGCTATAGTTAGGCAAAAGAACGCTGGGAGATGACTACATAGAATTCCCAATCCCTCTATTTTTGTCCTCCTGCATTTTTGATTCCCTTCACAGGCTAATTGCACACTATTTCAAAGTCCGATTCTTTTTGTACAGCAAAATAACTGTATGGACATGTGTACATATATTGTATTTAACTTATACTTTAACATATTTAACATGTATTGGTCAACCTGCCATTTGAGGAAGGGGGTGGGGCGAAGGAGGGGAAAAGTTGGAACAAAAGGTTTTGCAACTGTCAATGCTGAAAAATTACCCATGCATATATCTTATAAATAAAAAGCTGTAATTTAAAAAAAAAAAAAAGGAATTCACCATGAGCAAGTGAAAAGAGCAGTATCACTATTCTAAAATGTCAACATGGCTTTTAAAGAAATGGAGTAAGAAATTAGTTTTGAAGTCAACATAAGACTTTTCACTAAACTCTCTTCTCTTAAATTATCTTCACTTAGTAATTAACTGATAAACATGGAATTAAATATTTGAGGGATATTAATTCTTTTATTTGGGGTTGAGAATTAAGAAGCTACTTTGTATCAACTTGAGTAAAAGAAATAAATTAATATGTGGGGGGTTTTATGGAATATAGAAAACTGGAAGTCTTTCCAATTTTTAGTTCTGATAAATCTTTTCCCCCTAGTTCATACAAGACCTTTTATTTTTCCTTTATAACTTTGATGCTTTGTCTACCTGAGTTTCCATTTAATTATTCCAATGAGTGTGAGTCATTTTTAAAACTACACGGATATTTTATTAGTATTTCAGAAACAGAATGGCATAATGAAGAGAGCAATGGATTGGGTGTGAGAAGATTGGTCTCTTATTCTTATTAACATGATCATTTAACATCTTTAATCTTATTTCCACATATCCAAAATGTGTATGAAACTGTTTTTGCTTCACCCAATTCATCACTTTAATTAAGGAAAATATTTAAACTAAAAAGCATTATCTATATATATGTGGGTGTATATTTTACTATTATTTTAGTGTCTATTGTCATGCATTTTTTCTATTACTAGAAATCAGTATTCATATAATTGAATGAATAGTAATACTTTAACAAAATGGGGAGTAAACCCTTGGATAGTAAATGCTAGTGAAGATACATAAGTATCTATTGCTCATTAATGTGGGAAAAAGATACTTAACATAAGATTTACAGACTCAGAGACTTGCCTGAGGCTTAGGGTTATTTACTCATAGTCTCATGGATTATAATAGTAGAGGCATGATTTGAATATAGGTATTCTTTTTAATAGGTTTGGTACTGTATACTATTCAATACTGTCTCTCTTATAAATTCTTTCATATGATTCAACAGTGGAGGATATTCTGGAAAATTAAATACTCTATTGACTGGAGCACAATCATATATCATATCATAACATATCACTTAAGTGATAGAATTCTAAACCTGGTATCATGATGAATACAAATCTTATTTCAGACATTTAATTGATTATGTTAACTTGGACAAGTTGTTTGATATTTCTAAATCTTAGTTTCACCCATCTCACAGAGGTATTGTAAGTATCAAAGGCAATAATACTCCTAAAGGACTTTGCAAACCTTAAAGTGCTATAGTAATTACATTTATCATTATGACTAGTATTATAACATAATATATAAATTACTAACTTTAAAAACTTCAAATATCATAAATTAGATTTTATCATTAAAAAACCATACTGGAAGAGGATTCTACGAAGATGGCAGAGTAGATCAGTAAATTTCAAGCTTTCCAGATTTCTGTCACAAACAGAACAAATTTGTGCCTCAGGATGGATATAGATTGATGAAAGGCAAAGAAAACTTGGGACAGAACAGGGGTCCTCCTGGGATAACCCCAAAAGATCCAAAGAGGGAACACAGGATCAGGTAACCAGAATGAAGTACAAACATCACCAGGTTAGCTCTGTAGAAACAGCCAGCAGGAACTCTGAGGTTAGCTGGGTTTGGCCAAAGTTTCAGCCCAAATCACAGGAACATTCATCTCCTGGACAGTGGACAGCATGAGGACTCGAGGATTTGAGTCCAAGAAGATTGAGGAAATCTAAACTGATAAGGAAGCCAGGTTCAGCTATGTAGCTGAAACATGACCCTAGGAGAGAAGAAACCAGCACACTTGGTGAGTGCAAAAGCAGTGGGGCGGGGACATAGCTGGCTGTGGGAAGTTTGCAGGAAAGTGGAGTTTTTCATTTAGAGTTCCACGGCAATGTGAAGAGCTAAAGTGAAGCTACAGGCACTATTATCCCACCCCAGGATTAGAAGCCTTTATGCTAATCATTCTTATTTTTTTTCCCCTGAATCAAATTGGGATTAAGTGACTTGCCCAGGGTCACTCATCTAGGAAGTGTTAAGTATCTGAGACCACACTTGAACTCAGATCCTCCTGGCTTCAGGGCTGGGGCTCTATCCACTACACCAACTACCTGCCCCTGTTCTTATTTAAAAAAAAAAAAAAAAAAAATGAACAGCAAAGAAAAAAAGAACCCACTCATAAAAATACTATGGGAATAGGGAAGATCAAGGTTCATTTTCAAAGGAGGACAGTAAAATTTAAAAATCCTTTTTTTACCCCAAAGAGTAGCTTTAAATGACTACTTGCCCAGGAACAATTTTTAGAAGAACTCAGAAAAGACTTTAAAAATCATAAAGAATGGAAAAATAGAACAGAACATGAAACATTTTATTTAATAAGAAAAACAATAGATCTGGAAAACAGATCAAGAAGAGAAAATATAAGGATAATTGCATTACCTGAAAAAAAAAAAAAAAGAACTTTGACACAATTATGCAATAAATAACCAAAGAAAATTTCCCTGGAGCGATAGAATACTAGAGAAAAATAGAAATAGAAAAATATCATGGATCATCAAAGAAATCCTTTGTGGAAAACACATATGAATATTCTTGCCAAATTTCAAAACCCCCAGATCAAAGAAACAAGAAAAAAATAATTCAAATATACCGGAACTATAATTAGAATTGTACAGGGCTTATCAACAGTAGCAAAGACTACAAATTCTGGAATAATATATACTGGCAATCAAAAGAACTAGGTATGCAAGCAAAAATATCATATCCAGAAATTTTATTCACAATATTGAACAGAAAAAATGAATATTTAATGAACTTGCAGATTTTTAGAATTTTGTCTCAAACAAACCTGAACTTAATAGAAAATTTAACATATCATAGCTAAAATCAAATAATTTAACCCTAAAGTAAAAGGGTGTCAAACAATAAATCATAGAAACAATTGATAATTTCATCCAAGAGAATGACAATAAGGAGATCAAATACCAAAACTTATGGGATGCAGCCAAAGCAGTTCTTAGGGGAAATTTCATATCACTAAGTGCTTATATGAATAAAATAAAGAGAAGACCTATGGATTAGGCATACAACTAAAAAAGTTAGGAAAAAAAGCCAAATTAAAATCTCCTAATTAAATATAAATCTAGAAATTCTGGAAATCGAAGGAGAAATTAATGTAATTGAAAGCAAGAAAACTATTGAACTAATAAACAAAATTAAGAATTGGTTTTATGAAAAAATGAACAAAATAGATAAAACTTTGGTTAATTTGATTAGAAAAAGGAAAGAAGAAAATCAAATTACAAATATCAAAAATGAAAAAGGTGAACTTATCACCAATGAAAAGGAAATTGAAGCAATAATTAAGAGCTATTTTGCTCAATTGTACACCAATAAATCTGATAATCTAAATGAAATAGATGAATATTTAATTTTACACCATTGTATTGTTTAACTATGTAATTGTTTTGCAAAATGAGCTTTCTCAGTCTGATAAAAGTAAGGTCAAAGATCCCTTCAGGAGTCTTTTCAACATACCAAAAGAAATCATTCTTCAGCACAAAAGTTGATAGAAGTTGAAGAACATTTTCTTCTGAAACAGAAATCCCTGGTCTAATACACAAGACATCATTTCATTATATGTTCTTCACATAATATGTGTTACATATTTAGTATAAATAATTTTTCTTTTATTTTTTCTTTTAGTTCTAGTTACTGATTGTTTTTATGCAAAATACTTTTATAATTATGTAATCAAGCTGAATGACTTATTTTTAATAATTTATTCTATATCTTCATAATATTTCTCTCAAACATAGATAAAATAATTGCTTGGCTGTTGTACTTCATTCTCATAGAGGACCAAAAAGATATCTCTATGTTCAGGTCAAGTTAGTTTTACCATGGATCAGGCACAAAAAGTTCATGTGAACATTTGAGGTAGATTCTCTAAATTTGTGCATCTCAAGTTTCTTTTGAGCTACTTCAATTCAATACTGTATTCTGCTCTGCTTATAGAACACAACACCTTCTTTGATGAGAGCATATCATGCTTGGCAGTTCTGTGTCAGTGTCTCCCATGCTATGCAATAAATTCCAAAGTTCTTCAGTTCTTTAATTGCTTATTCTGACTACCATGTGAGTATTTGCCTTATGTTAGTTATTTATAAAATAGTCTTTTGGGCAAGCATACATTTGGCATTCAACCAATGTGGCCAGCCCATCAGAGATATAATTTCTGCAGTAGAGTGCTTAGCATGTTAGTTAAAAAAAGGTTTTTATCAATTATGACAGACTTGGTTCTTCTCAGCACTTCAGTGATCCAAGGCAATTCCAAAAAACTTTAAATGGAAAATGCCATTCACAACTAGAGAGAGAACCATGGAGTCTGAATGCAGATCGAAGCATACTATTTTCATCTTTTTTTCTTTTCTTTTTTTTCTTTCTTGTTTTTCCCTTTTGTTCTGATTTTTCTTCCTTAACATGACTCATATGGAAATGTGTTTTAAAATGAATGTATATTTATAATCTCCAAAGAAATCAAATAATTTTTTTAAAAGAAAGAATGATACCTTATTTTGCCAGGTAATCTTCGGAATCTTCCTAAAATAATTCAAATAGAAGTGATTCAGTTGCCTGGCATGGCACCAGTCTACTGTCCAGGTTTCACAGGCACACAACAATGAGGTCAGCACAATGTCTCTATAAACGTTCAGTTTCAACTTAAAGCATAAAGTCAGTGGCTTCAGTATTGATTTATTATTGTCTGTTGAGACCACTATGGAAGTGTTCAACCCATCTCTCCAGGATCATGTCCTTATCACTAATCAATGTGTCTCCATCAGTTCTGAATATTTGAGATGCACCTAAATCTTTGGTCCATAAATTGGCTTCAGGGCATCATAAAAAAGTTTTTTGCATTATTGCTATCAACATAAAACTGCCTTCTTAGAGACAGATAAATTATAACTATGAACCCTGTGGAGCTCTTTTTAAAAATTTTATTTAATCAGCTTTTAAATTTCCCCATCATTTTCACCTTGGTGTTTATAATTGTTCTGACCCAGACGAGGAGATGCAGTTTTGTACACCAAATCTCTCAAAGCTACCCATTCCTTTTTGGTTCTGCTGTTGCCAGCTGTTTTTAGCTCAACTTTCCCTCTAAGTTAGCAACAAACTGTTTCTTCTTAGAGAAGCATGCTAATCTGTTGACATTATGTCTTCTAGTAATCATTGTAACTTGGGGAGACTCCTGTTTTTAAATGTGAATGTTTATCTTGGAGAGCATAAGTCTATGATCAGTCCAGCATTCTACACCTCACATTGTCTTCAGCACTCTCGTATTATCTCCATCTCTTTTTCTTTCAATGAGATAGTCTATTAAATGCCAATGTTTGTCGCAAGAATACATCTACAAAATTTTATTGTGTTTAGGTAAATGTAAAACATTGTTGGTGATGAGGTCACTAAGATGCACAAGTCTTCTGCAATAAGTGTCCATTCCTATTTCTGTTTCCAATTCCAATCCTTCCCAGGACTTTCTGCTATGTGTGGTAGTACATATTTACAGTAGCATTAAGATCACCTAAAATTATAAGCTTGCTGGCATGTTCATGATGAGGGCCTTCAGGTCTTCATAATTTTTTTTTTTACTTCATCATGGTGGGAGCATAGGCATTGATGACAGTTGCATGGCACTTTCTTGCAAGTAACAATCATATTTTCATGAGCCTGTTATTCAGGTAAGCATACAAGATTGTTAACTAGATTAGTTTTGATTGCAAAACTTATGCCAGCTTATTGTGGCCACTCCAGAAAAATGTATATCTACTTCAACTTTGGTAAACCATCCTTCATTTGCCAGTCTTTATTCACTCAGGGCTGCTATTTAGATATGATACCTACAGAGTTTTCTTGTTACAAGAACCAGTCATCTTTCAGGTTTGTTGGATTTTGTGTTGTTTATAAGTACATGCATAATCATCTAAGAATTAATGAATAAACTGAAAGCCATAATCAAAAAAAGAATCTGGACAGCATCTTTCAAGAAATTATCAAGAAAAACTGTCCTAATGTTCTAGAAGCAGCGGGTAAAATACAAATTGAAAGAAACCACCAATCATCTACTAACAGAGATTCTTAAATGAAAACTCTGAGGAATATTATAGCAAAATTTCAGAACTCTAAGGTAAAGGATATTTTATCTTCAAGAAGCCAGAAAGAAATCATTCAAATATTTAGATGTCTATAGTATAAATATACTTACATCAATAAAATAAAGAGCAAATCAATGATGAGTGGAATTATCTTTGCAGAAGTTTTTGTACATTTTTTGGTGTGTGCTTCAACTGTAGAGTAGGATCTCTGCCTGCAAAAATGTCAGAGTTGAGTAAGCAGACAATTTTAGGGCATATTTTCTAACCCTTTTCTCACATCAGAAAGTGGGTAATATGGTCCTGGAAAGCAAACCCCATGGGCCACTAAACCCCACTGCTGCTTCCAGCAAAAAGATGATCTTATCACCTGGGCCATCTATGTGCAGAATTGTGACAAAGCTCCCAGTGTATCCACACCTGATACTTCATCATTTGCCTATTATCACAGAACTTGAGATAGGTAAAAATGGTAAAATGATATGGGTGATGTCTTTTGATTAGTGCATAAATTTAATTTAAGTGGAGCACATTGTAAAAAGTCATTGACTCACTCTCTCTTCCAGAGTTGTCACAGTTCAGTGGCAGAACAGAGTCAAAACAACTGGTGATAACTTAAGATGCAGTAGATGACCATAAAGATGTCTTCAATGTCTAACCAATTTCTAAGGGCTCCGTAGTGCCTATTTCAACTGCCTTTGTGGCAATTGGAACAAACTCTTCTCATCTGACTAATCTACCAGGAGAAGTCTTCACACACTTGGATTAAAGACCCCCACCCCCAACTCACCAACAGATTTGAGACTCCTCTGTTAACCTCAACCTGGATTAGCCTGTCTACTGAAACAGTTTGCTGAGGTATGACCACTGTTCATGCTAACAGCTTCTTGGAACCACAGGTGAGAGTTAGGTGAATCAGTAAGACAAACAGAGATAGAAAGATAGAAAACAGCCCTGAAAAGGGCCCACATACCACAAGTACTAGTTTTTCCTGAATGCACTCTACATCTCAAACAACAGAAAAGTGTAAAAGACAGAAGCTTAAATTAAACATCTCCCACATCCCACAAACCTATCTTTGAAATAATCAGAGTTCAACAAAGTTCAAAGTCAAGAAGTAGATTGAAGAATGAATGAACAACAATTTTTAAACCAACCATATTTTGAACTTTTGTCATATTTACAAAAATATAAATTATCTAAATTAACAAAATGAACAAAAATGGAAATAAAATTTTTTCTATTCTATCTAAAATTTAAAATTTGAAAAAAGAAGTTAAAAAGTCACCAATGAGCTCACAAAGGAAAAAATGCCCAGGACAGATGGATTTACAAGTGAATTCTATCAGACATTTAGGAAAATAGGGGAAGAAGTCCTACCAAATTACTTTCTGACACTTTCTGACCTAACCAGGAATAATAAAAAGAGAGAAAGAAAATTAAAGCAATTTGCCTAATGAATATTGTTGCAAAAAAATTTAAATAAAATAGTATCAAGGAGATTACAGAAATATATCACAATGATCATATATTATGACCAGGCAGCAAGGTGGCACAGTGGCACTATCCCTGAATGAGGAGAAATTGAGTTCAAATCCAGTCTCCTATATTGTGACTTTGAACAAATCTTAACCCAAAATTGTACCAATCCCCCCAAAAAATGCAAATAAGATCTAAAAGTCCATTATAAAATGGCAATCATCAAGATTATCTAGTAGTGGCTAAGAAACAGAATACTGGATCAGTGGAATAGATCAGATACACAATGTATCATAGTAAATGACTATAGTAATCTAGCATTACAAAAGCCCAAGACTCCAACTTCTCACCAACAAGAACTCACTATTGAAATAGTATGGCAGAATATAGGTATAAACCACATCTTATGCCATATACAAAAATAAGGTCAAAATAGATATATGTTTTGGACATAAATGATGAGACCATAAACAAATTAGGAGCACTAAAATATAAAACAGATAATTTTGATTATATTAAATTTAAAAGCTTTTTCACAAAAAAAAAAAAACTAAAAATTAGAAAGCAGAAAACTGGGAAACAAATTTTATAATAAGTGGCTCTGATAAAGGCTTCATTTCTCAAATATATAGAGAACTGAATCAAATTTATAAGAATGTAAGCCATTCTCCAGTTGATAAAGGGTCAAAAGATACGACTAGGCAGTTTTCACATGAAGAAATAAGAAGTATCTGTAGTCACATTGAAAAAATGCTCTCAATCGTTATTGATTAGAGAGATGCAAATTAAAACAACTCTAAGGTACCACCAAATTCTTATCATATTGGCTAATATACAGAGGAGGAAATTATAAATGTTATGAATTATAACATTTATATAACAATTTATATAAAATTATAAACATTATAAATGTTGGAGAGGATGTGGGAAAATTGGAACTTTAAACATGGTTGCATATTCACATGGGTGGTATTGTAGTAGATACTAAACAGCTATAACTATTGTCAGCTAGCTGAAAGACTTAGCAGATTTAAAACAACTGAGATACCTGCCTATTCCTATTTGGGCCTGGGGCTACATTGTTTTTTGCTTTATTTTATTTTTCACTTAATAATATTTTCCAACTGCATGTAAAGATAGTTTTCAACATTTTTGTAAGATTTTAAGTTCCAAATTTTTCTCTCTCCTTTCCTTAACTCTTCCTCAAGAAGGAAGTAATCTGATATAGGTTATACACATGTTCTCCTAGTACTATTTACTTCACTCAACTTTCAAGGTTTTTTCTGATATTTGTGTTCATTATTTCTTTTTCTTCTTTTTTTTTTTTTCTTTTTGCTGAGGCAATTGGGGTTGTGACTTGCCCTGGGTCACATGGCTAGGAAGTATTAAGTGTCTGAGATCAGATTTGAACTCAGGTCCTCCTGACTTCAGAGCTGGTGCTCTACCGATTGTGCCACCTAGCTGCCCCTATTTCTTATAGGACAACAGTATTCTATTACATTCATTTACCACAAATTCAGCCATTCTACAGTATATGGGCAACTATACAATTTCCAGTTCTTTGCCACCACAAAAAGAACTGCTACAAATAGTTTTGTACATGTGAGTCCCTTCTCCTATTTAATGATTTCTTAGGTATACAGACCCAGAAGTGATGTTACTGGATCAGGGTATGCAGTTTTATTGACCTTTGGGTAGAGTTCCAAATTGTTCTCCAGAATGGTTGGATCAATTCATAAATCCACTACCAATGCATTCATGTCCCAGTTTTCCCACATCCCCTCCAACATTTATCATTTTCTTTTTCTGTCATTTTAGCTGTAAAGGGCTGAAACTCTTAAGTTGATGCACTGGAATCAGACAACCAAGCACTTAAGACTAATTACCGATTGGACAATAACTCTATTAGCATATGCTTTTAAATTGGCCCTTCCCACTGTTCTTTGCTGGCTTGATCTATTGGTGTATACAAATAATTGTAGGAGGGATTAGGTGGTGGAGTAAGACAAGTCAGTGTCACTTTGGCAGTAGACAAGGAGAAGAGAGGGCATGAAGATCCTGCATCCATTCCTTCACTTCTACCCCTAAAGACTAAGAATAAAGACTAAGGGCTTTTCCTTATCCTGACTCTGGCTGATTCTAAGGCATCCAGGGTGCTAACTCAGTCTTCACATTAGCCAATCTGATAGGTGTAAAGTAGTATTTCAGAGTTGTTTAAATTTGCATTTCTCTAATCAACAATGACTTACAGCACTGATCATATGATTATACATGGCTTTAATTTTTTCAACTAAAAACTGCCTGTTCGAATCCTTTGAATGTTTATCATTTGGGGAATGACTTTTATTCTTATAAATTTGATTCAGTTCTTTACATATTTTAGAAATGAAGCCTTTATCAGAAACACTGACTGTAAAAAATTGTTTTTCATCTTTTTGTTTCCCTTCTAATCTTAACTGCATTGGTCTTGTGAAAAAACTTTATAAATTTAATTTAGTCAAAATTATCCATTTCACAAAAAAAAATTAAGTGAAGGTGGTCTATCGGTACCTGATCTAGAACTGTATTATAAAGCAACAGTCACCAAAACCATTTGGTATTGGCTAAGAAATAGATTAGTTGATCAGTGGCATAGGTTAGGTTCACAGAGCAAGATAGTGAATAAAAATAGCAATCTAGTGTTTGACAAACCCAAAGATCCCAAATTTTGGAATAAGAATTCATTATTTGACAAAAACTGCTGGGAAAACTGGAAATTAGTATGGCAGAAACTAGGCATGGACCCACATTTAACACCAAATACTAAGAGTAGATCAAAATGGATCCAAGATTTAGGCATAAAGAACGAAATCATAAATAAATTGGAGGAACAGGGGATGGTTTACCTCTCAGACTTGTGGAGGAGGAAGGAGTTTGAGTCCAAGGGAGAACTAGAGACCATTATTGATCACAAAATAGAAAATTTTGATTACACCAAATTAAAAAGTTTCTGCACAAACAAAACTAATGCAAACAAGATTAGAAGGGAAGTAACAAATTGGGAAAACATTTTTACAGTTAAAGGTTCTTATAAAGGCCTCATCTCCAAAATATACAGAGAATTGACTTTAATTTATAAGAAATCAAGCCATTCTCCAATTGATAAATGGTCAAAGGATATGAACAGACAATTTTCAGATGATGAAATTAAAACTATTTCCACTCATATGAAAGAGTGTTCCAAATCACTATTGATCAGAGAAATGCAAATTAAGACAACTCTGAGATATCATTACACACCTGTCAGATTGGCTAAGATGACAGGAACAAATAACGATGAATGTTGGAGGGGCTGTGGGAAAACTGGGACACTGATGCATTGTTGGTGGAGTTGTGAAAGAATCCAACCATTCTGGAGAGCCATCTGGAATTATGCCCAAAAAGTTATCAAAATGTGCATACCCTTTGACCCAGCCATACTACTACTGGGCTTATATCCCAAGGAAATACTAAAGAAGGGAAAGGGACCTGTATGTGCCAAAATGTTTGTGGCAGCCCTTTTCATAGTGGCTAGAAGCTGGAAGATGAATGGATGTCCATCAATTGGAGAATGGTTGGGTAAATTATGGTATATGAATGTTATGGAATATTATTGTTCTGTAAGAAATGACCAACAGGAGAAATACAGAGAGGCTTGGAGAGACTTACATCAACTGATGCTAAGTGAAACAAGCAGAACCAGAAGATCATTATACACTTCAACAATGATACTGTACTAGGATGTATTCTGATGGAAGTGGATATCTTCAACATAGAGAAGAGCTAATCCAATTCCAATTGATTAATGATGGACAGAATCAGCTACATCCAGAAAAGGAACACTAGGAAATGAGTGTAAACTGTTATTTTTACCTTCTGAATCCAATTCTTCCTGTGCAACAAGAAATTTGGTTCCACACACATATATTGTATCTAGAATATATTGTAATATATTTAACATGTATAAGCCTGCCATCTGGGGGAGGGGGTTGGGGGAGGAGGGGAAAAAATCTGAACAGAAGTAAGTGCAAGGGATAATGTTATAAAAAATTACCCATGCATATGTACTGTCAAAAAAAAAAAGTAATAATTATAAAATAAAATAAAAATTAAATTAAAAAATAAATAAATAAATTATCCATTTCATAATGTTTTCTTTTTCTTATTTGGTCATAAACTTCTCCCTCTTCCAAAGATCTGACAAGTAAACTACTCTTTGTTTCCTAATTTGCTTATAGTATCACTCTTTACATCTAAAGCATGAACTCTTTTTGAACTTATTTTGGTATAGTGTGTGATATATTGATTTATACCTTGTTTCTGCCATATTATTGTCCAGTTTTCCCAGCAGTTTTTGTCAAATATTGAGTTTTTATTTGGAGCTACATTCTTAATCCTTTCTGGGGATGTTGCCATTGTAATCCCGCTCACCAAACCTTTTCCAAACTCAATTCTACCTGTAGAACTGCATGCCTACAACCTGCCTTGAGGGAAATAAAAGAACACATACACTCTAATACTGTCAGCCCCATCAAGACCTGGGAGGCTTTGTTGACCAATTCAGTCACCCTCCAATCTTACCACCCAGGAATCCCTGACATTTGACTTTTAATTGCAGCCTTAGTCAGGATAAGTGAAGCTAAAAATTGATTTAAGAAAGCAGAGTAAAAGGACATGCAAGAGACAGACTAGATTGCTTACCAAGAATCAAGAAGATTGTTATAAAAAGGCCAAAATTCTGGGTGAGACCCTACCTGAAACTATTCCAGCTGCCTTTTTTCCAGCCTGTAGATTTTTCTAAAATCAAGAATGTTATCCAGGAGTCTGATGAGACTTTCACTTTGTGAAAGCTTTTGATGCCAACTCAGTCCATAAGCAAGAAGGAGGAGTCTAGATTCAGTTTCTCTCCTACTTTGTTAATAACTTCCAATCTTCCCTATCCCAAAATATCAAAATCATCCAGCCAGAATGGCAGTCTCTTTAATTTTATTTCCTTCAAAGGTTAATTGTACATTATTTCAAAGTCCAATTTTTCTTGTGTAGCAAAATAACTGTATGGATATGTATACATATATTGTATTTAACCTATACTTTAACATATTTAATATGTATTGGTCTATCTGCCATCTGGAGGAGGAGATGGGGGGAAGGAGGTGAAAAATTGGAACAAAAGGTTTTGCAATTGTCAATATATATGGAAAAATTACTCATGCATATATCTTATAAATAAAAAACTATAAGAAAAAATATAATTTAATTTTAAAAGAAAAAAATTCACTGAAGAAAAGAATTCATTAAAAAATAGCACAGCACTCATGCAGGAACAACATTTCCTTCTATGATTCTCATTAGTGGACTACTGTTTCCTATATTATTTATAATTGGCTTCATTACAGCACTAAACATTATCTAAAAAGATCTGGTGACAAAGGGAACTTGGGCAAGTTAACTAGAAATGATTCCACATGCATATTCTGTCCTAATAAAACTAATCTCTCACTGAGACAATGATAAAGGAGATAACACCATGGAAAGCATTGTCACTATGGGAGAGAATCTAAAGGTCCAGGAAATAATGGTGTTTACCAACTTAGACTCAGAAAAGATCAGTATGTGTAAGAACCAAAAGATGGTTAACTAGGAATTGCTTTAAATGCCTATGTACATGATTCCAAGTCAGGGAAATAGAGAAATCAAACAATCCATAGAATTGACAAAGAAGACACCAGTAAACTAACAAAATTTCACTGACATTTCACCTAGTATAACATTTATCTTTTCAAAAAAATCAAATGAAGGTAGCCTAGCTGTTCTTGATCTAAAACTATATTATAAATCAGCAATCACCAAAACCATTTGGTATTAGCTAAGAAATAGATTAGTTGATCAGTGGAATAGGTTAGGTTCACAAGACAAAATAGCAATCTAGAGTTCAACAAACCCAAAGATCCCAAATTTTGGGATAAGAATTCATTATTTGACAAAAACTGTTGGGGAAACTGGAAATTAGTATGGTAGAAATTAGGCATGGACCCACATGTAACATCATATGCCAAGAGAAGATCAAAATGGGTCCATGATTTAGGCATAAAGAACGATATCATAAATAAAGTAGAGGAACATAGGATAGTTTGCCTCTCAGACTTGTGGAGGAGGAAGGAATTTGTGACCAAAGAAGAACTAGAGATCATTATTGATCACAAAATAGAAAATTTTGATTACATCAAATTAAAAAGCCTTTGTACAAACAAAACTAATGCAAACAAGACTACAAGGGAAGTAACAAACTGGGAAAACATTTTTACAGTTAAAGGTTCTGATAAAGGCCTCATTTCCAAAATATTTAGAGAATTGACTCTAATTTATAAGAAATCAAGCCATTTTCCAATTGATAAATGGTCAAAGGATACAAACAAACAATTTTCAGATGATGAAATTGAAACTATGTCCACTCATATAAAAAAGTGTTTCAAATCACTATTGATGAGAGGAATGAAAATTAAGACAACTCTGAGATACCACTACACACCTGTCAGATTGGCTAAGATGACAGGAACAAATAATGATGAATGTTGGAGGGGATGCAGGAAAACTGGGACACAGATACATTGTTGATAGAGTTGTGAAAAAATCCAACCATTCTGGAGAGCAATCTGGAATTATGCCCAAAAAGTTATCAAATTGTTCATACCCTTTGATCCAGTAGTGCTACTACTGGGCCTGTATCCCAAAGAAATACTAAAGAAGGGAAAGGGACCTGTATGTGCCAAAATGTTTGTGGCAGTTCTTTTTGTAGTGACTAGAAACTGGAAAATGAATGGATGCCCATCAATTGGGGAATGGTTGGGTAAATTGTGGTATATGAATGTTATGGAATATTATTGTTCTGTAAGAAATGACCAGCAAAATGAATACAGAGAGGCTTGGAGATTTGTACATGAACTGATGCTGAATGAAATGAGCAGAATCAGGAGATCACTATCCACTTCAACAACAATACTGTATGAGGATATATTCTGATGGAAATGGATATCTTCAACAAAGAGAAGATCTAATTCAGTTCCAATTGATCAATGGTGGACAGAAGCAGCTACACTCAGAGAAGGAACACTGGGAAATGGTTTGCATTTTTGTTTTTCTTCCTAGGTTATTTTTACCTTCTGAATCCAATTCTTCCTGTGCAACAAGAGAATTGTTTGGTTCTGCACACATATATTGTATCTAGGACATACTATAACATATTTAACATGTATAAAACTGCTTGCCATCTAGGGGAGGGGGCAGAGGGAGGGAATGGAAAAGTCAGAACAGAAGTGAGTGCAAGGTATAATGTTGTAAAAAATTACCCAGGCATATATTCTGTCAATAAAAAGTTATAATAAAAAAAATAATAAAAACATTTACCTTTTCATTATTGGCTTCAAATAATATAATCAATAATTAACACTTAACCATAAAAACTTACTCAAATATTTAATGTCAGATGTAGTAACATATAAAAATCAATAAGTCAGACACATGTCTGAAGACTATGTTGACCTAAAGAAAAGTGTATGATCATGATATAGTATAAAAATAAAGCCTGAAAGAGCCTGAAAGAAGTGGGAGCATCACTTCCATCAGTTCCTCACTCAAACTACCCCACGACTCTTGTCTTCCTTTGATACCAACCTTATTCCTCCTGTTCAGCCTCCTGGATCCCCTGCAGAGGCTGGACCCCTGCAGGAGACAATAGTCTCATTCAGCCCTGGGACCAAATCATGGATCCATTTGGTCCCAGTAAATATTTCCCTTTCAAATAAAATATTAAAGACTCTCTAATCTCTATCTTGCTTCAGTTTCTCTGTCATTACATCTATAGCCATAAAAATGTTTTAAATCATTATTGACTGGAGAAATTCAAATTGAAATAATACTGAGGTTCTAACTCATACCTATTAGATTGGTTAATAGAACAGAAAAGAAAAATGATAAATGTTGGAGGAGACATGGGAAATTAAGTCACTAATGTACTGTTGGTGGAGTTGTGAACTAATTCAAATTTACACAGAGTGATTTGGAATTGTATCCAGCAGCTCTTTTCTGGTGACAAAAAAAATTGGAAAATGAGAGAATGCCCATCAATTTAAAAATGACTGAACAATTTGTGGTATATGATTGTGATGGGATTGTGATATAAGCAATGATGAGTTAGACACTTTCAGAAAAAGCTGGACTTACATGAACTGATACAAAAGGAAAATGAGTAGAACAAGGAGAATGCTGCACATGAGGATAGCAATTTTGTAAGATGATCAACTGTAAATAATTTAGCTATTCTCAGCAATATAATGACCCAAGACAACTCTGAAGGACTTATTAGGAAAAATACTGTCCATCCCCAGAGAAAAAACTGACAGATCAAAGGATGATTTTTAAACTTTCAGATTTTTCTTTTTTTGTTGTTCTATGTTTTCTTTTATAACATGACTAATATGTTAATATGCTTTGTTTGGTCACAGTTGTATAACATATATCAACTTTCTTGACTTCTCATTGAGGGGGATTGGTAAGGAAGCAGAAAATTTCAAATATCAAAAATGGGGGAAAGTAAAACCAAGATGGCAAAGTAAAGGTAGAAACTCATTAATCGTTTCCCTAAATTTCTTCAAATTCCTTTAAATAATTATTTTAAACAAATTTTAGAGTGTCAGAACATACAGAAACATAGAATAGGATATTTTTCAGCTGAAAACAAAGTAGAAGGTCAGCAGGAAAGGTTTGTGGTACCAGAGTGGGAGTCCAGCTTGCACTCCCAGCACAGGCAGCACCAGCATAGCCCCAACCCTAGTTCCAGCCATAGCCTCAAAACTAGCAAAGCATAAACAGTCCTAAGTCCTATTAAACAGTACCAATTGTTTCTAGGCCTCTAAACCGAGGGACACCAAAGATCATCAGGAAAGGTTTGTCAGTGGATGAGAAAGTATTGGGAAATAAGCATTCCAGGAGTAGGCATGATCAATGTGGCAGTTACCAGGGGCCTCAGCTCACAAAAGATCTTTTTATTAGTCCTGAGGAAGGACTCTGTCTTTTAGCAACTAGATCTTATAGCTACAGTGAGATGGGGATATGCCTGATCAGCTCACTAGAAAGATCTCTGAAAATAGCTGTACAAAACCCTGAACAGTGCACCCTCTACTCTGGAAACAGAATTCTATTTTAACAGAGTTACAAGTTGAGTAATGGACCTGGAAAATGAGTACACTATAGAAAAATGTTCTGATTATAGAAAGTTACTGGTGACAAGGAAGATCAAAACAGAAGATGACAAGTCAAAGCTCCTATATCCAAAGCCTCCAAAAAAAAATTAAGAATTAATCTCAGGCTGTGGAAGAGCTCAAAGGGGATTTTGAAAATCAATAACAGAGTAAGAGAAAGAACCGAGATTGATGCAGGTATTTAAAAATTCTTTAAAACTAAAATTGGAAGAAGGATCTGGAAAGATGGAAGAATAGGTTGGTAAATTTCAAGCTCTCCAGATTTCCCCCACAAATTGAACACAGATTGGTGAAAAATCAAGAAGACCTGGGGCAGAACGGAGATCCTACTGGTACAATCCAAGAAGATCTGAAGAAAGACTGTGAGATGGGGATTAACCTATGTGAAGTGCATACACCTCTGGGCTAGACAGAAACTTCATGTTGGAAATCCTGGGGCTATCTGAGTTTGATTGGAGCCTCTGTAGGAACCATAGAAACTTTCATCTCCCTAACAGCCTGAGGAGTTGGAGATCTGAGCTGGGAAAGACTGAATGAACCTAAGCTGATTAGGAATGCCAGGCCCAGCTGCAGAGATGGGACCCTTGTTGAGAAGGAGCCAGTACACCCAGTGAAAGTAGAAGCAGTAGGGCAGGGATGCTACTGATTGTGGACACTTGAAGGAGGGTGGAGTTCTTGGTTTGGGAAAGAACTGAAGTGAAGCTAGAGTCACCAGCTCCCCAGAGATATTTATACTCTTATTTAAAAAAAAAATTTTTTTTTAAATGAACCAGCAAAGAAAAAAATCCAACCATAGAAATTTACTATAGGCAAGAGAAGAATGGGGCTCATCTTCAGAGGAGAGCACTAAAGTGAAGAAAAGCTTCTATCCCAAAAAGTAACATGAAATGGCTCCCTACCCAGAGAATTTATAGAGGAACTCAAAAAACAAATTTTAAAATCAAATGAAAGACATTGAGAAAAACTAAAAGTAAAAACCATCCAAAAAATGCATGAAAATTATGGGGGGGGAAGCTAACCAACTAGAAAAGGAGTTAGAGTCTCAAAAATGAAAATAATTATTTGAAAATTAAAATTGGGCAAGAGGAAGTAGTGAAGCTATGAGAGAGCAAGAAATAACAAAATATTATAAAAAATGAAAAAGTAGAACAAAATATGAAACATAAGGAAAACCAACAGATCTGGGGAAGAAATAAAGAAGAGAAAATATGAGATTATTTGGATTGTGTGAAAGATGTGACCAAAAAAGAAGAAGAAGAATTTTGACACAATAATGCAAGAAATAATTCAAGAAAATTGTCCTGGAATGATAGAACATGATGGGAAAGTAAAAATAGAAAAAATCCACCAATCACCACCTCAATGAGATCCTTTGTGCAAAACACATAGAAATATTATCACCAAAATTCAAAAACTTCAGATCAAAAAGAAAATTTTGCAAGAAAGAAGAAAAATAGAACAATTCAAATATTCTGGAGCTACAATTAAAATTCTAGCTTATCAGCAGCCACAATAAAAGCTCAGAGGTCCTGGAATCATATCCAGAAAAATTATAATATTAAATGAGAAAAAAATGGAATTCAACAAATTTGCAGATCTTCAGGACTTCCTATCAACCAAACTTGAACTTATTAGAAAATGGTCAAAGGATACTGACAAATTTTAAAACAATTTAGAATTATTCTTCTTAGAAAGAATTCCTATCCATCAACAATTATATGAAAAACTATTTCAAATTCCCAATAAAGAGAGAAATCAAAACAAATCAATTCTAAATTCGAATCTCACATCCATTAGCAAACATGACAAATGTTTAAATTACTCATTATTGGAGATGTTATAGAAAGAAAGACATACAAATATACTATTGATAGAGTGTTTAATCGTCCAAACATTCTGTCAAACAATTTGGAATTATGAGGGAAAAAAAAAAGTGATTAAATGTTCATACATCCTTTATCATTTCTATCATTAGCTAAACAAATTTTTTATATTCTTATCACTATGACTTTTTTGATCTACCATAAATCCACTCATATTCAGTATCTTCCTGGGTTCTTAAAAAATAAGATTGTATTAAATATAATACAGGTAGTTCAAGTTTGTTAAACCCATAGCATGAAATTTGCTTATGCTCTTGGAACAATGTATATTGAGGTGCTATATGTAATGGTTTTGCAAAGTTTTTCACTGATATTAAATGAGAAATCAATGGTTGTGATTCCAAAGAAAATATTAACATTATTTTTTAGCATATTCAAGTGAACTTTACTTAGAATACTTGTGTTCTATTATGTACTTTATCGATGAAGCTTATCTTTACATAAATATTCAGAAACAATGGAGGTCTTAGACCTAGCTCTGTTACTAGTTAACTGTGTGATCTGGGACAAGTCACTTAACCTCTAGGTGTCTCAGATTAGTGTCCCATTAGATTCTGAGTTCAGTTTGTATCTTAGTACCATGTATGATATATTCATTATTTAGTAAATGCATGTTGACTTGACAATTCATTTATCAAGTTTCTTCCTGTTCTTAACAACTGGTGATTCTAGACTTGATCTCTAAGGTCTCTTCTATGGTTTTCTGAAGTAAGCAAAATAAGAAGAAAGTTGTAATTTGCAATTACCTAGATTCAAATGAAAAAATTCATGGCCACTCCTCCCAGGAGATGGATATTATATGACAGAGTAAGAGAGGTTATGGAATGGTCAGAGATACAAATTATATCAATTTTTTAAAAATTTGTGCTAGCATTAAGTAAAAAGCTTATTTTATATTTTTAGTCAGAAATCATAGGCTTTTTGAAACACTGGCAAACATTTTTACACTGTCTGACAAATCCATTTGTATTAGGTTGTGATTTTACCTGGTACCTTTCATTTTTTCCCCACATAAAGACAGGGTGCAACAAAGTTACAGAAAAATGGAAAACATCTTTGATGGCAAATTAGATTGCAGCTGTGTAACTGGAGAGTACAACCATAAATCAGAATGTCAAATACAAAACATATGACATTTTACAAGTTCTCCATGTGTGTTATAATGTGATTACAACCTGGATGCTATTATAATTTAAAACAAAATCTTTCATGCTAGAAACAAAATGTGGAATGTGAAGTGCCTACGAAGAAGACCAGGAGCTAACAACTTACCCCTGACTGTCAGAAAGGTGGGCTACAGTATTCAGTATTTTAAGAATCTGTCAGAAGAGAGAGAAAAAAATATGTATGTGTGCATATAGCAAAGAAGGAAGGAAGGAAGGAAGGAAGGAAGGAAGGAAGGAAGGAAGGAAGGAAGGAAGGAAGGAAGGAAGGAAGGAAGGAAGGAAGGAAGGAAGGAAGGAAGGAAGGAAGGAAGGAAGGAAGGAAGGAAGGAAGGAAGGAAGGAAGGAAGGAAGGAAGGAAGGAAGGAAGGAAGGAAGGAAGGAAGGAAGGAAGGAAGGAAAAGGAGAAAGAGGAGGAGAAGGATGATGACTCCTTAAGGCAGAGATCTTAACATAAGGGACAAATTAGAGTGTTCAACTCTAACTGTCTGAATGTTTTTATAAAAGCAAAATCCTGGAGCCAAATATGAAGATTACAAAAGTAATTCTTTCCTGTCTATCATATAAAAAAATGACCCAGCTGTTGTTGTTAAGATATCAGTTTTAAACTTGGAATTTCTTGTTTAAACTTCTATGTAATGATATTAGAAGTGTCATAGGCAAAGAGCATCTAATCCTATTCAATAAGCTGTAGGCTTTTGGCATGAATTTCTAGAATCGTTGATTTTTTTGTAATTTAAGTAATTTCCAAATTGGTAATTTTCCGAGTATATTTTCAAACAATGTGAGCAAGAAAACATGATATACTGAATCCATCAGCCATATGGAAAAAATGCAAAGGAGATAAAACTGAGATAGAAAACAATGGAAGTACAACAAAATGATCACCCCAGGGAGCTTGAAATCAGATCATTTAAGAAAAGGGAATGTTTTAGTTCTAGCAGATGAGTTAATCTGTGTGCCCAAGGGACCTTAGCCAGTGTTGTTTTGAGTCTGATTGTCTTTGGAGATAGAGTGGTCATTTTAAGGAGTGATGGAGCAGGAAATTAGATTTCACTACAGGTGGGAGAACAGGAAGGAGTTGATATTTATTGAACAGCTAAAGGCTAGCAAATTGCTGAGTCCTACTGATGTGGAGAAAATTTGAAGATGATGCTTTATATAGTCTTTTGGAAGCATGAGTAGAGAACCAGGCTCTTGAATTTCTTTTTCATTTTAAATATATTAGTATCTACTTATTATTTAGGGATTTTATAACATGCCCAAAATGAGAAAAAGATATGAGAAACTGAGTTGCTTTCCTTACATGTATTGAAAATAATCATCAAAGAAACCTAGAGCAAGAAGGGACCTCAAAAAGTAACTTCATCATCCTATTAAAAAAAAAAAACTGGAAAAAAGTATTCATTTTGGGAAACTAAGACTCGGAGAGATTCAGTGAAACTGCTGGGGGGGGGGGGGGGGGCGGGGTGAAGCCAGGGAGGCTTATCAGGACCTGCTGCTCACCAACAGATTTCAATTTTTTTTTTTTTAATGACCCATTTGAAAGCTGTTGAACCGTGCATCTACTGTAGCCATGGTTTGTGAACAGTTGATACTTACCAGAAAGGAAACTCCAACAGATGTGCGTAAATTGAAACAGAATTACCTGGTGATCTATGGAAAAGGCTGTTTTCCTCTCCCTGTGTTCCTGGAGGGCTGTCAGAGGTGGCAGAGGGAGTTTTGTGTCTGCATCATACCCAGGAGGGACTTCTGTCCTCAGTGGAAAAGAACTGCTCTCTTTTCTAAAATGAAACCCATTGATTGGGGCAAAAATATTTTTCTTTCATCTCCCACTATAAATATTAAGAAATTCTAAGAACCAAGAAGAAAAGAACTTGGGACTTTTAAGTGTCTTGCTCCAGGATTTGTAACTCATGAGAAGCACCGCTGCCTGACGAACCAGGTTCTTCTCCCTTTGCCAGGGAAGCAAATCAATATGACATCTGCACTGAGCCAATGACTGGAGGACTTCAGGGTGCCGTATGTTAGCCGAGCAATTTTCCTAAGCAAGCCTGGGGTTTATTGCAGATAGAAATTGGAGAAGAAAGTGCATTAAATGAAATGGTATTACCCAGTGTTCCCCTTTGGTAGAAGCAAATTAAGTGGCTGTAACAATAGTAAAAATTAATTAATAAATTCAGAGAAAAAAGGAAAAGGTAATAGTAGCTCTTTTTTGTAGTGGCAATTAGGGGATGTCTAGTAATTGAGGAATGGCTAAAGTAAGTTTTGGTATATTAATATGATATATTATTATTGTGTCCTAAAAAATTAAGAAAAAAATTTTTTTTAAAATTAAATGATATACCCAGAGGATTAATGTATATCATATAAATAGAATAATAATGAACATTTTAAGACTTTTACCAATTTGTGAAAATGAACAGAAACAAATGAACAATTGATATAATAGCAATACTAAAAAGAAATAATTTTGAAAACTGTAAAAAACTATGTTCACTAAAATGACCATTCATGATTCTATAGAACTGATGATTAAACATCTTATTAATAACAGAGATGATAGATTTAGAGTGGAGAATGAGATAGATTACATATATATTTACACGCATATATGTCTTTGTATATGTATATGTACATATATGTATGTGTGTTTGTCTGTAGGTAGCCATTGAAGGAATTTGTTTTTCTTGACTATGCATATCTGTAATAAGGATTTTATTTCCTTTTTTTCCCCAATGGGGTGAAGAGAGGTTGGAAGGAATCAAAAATAGATTTCTGCTCATTTTAAAAATAGAAAGATGAAGAAATGCTAAAATACAGAATTTTGCATCCACTTTCAGATAAGGTCACTATTGTTAGTTTTACTTTATTATTATAGACTTCTCTCAGAATGGAGATAATTTGTAAATTTTGAATGTAAACAGCATCTATCAACAACAAAAGCAATCCCTTACAATTACATAATTAACTGTTGTGAAATAGGTGTCCACTCTGTTTATCCTTTTATCTAAATGTTGTATCTTTCTCAATAACTAATATTGTGGTCAGCTTACCATAGTAAGTATTTGACCAATGTTTATTTCATTTTAATATGTTGTATTGTATCGTAGGTAGAAAAAAATGCTTCAGCTTAAGACCTTAAAACAATAAGTTTGTAGATGAGGATGTGAGAGATTTATTTGACAAATTGGGATCTCAATAGAACAAAGTAACATAAGTAGAAGGAATTTAAATTTCATTCAGTTCATAGCATTTATGGATTAGATGAAAGTGGAGGTCTAGAGAGATTAAGTGATGGATACAAAAGCATACTGCTACACTTCTAGGTTGTAGAGTTGGCATTTGAATTCAATATCTTTATACTCAGTAAATTTAACACTTCACCACACTATTTTAATGGCCACTTAAGATCTCTCTCTCTCAACCTTATGATTCTTTGAACACATCCATGAAGAGTTCCTTTTTGTTTATTTTTACTCTTTCCAGATTTTCTAGAAATAGTAACTGGATATTCAACTAAGTTAGGTTTAAAAGATACTTAATAATAATAACAAAAACAATACCTAGAATTCCTTAAGTTATTTTAGAGCGCATGTTATTATTTATACACATTACTTATCCCAACTAAACAGTATAGGGATTCATTTCTCTAATTTTAAAATATACTATGTTAGTGATTCCAAATACTAAGGGTGATTTCTGAAGTTTAAGGATATTTTCTGCAATGACTGTGGCATTTTTCTTTTGGGTATGGATTTTCTATTCATTATGGTATAACACTCATTAAAACTCTCTTTAATTTTAATGAAAGGGACAGAGAATGAAGGGCATACCCCATGGAATGAAATAGTGGAGTGCTTTTACTTTTATAAAAAAATCTGAAGACCAGAATAGAGAATGAAATTATTAAAACCAGATTCTGTTCTACTTTAATTTTCACCAGCTTTTTGCTAGTTTACTTTAACAAGTAACATTTGATTGAATTCAGGCCCACTTTTGTTTACAAAGTGAAATGAAAGCCAAAAAAAAGGTTATGACCTGCCTAATTTGTACATATACTGCCTCATCAGCCTCCTCCCCTTTAAACAAAATTTTTGTGTGTGTGTGTGTGTGATTTTGATGATCATCCTTACTCTTTACTATTACACTAAGCAGTCCTAACAAAATTAGAATATGTTTTGTTTCCTCTTTAACTCCTGATGTTTATATGCCACTGAAAAAGATAAATTCTGCATTTATACAATGGGAAAGAGAAATTAAAATCCTAACAATCTACAGCCAAAAGAGTAAAACCAACTTTTTCAGAACCAAAGTGAAGTGGGCACAGTGACAGTAAACATAAAAGTACAATGTGGTGGAGTTCATTTTTAATTGCTAAAGTGTCAAGTTTGATAGCCTATTGCACAATCTTTACCTATACATTTATTCTTACCTCAGAAAATGTATGGAAGCATTTAGTAATCCAATTCTGCTTCTGATCTTACAATTTCTTCCTGGCTCTCTCTCTTTTTTTCTTTTTTTTTCCTTTTTCTGAGGTTGGGGTTAGGTGACTTGTCCAGGGTCACACAGCTTGGAAGTGTTAAGTGTCTGAGACCAGATTTGAACTCAGGTGCTCCTGAATTCAGGGCTGGTGCTCTATCCACTGAGCCACCTAGCTGCCCCCACCCCTGGCTCTCTCTTGGAAAGTATTTCATACTCTCCAGACTTGTCTGTGTGAAAAATTCCTCATCCCTGATCTTTCTAGATTCAATGATTTTTTTTTTTTTTTTTTTTTTTTTTTTTTTGTCTTCTGGGAGAAGGTAAATAAAAGTAAATAATTAACTGCCAGGTCCAATCCTTAGGTAAAACAGGAAAGGACCAAGAAAAAGTTCCTTTATTCCCTTCTCTGAACTGCTTGCTTTGGGTATTTAATAAAAATAGACAACACTGTCATTACTGTTGTTCAGTCATTCAGTCATTTACAACTCTTTATGAGCCCAGGGACTACATCATGCCATCCTACATACTGTCCTTAGGTTGTTTATCAACTTTTTAGGCAAAGTTACTGAAGTAGTTTGCCATTTCCTTTTCCAGTGAATTAAGGCAAACAGAAGTTAAATGACATGCCCAAGGTCACCCAGGATTACATGGCTAGGAAGAATCTGAAGCACATTTGAACTCAGGTCTTCCTGACTTCAGGCCCAGTGCTCTATCCACTGAGTCATCTAGCTGCCTCTATTAGCACTTCAGTTAATTTTAAAAACAAAGATTTGAGTTTCATGTATACTATCAATATAACTAAAACCAATGTAAAGGACATTCTCACAACTTCCAAATCCCAAGGTTTATCTAATTGTCCACTGTCACATAATTTTCCCTTCAAAGTTGACATTAGTTCTTATTTTAATCTAATTTCAACAAATATATTTTTTATCTCCCACTAACAACTGTGGCTGCTATGAGCCAAGATTTTATGTAAAAAATAAAGGACATTTTAAGTTCTCTTCACCTTACATGGATTCTCTGAATTCTGCAGCTGACCACTTTTAAATTCCTTTAAAAAGAAAATAGTGAAAACTCCTCAGCAACCTTCTAATTCAAAGAAAAAATACCAATCTGTGTTGCATAAGGAAAAAAAGGAAACTTTTTGGTAATATTAACATTACATTTTCAAAAGCAAATTTCTTTTCTGATTCTTTTAATACTAAAAATATTTTATTTCTTAAAATAAGTTTACTTATTTATATTACATGAATTTATCTTCTGTCCCTCCTATTTCCTCTACATAAACTGAACATAAATTTAAAAATTAATAAAGGCCTTATAATAAGGGTAATAAGCAAAACCAGTTCCCAAGATGATTGTTCTAAAAATGTATTTCTGTCTCTATTTTAAGTGTATCACCGTAATATTCTCTTCTCTAAAGTGTAAAGTTCTCTGGGAGCAGGTTTCTTGGGGAGTTTCTGGAGGCAGCCTTAGTTTCAATTCAGTTCATTAATTCCAAATGTAGCCAGGAGTTAAAGTCCAGATCCTTTATTTTCTCGTTCAAAGACTTGACTCTTTTCCTTGGGCCCAGTTAGCTTTCTTAAAGTCCTAATTGTCTCCTTGGTTCCAAGAGCTCTTGCCAGTAGTCCTTTGTCTCTTCCAGCTTCAGCCTCTTGTCTTCCCTTAGTCCCCAGTCAGCACAAAGGTGGAAGTTGGAATGACTCTTGACTTCTTCTCCCAGAGAGTGAGCTTGTGGGTTTCTGTGGGCTTTGGCCCTGAGAGAGCTTCTTGCTTATATTTCTGCCCGACTTGTGAATCTCCTCATTATATGCGCCCTCTAAAGGTGTGAACTCCTTTAAAGGTGTGAACTAAGTACATTAGCACCTTGTTTCAAGTTCTGGCCCATAACATATCACCTTTCTGGCTTTAGATGAGGGATGCATTTCATCATCAGTCTTCTGCAATCTTAGTTGCATTGATTAGAGTTCTAAGGTTTTTCAGTTTTCTCTATAATATTGAAGTTATTGTATAGTTTGTTCTTATTTAACTATAACTGTATTTAACTATATTTATTATATGAATGTATATAATATATAAATATTGATATAACTATGTATTTAACTATACAGTGGATAGAGCACCAGATCTGAGTTCAAATCTGATCTCAGACACTCACCACTTCCTAGCTGTGTGACCTGGGCAAGTCACTTAGCACCAATTGCCTCAGCAAAAAAGAAGCAACCTTAGATAATTATGTCTCATTTGCTTATATCTTGTGATATTGACTACCCAAATATCTTAAACCATCAGCTTATTTTATCCAAGATTTGTTTTTCCAAGGGAACATTAAATTTCCTGCTGTTTCATACTCTTTTCAAAATCCTAATGGATAGATATGAGGTCATTATTTTTTTCCTAACCAATTTAGCACAGTATTGTGTACATAAGTGACTAGATTTTATTTATTCTTTGACAATATCCAAATTAGAAGCCAAAAAGAAATATATCTAACACAGACCTGATTTCAGTAGATTTTACTACATTACTTTAATCATGATAAGTAAAATTGTATAAGGAAGTGAATTCACCCAGCATGGTAAATTGGCCTTCCCAGAAAAATTATATCATTTTTTTCCAAATCAGTGAGTGGTGCAGATCAGCAAGGTATGCCAAGTTCTCAATCACCCACAGAACTAGAAACACAATGAGCATGCTTAGCTCATCTTTTTTCTTGAAATTGGGACTTCCCTAGGAGCCCCACCTTTAAAGGTATAGCTTCTTCCTTTCAAATCTCTCTAAACAATCAATAAATATTGATTAGGTGCCTACTATGTACCATACTGCACTAAGTGAAAGAGATACAAAGATAAGTAAAAAACAATTCTTATTCTTAAGGAGCTCAAAGTGGAAAGACAACATGCAAACAAAGTACAAACTAAATACAGAATAAATTGAGGTAGATAGTGTCCATAGAGAAGGACCTAGAATTAAAAGGAATTTGGAAAGGTCCCTTGTACAAGGTAGAATTTTATTTATTAAATAAGACTTTATGTTTGTCCTTCGTTTTAAACAAATAGTATTTATCATAAAAAAGGAAATGTCCATTTATTCTTATGCTTCCTAAATTTTTAATTGAAACAGATGCTAGATTAAAAGCCCATTCTATTAGTATAATTATATTTTTATTATTCCTTTGGTTAATGTAATTAATTGTATTTTAATACAACTTATACTAAAATCAATTCTCAGTATGAATCAATCCTAGTTAGAGTGTAGTCTTTCTAATATATCATATTCTACCTGCTGGTATTTTATCTAGTTGTTTTTGTTGGTTTGTTTTCTTTCTCTGATTTTTCAAGAGCATGTTTTTATCCTAAAAATGATTGGAAAGATTTTTTTTATCATCATAGTTTATAAGTTAATCTTATTATCATTATTTATTTCAGCAATTGTTGTTTGAATGTTTAATAGAATTCACTTGTAAGTTCACCTAGCCAGTGAGTTTTTTTCTTTACAAATTAATTTATGATTGTTAATTTTTTTCTTTTATTTGGTTACATAATCTACTTTTTTTCTTTATTGATTTGTGTATTTTATATTTTTGCATGTAATTATTCATTTTCTCTAAATTATCAATTATGTTATAATTGGGCAAAACTATTTCTGAAAATTTTCTTATTTCTCTTCTTTTATTGTTATTTCTCTATTTTTATTTTTTCCTTTTATTTTACTCATATTAATTAACTGAATTACCATTTCATCATGTTGATTTGAAAAATCAGCCCCAATTTTTATTTATCAATTCCATGGTCTTCTAGCTTTCAATTCCATTCTCTAATTTTCAGTATTTCTATTTTCCTTCTTAGTGAAGATTTTTGATTTATTATTTTCTAAATTTTTATTACATATCTAATTCATTGATTTGCTCTTTAGCTCTTTTATTAATAAAAACATTTATAGAAAAATATATTTTCTCTCAAAACTGCTTTAGCTGAATACAATAAATTTTAGTGTATTTTTATTTTACTAATTAATATTTTCTCAGATTACATTTCCATTCTTTCTATAATTTGTTCTTTGGCCCATCAATTCTTTAAATTATATTACTTAATATTTAGTTATTTTTTAATTCTTTAAAGATTTCTTATTGGGTTGTGAGCAGAAAATGACGGATTTATTTTTTTTTTTCTACGCATTGGGTCAGACTTTTATGTCCTAGATACTAAATTTCTATAAAGGTACCACACTCAGCTATTCCCATCTAGTAGTCTCCAAAGATCTATCACCTCTAAATTTTTTAACAGAATAGTCAGCTCTTTAGTTTCTTTCTTGTTTATATATATATATATATATATATATATATATATATACTTTTAGATTTGTCATCATCTAAAAAGAGAACATTAAAGCCTTTCATATTATAGTTTTACTATTTATCCATTCCAATAGATTAACTTTTCCTTTGATTATTTAGATATCATATTATATACATGTATGTATATAATTATTTAACATTTATCAGTTTTTCAAATGTGGGTAGCATATTTCAACATTAATCCACTAGAGTGATGCACTAATCATTGTTTCCTTAAGCAACTACATAAATTGTTCTCTGGGTTCTGTTTCTTTGTATCAATTCATGTTTCCACTGTTTCTCTGAATTCTTCACTTTTGTCCTATCTTAGAATATAATCATATTTTATTACATTCAAATGCCATAATTTATTTAATTACCCATCTTCATATTTTCCTATTCCTTGATACAATAAAACCATATAAATTATTTTGCACCATTATTTTGCACATATGTGTTATTTCCTTTCTAAAAATCTTTTTTGGGGTACAAGGTTAATAATGGTATTAGTTAATCAAAAGGTATATCTCCAATTGAGCGACTTTTTGAGGATATTTCAAGTTATTTTAAAGACAGATTTATAGCTCCAGAACAATGTGCCTTTCCAATTGTTATTTTCATTTTTGCCATTTTGGACAATATGATGGGTGTGAAATACAACCTCAGAGTAAGATTGGTTTTAATTGACATTTCTTTTATCATTAAATATTTGGAACATTTTTTTAATCTTTTAGCTGTTAATAATCTGTATTTATTTGTATTACTAAGAAGCAACTTATTTCTATGCATTTGAATTATCTCCCTATATGTCTTCATTATCAAGGAAAATTACTACAAAGAAATTTTTTTTCTGAGTTAACTATTTTTCTTCTAATTTTAACCACAATGGTTTAATTAGTCCAGTAACTTTTTATATTTATAATAAAGGTTGTCTCTTCAAGAGCTACAATAGTTGCATCTTTCTCTATTCCTTTTATTTATTTATTATATATCATTTTATATACAAATAATGTAGTATCTTGGAATTTATTGTGGAATCTTGTGTTGGTTGTAGGTATACATCTACTTTCTACTGGATTGCTTTCTAATTTTCCTAAATTTCTATCCTTATCCTAATAGCTTAATAAATTTTGGAATTTATCACATATTATGTTACTATGTTTATTTCCTTTTGTATCTTGTGTTTATAATTTGTTCCACTGATAACATTTTCTTTTTTTTAGCCAAAAACGACTTTATTAACTGATTGGGGATCTTATACATCTCCATTTCACACTTTTAAAATTATTTCACTTTAGCTCATAGATTTTTGGTTCCTCCATAAGAATACTATTATTATTTCTGGTTGCGAAAGCCTAACCTTTGGCAATTTATTTGATATGGTACTCAACGAGTAAATTATCTTAATATCTTTATTTATATTATTTTAGGATAACCAAACCAAGAGCAATTAAAAATTACTTTTCAATGTTCTGTATGCTTTCATATAGTTTCTATATGTTTTAGTAAATACATTATTAGATACTTTATACATTCTATAGTAATTCTGAATAGAATTTCAGAACTCCAGATATAAGTAAAACCTAGTCATTGTAAATACCTTTAATATATTTTTGCAGTCTCTTTGCTAATAATGCCCTATAATTTTCTTTCTCTTTTTTCTCTTTCCCTTATTTATATCAAGACCATAGTTGTATATAGTTTCTTTTCTTGTAAATACCTTATGTAATATTGGTACTAATTGTTCTTTAAGAGAATTTGTACCACTGTCTGTCCTATTTTTTTCTTTCCTGGCTTATTATTATTTTGTTAAATTTTTTCTGAAATTGAATTATTTAAATCCTCTATTTCTTGTTCTGTTAACCTACATATTTCATATAGTTTTCAGTATTGATTTTAATTGATTCTTCTAATTTAATGTAATCTTCATGTAATTTGGCAAAATTATATCTGATAACTTTACTTATTTATTGATTTTTCCTCATTTTTAACACCAGTGAAATGATTTTACGCTTTCCTTTTAAAAATCACATTGGCTATAATTCCCCCCAAAAAAAATTTTTTTTATCTTTATTTATCACTTCAATTGATTTTTTGCCTTGAGTTTTCTTAACTTGTTCTTTTTAGCGCTAAATATTTTTAATTTTTTCTAAGCTTTTTTGCTTGCCCAATTCATTGAATTCTTTTTTTTCTCTCACTTCCTGATAAAAGTATTTAGAGAATTAACACTTCACCTTCACCCAGATCTAGATTGGCTACATTTTAAAATTTGTATATGTTTTCACATTATTATCCATTGATGAAATTATGTAAACAATATACCCTTTTGCCACTCCTCTAGTCCATATTGGCTGCTTTGTTCCCAAGCATGATTTAAGCCTGATTCTTGATTTTTGAATCTTTGTCTGGAATCTATAATCACAAGTCTCATCAATGGGACTTTCCTCCTTGACAACCTCTGATCTCTGCTATGTCCACAATGAATGCCTAGCCCCACACTTTCTAGCACTCTTTAAATATTATCTTCCTCTATTAGAATATAGCTTCTTTGAATGAAAGAATTACTTTTTTTCCTCTGTATGTTTGTATTCCTAGCAAGTAATTGAATACTGATAGATGTCACTGTCCTAGTTCATTTTTGGACAAATCTAACAGAAAGATAAATGCTCCCCCCCCCCCTCTCTCTCCCTCCCTCCCTCCCCTTCTCTCTCTGTCTCTCTCTCTGTCTCTCTCTCTGTCTCTCTCTCTGTCTCTCTCTCTGTCTCTCTCTCTGTCTCTCTCTCTCTCTCTCTCTGTCTCTGTCTCTGTCTCTCTCTGTCTCTGTCTCTCTTTCTGTCTCTCTCTCCCTCTGTCTCTGTCTCTGTCTCTGTCTCTCTCTCTCTGTCTCTGTCTCTGTCTCTCTCTGTCTCTCTGTCTCTCTCTCTGTCTGTCTCTCTCTGTCTCTCTCTCTCTCTCTCTCTGTCTTTCTCTCTGTGCCTCTCTCTGTGTCTCTCTCTGTCTCTGTCTCTGTCTCTCTCTGTCTCTCTGTCTCTCTGTCTCTCTCTCTCTCTGTCTCTCTCTCTCTCCCCTCCCTTTCCCTCTCTCCCTCCCCCCTTTCCCCCCTCTCTCTCTTTCTCCTTCTCTTCTTTTCCTCTCTTCCTCCTTCCCTCCCTCCCTCTCTGTCTGTCTGCCTGTCTCTTTCTCTTTTCCTCTCTCTGTCTGTCTCTCTATCTCTCTGTCTCTCTGTCAGTCTGTCTCTGTGTATATGTGTTTCTCTGTCTCTGTCTCTCTCTCTTTACTCTGTCTCTGTCTCTGTCTGTCTGTCTGCCTCTCTCTGTCTCTCTCTGTCTCTATCTGTTTGTCTCTCTCTGTCTTTTCTCTGTCTCTGTCTATCTGTGTGTCTATCTCTCTCTTTCCCCATGTGTTTCTCTCTGTCCGTCTGCCTGTCTCTCTGTGTCTGTCTGTCTGTCTGTCTCTCTCTCTCTCTTTCTCTGTCTGTCTCTGTCTGTGTCTGTCTCTGTGTCTCTGTCTGTGTGTGTGTGTGTCTCTCTCTCTCTTTCTCTCTCTCTCTCTCTCTCTCTCTCTCTCTCTTCTCTCTCTCTCTCTCTCTCTCTCTCTCTCTCTCTCTCTCTCTCTCTCTCTCTCTCTCCCTCTCTCTCTTTCTCTCTCTCTGTCTCTCTCTGTGTCTCTGTCTCTCTCTCTCTCCCCTCCCTTTCCCTCTCTCCCTCCCCCTTTCCCCCCTCTCTCTCTCTTTCTCCTTCTCTTCTTTTCCTCTCTTCCTCCTTCCCTCCCTCCCTCTCTGTCTGTCTGCCTGTCTCTTTCTCTTTTCCTCTCTCTGTCTGTCTCTCTATCTCTCTGTCTCTCTGTCAGTCTGTCTCTGTGTATATGTGTTTCTCTGTCTCTGTCTCTCTCTTTACTCTGTCTCTGTCTGTCTGTCTGTCTGCCTCTCTCTGTCTCTTTCTGTCTCTCTGTCTCTCTCTGTCTGTGTGTGTCTATGCGTTTGTGTGTGTGTCTGTGTATTTCTCGCTGCCTCTGTGTGTGCTGTATCTGTTTATTTCTAAAGGCCATCTCTCTCTGTGTGTCTGTGTGTTTCTGTGTCTGTTTCACTCTGTGTGTGTCTCTGTGTGTGTCTGTCTGTCCATGTCTCTCTGTGTGTCTGTGTCTGTCTGTCTGTCTATGTCTGTGTGTGTGTCTGTGTCTCTGTCTCTCTCTGTCTGTGTGTGTGTGCTTCTGTCTGTGTGTCTGTGTCTGTCTCTCACTGTCTGTCTCTGTGTGTGTGTCTATCTCTCTCTCTATGTCTGTGTCTGTCTGTCTCTCTGTCTCTATTTCTATCTCTGTCTCTATCTATCTGTGTCTCTCTCTGTGTGTGTCTGTCTGCCTGTCTGTCTGACTGTGTGTCTGTGTCTGTGTGTGTGTCTGCGTCTGTGTGTCTATGTCTGCATCTCTCACTCTGTCTGTGTGTGTCTGTGTCTGTCTCTGTTTTTCTCTCTGTGTGTTTGTGTCTCTCTCTCACTCTCTGCATGTTTGTCTGTCTGTCTCTTCTGTCTGTCTCTTTATGTCTGTGTCTGTCTGTCTCTCTGTCTCTATCTCTGTCTATCTGTGTGTGTGTTTGTGTCTCTGTCTCTTTCTGTCTCTGTTTTTCTCTCTTTATCTCTCTCTCTGTCTGGGTGCCTCTGTGTCTGTATCTGTGTCTCTGTGTGTATGTATGTTCCTGTGTGTCTGTGTTTGTATCTGTGTCTGTGTCTGTCTCTCTGTCTGTGTATGTGTATGTCTCTGTCTCTCTCTCTCTGTCTCTGTATGTATTTGTCTGTCTCTGTCTCTGTATGTTTCTGTGTGTGTGTCTCTGTGTTTGTGTCTCTGTCTCTGTGTGTATGTGTATATCTGTGTCTCTGTGTGTGTATCTGCATCTGTGTCTCTGTCAATCTGTCTCTCTGTGTCTCTGTGTGTCTATCTCTCTGTCTCTGTATGTATGTGTGTAGTGTGTGTCCATCTGTCTGTGTGTGTGTCTGTGCCTGCTTCTCTCTCTCTCTCTCTCCTCTGTCTGTCTCTGCCTCTGTGTCTGTCTCTGTCTGTGTGCATCTGTGTATGTCTCTATGTGTATGTGTCTGTGTCTGTCTCTCTATCTCTCTGTCTCTGTGTGTGTTTCTCCCCCCCCTCTCTTCGTCTCTCTTTCTCTCTCTCTCTCTCTTTCTCTCTCTCTCTCTCTCTCTCTCTCTCTCTCTCTCTCTCTCTCTCTCTCTCTCTCTCTCTCCTCTCTCTCTCTGTATGTTTGTCTGTGAATGTGTCTGCGTCTATTTTTGTGTCAGTGTCTGCATGTGTGTGTGTCTCAGTCTGTGTGTATGTCTATATTTGTGTCTCTATCTCACTCTGTGTATGTGTGTGTGTCTCTGTCTCTCTCTCTCTGTATATGTGAGTGTGTCTGTGTCTGTGTCTCTCTGTGTGTCTGTGTCTATTTCTGTGTCAGTGTCTGCATATGTGTGTGTGCGTCTGTGTCTCAGTCTCTGTGTGTGTGTGTCTTTGTGTTTGTTTCTCTATCTCACTCTTTCTGTCTCTGGGTATGTCTGTGTGTATGTATGTGGGGGGGGGGGATCTGTGTCAGTGTCAGTATGTGTATGGGTGTCTATGTCTCAGTCTCTGTGTTGTGTGTCTGTGTCTGTGTGTGTGTCTCTGTCTCTGTGTATATGTGTGTGTTTCTGTATATGTGTCTTTGTCTCTGTGTATGTGTGTCTCTGTATGTATGTGTCTGTGTCTGTCTCTGTGTATGTTTCTGTCTGTGTGTGTCTCTGTGTTTGTGTCTCTGTCTCTGTGTGTGTCTCTGTCTGTCTCTATGTGTGTCTGTGTGTGTGTGTCTCTGTCTGTCTCTGTCAGTCTCTATCTCTGTCTCTCTCTCTCTCTGTGTCAGTCTGTTTCTCTCTGTCTGACTGTCTCTGTCTCTCTATGTATCTCTGTCTGTCTCTCTGTGTGTGTCTCTGTCTCTGTGTGCATGTTTGTCTCAGTGTGTGTGTGTCTGTGTGTCTCAATGTACATATTTGTTTCAGTGTGTGTGTGTGTGTCTGTGTGCATATGTCTCAGTGTGCATGAGTGTCTCCGTCTCTCCATGTATGTTTGTCTGTCTGTATGTGTGTCTGTCTCTTCTCTGGGCACACGTGTGGGTCTCCATATATGCACATATATCTGTCTCTGCACACACATGTGTATCTCCTTCTCCATCTCTGTCTTTGTGTCCATCTTCATCTCCTTCTCTGTCTGCATCTTTGTCTCTGTGTGTCTCTCTGTGTCTTTCTCTTTCTCCATCTCTGTGTATGTGTGTGTGTCTCTGTCCCTGTCCTTGTTTCTGTCTTCCTTGCCACTACAAAAAGGACTCATACAAACAAAACCTGGTTAATTTTTGCAAAACTTGTATGTGGTGCTAAGAAACACACACACCTGGATTTTGTATAGATACACACACTATGGGGACAAAGTGTGGATTACAACATAGTATTTTCACTTTTTTGTTGTTGTGTTGCTTTCATTCTTTCTAATCTTTTTCCTTTTTGATTGTGGAAATATGAATGGTAGAATTGAACTTTAACATATGTTGGATTACTTGCCATCTGGAGAAGGGAGCAAGGCTTTGCAGAGTGACTGCTGACAACTATACAAATGTTTTGAAAATAAAAAGCTTTAAAAGAAAGGTTCATAGGTAACAGCAGCAATTATGAATAAAAAGTACATTTGTGTAGTTCAAAACAACCGTTTTTTTAGACATAGAAATATTGCAAACAAGACAAAAGGAAAATAGAAAATTCTATGAAGAACGTAATAAAAAAAAAAGTAGTAATTGATTCATGGGGAAAAATATGGACTCCATTGGAAGTTTAACAACAAAATCAGAAATATAAGTGAGTCAAATAATAATAATAATAAAATAATTACGAACTCTGTGTAAAAACATAAAATACCAAAATTCTTTAGCTTGAAGCTAAAGAAGTCATAGGAAAATAATTACTTCCCTACAAACATCCATTATCAAAAATAGAAGAGTAAAGGATTAATGCAATGAATATTTATTTTCAAAAATTAGAAACCTGAAAAATTAATAACATAAAATTAGCACCAAAATGGAGAGATTAAATATTAGAAGTGATATGGGTAATAACTATGGAAATGATCAATAAGATCAAAAGCTAGTTCTTTGAAATGACTAAAAGAACAATAAACTTTTAGTAAACGATTAAAATGAAAGCAGAAATTCAAATTGAAAAAAATATCAAATAAGCCAGGTAAAATCACAACAAAATTAGAATAAATATATAGATCCATGAGAATCCATTATAGCTATATGCTAGCAAAACTGATAGTACAAAAGATATAAAAATATCTTCAAGAATATATAGTATTTAAATTAATAAAAGACCAAATAAAAATCTTAAATAATTCTAAATGTAAAGGAACTACTAAAAAAAGACTCTAATCTTAAGAAATAGAAGGAGAATTCTATCAAACCAAAAGCCATAAAAACTGTCTAGTACTGGTTAAAAAATAGATTGGCAAATAAAAAAATAAAATATACACACATACCATAAATACACATACATATGTACATATATACATATATGTATTTGCTACAATAACATAAATGGAACAAACACACACACACACAAAAAATTTTTTTTTAATAAAATGTTGAAAATACTTTCAAGATATTCTCTTTTCCTCTCCCAACTCCATTGCTTTGGAGGGTCTATAGTATTGTGATGATGATGATGATGATGATGGCTGGAAAGTTATTAGACAGGAGAAGGTTTTAGGAGGAATTTAGTGTTCCATTCTCCAATTCAATTAGAGGGAAGAACAGACTGAAGGAGTTTGGAAGATATTGAATATTAAGCTGATTTAACAATATGATGAGGTTTCAGGTGATCAGCTTATCTCAGATAGGGCACTGTGTTCCATGAACTATAAGAATAATATTTATTAGAGTAATGATTTCAAAAATATGTCCAACACACTGATGCATTGTCGGTGGAGTTGTGAAAGAATCCAACCATTCTGGAGAGCAATTTGGAACTATGCCCAAAAAGTTACCAAACTATGCATACCCTTTGATCCAGCAGTGCTACTACTAGGCTTATATCCCAAAGAAATACTAAAGATAGGAAAGGGACCTGTATGTGCCAAAATGTTTGTGGCAGCTCTTTTTGTAGTGGCTAGAAACTGGAAAATGAATGGATGTCCATCAATTGGAGAATGGTGGGTAAATTGTGGTATTTGAATGTTATGGAATATTATTGCTCTGTAAGAAATGACCAGCAGGATGAATACAGAGAGGCTTGGAGAGACTTACATGAACTGATTGAGTGAAATGAGCAAAACCAGGAGATCACTATACACTTCAACAACGATACTATATGAAGATATATTCTGATTGAAGTGGATATCTTCAATATAAAGAAGATCTAATTCAGTTCCAGTTGATCAATGATGGACAGAAACAGCTACACCCAGAGAAGGAACACTGGGAAAGGAGTGTAAAATGTTTGCACTATTGTCTTTCCCCAGGTTACTTATACCTTCGGAATCCAATTCTTACCATGTAACAAGAAATTTGATTTTACACACATATATTGTATCTAGGTTATACTGTAACACATTATATATATATATATATATATATATATATATATATATATATATATATATATATATAATATTTAATATGCCTGTCATCTAGGGGAGGGAGTAGAGGGAGAGAGGGGAAAATTTGGAAAAGTGAATACAAAGGATAATGTTGTAAAAAAAAATTACCCATACATATATACTGTCAAAAAAAAAAATATATATATATATATATATATATATATATATATATATATATATATATATATATATATATAATTATAAAATTAATAAATTATTTTTTAAAAAGTACCCATGCATATTGCATATGTACTGTCAAAAAAAAAGTTATAATTATAAAATTAATTAAAAAAATAAACTATCAAAAATATGTCCAACAGAGCTGAATTTAAAGCACTGTTCTGTTAACTTGCCTGAAAGGGATCACGTGCCTCTAATTAAGTAAAGTATGTAGCAAAAAGGATCTGACTTCTGAAGGCTCCAACTCTGGCCAAGTTGAAGCTTAGGAGAAGTACATTGGGAATAATGGCCACTTGAGGCCAGAGGAAAAGAAAGAAAAACTATGCTGTTTCATTACTTGAAATATGATAGGAAAAGCAATTTTATATTATTGGGAATTTAAAGCTGTATTTTGGTTCAGAGTTGTTACCTAACATTGTAAGTTATGCTTTAAATTCTGCTCTGTTGGACATGTGGGTTTTATGGAATCCTTCACCCCCCCTTCCCCCAACTGATTTCTGCTACTTTAAAGGTTGGGTGGGGTAGGGATCTTTTGTCTTTAAAAGTGAAGATTTAAACTTGTCTCCCCCTCCCCCCACTGCTCTCTGATATTTCAGGTATGAAGCATCTCATCAAGCCTGAGCTGCAGTTTAGTTCACCTTCCCTCCTCCCTGCCTCTTTGGAGGTGGAGTGGGGGGAAGGGCAGCCATATGGAATCCTTTCCTTCCCCCCTCCCTCTAAATAAGGGGTCCTCAAACTTTTTAAATAGGGGGCCAGTGACACTAATACATTGCTGATGGAGTTGTGAAAGAATCCAGCCATTCTGGAGAGCAATTTGGAACTATGCCCAAAAAGTTATCAAACTGTACATACCCTTTGACCCAGCAGTACTACTACTGGGCTTATTATATCCCAAAGAAATACTAAAGAGCGGAAAGAGACCTGTATGTGCCAAAATGTTTGTGGCAGCTCTTTTTGTTGTAGCTAGAAACTGGAAGATGAATGGACGCCCATCAGTTGGAGAATGGTTGGGTAAATTATGGTATATGAAGGTTATGGAATATTATTACTCTGTAAGAAATGACCAGCAGGAGGAATACAGAGAGGCTTGGAGAGACTTATATCAACTGATGCTGAGTGAAATGAGCAGAACCAGAAGATCGCTGTACACTTCAACAACAATACTGTATGAGGATGTATTCTGATGGAAGTGGAAATCTTCAACATAAAGAAGATCCAACTCACTTCCAGTTGATCAGTGATGGACAGAGGTAGCTACACCCAGAGAAGGAACACTGGGAAGTGAATGTAAATTGTTAACACTAATATCTGTCTGCCCAGGTTACATGTACCTTCGGAATCTAATGCTTATTGTGCAACAAGAAAATGGTATTTACACACATATATTGTATCTAGGTTATATTGTAACACATGTAAAATGTATGGGATTGCCTGTCATTGGGGGGAGGGAGTAGAGGGAGGGAGGGGATAATTTGGAAAAATGAATACAAGGGATAATATTATAAAAAAAAATATAATAAAAAATAATAAATAAATAAATAAATAGGGGGCCAGTTCATTGTCCCTCAGACTGTTGGAGGGCTGGACTATAGTAAAAACAAAAACTCACACTCTGTCTCCGCCCCTCAGCCCATTTGCCATAACCCAGCAGGCCACATAAATGTCCTCAGTGGGCCGCATCTGGCTCACGGGCGGAAGTTTGAGAACCCCTGAAACTATTTCAGCCATTTTCTATCTAAGTTGTAGCCACCCATTTCTTGGCTAAAAGGAGCAAACTGATTCATATAAATATAAGGTTATCTATAATCAATATACCCTATACTTGAGCAAATAAGTATTTAGTCTATTCATCTATCAGTTACTAGATATTGTGTCTGGATATTCAAGTTTTTTTTGTTTTGTTTTGGTTTGGTTTGGTTTTTGGTTTTGGGGGGGTTTTTTAGGTTTATAACTAATGAGAGGCCACATTTTGTAGCAGTCCTTGTGGGCCTTTCTATCTCAGACTGTTCTAACTTTTCTTTGTTAGATTTATTTTTGTTTCTAGATTTGGTCAAATTACAGATACTGACTTGCTCCTGGGACCTAGATTGAGCTTTGATTGTTGGCATGCCACATTACACCCATCCCACTCCCTGGACTGAGCATTTCTGCCCATCTTCAGCAAGAAGCAGTTTTTGAGAAAACCATCAACCCTGCTCAGTAATTTGGACTCATATAGGGGAGTGGGAAAGTGTCTGAATTGTTAAAACTATTACTGTGCTTAAGACTTTGGATGGAAATTGTTAAACTTGCGTAACTATTGCTGTGATGTTTGAGGGATTTTTAGTATGTTATATATATATATATATATATATATATATATATATATATATATATATATGTATAGGAATTTTGATTCGCTCTTGGGAGTTATATGTGGAATGGTTATTTGATAATTCATTTCCGTAAGAAAAAAGGGGAGGAAGACATAGGAAATTGGGGAAACTGATGTATTTTCTTAGGCACTTCTGCCCCACCCCCTATCTTACTATTTCAGATTTAATTGGAAGTCCTTTAAACAGTACTTTACTCCTTGCTTAAATTTACTGGACTGATTTGTTGGTTATGCTTTAACTTTGAAATCCCTTATTCTGTTGGAATTGCCCTGGCAGACTCAGTTTTGGGGATTATTTTTTAGAAACCACCAGAAATCAGATATCTGTCCAGGGACTGGCAGTCTCTGTGATCTGTTTCTCTGCTCCTGTTACCCCAGGTCCTTAATTAGCATTTCAGGATGCTTAAAAGGACCTTACAGTTTTGATGTCAGGCCTTTAAAAGTTTGGGGTTTGCCTACCTTTGCCTAACTACATAATCTGCTTAAAAATCTGATCCTTTCTGCAGCCCTGTCTGTTCCTCTGGGCAGGGACAGGTAGAGCTATTCCAAACCTCAACCTTCTCCCCTGGAGAGGGTTGCCCCTCTGACTGGGCAGCACAACTGTCTTGAGACCTGCTGCTCTGTAAGCAGAGGCTGAATCAAATGCACAAATGACCCCAGACCTAACTCACAGTGAACTGTCCATATGCTCCTCAACTGCAGAGGACCTGACATGATTGCAATAAGAAGCTTTGTGTATTGCTGATTAACTCTGGGGTTATCAGGGAGAGATTTGCCCTTGCCATAAGTCTTTGCAGTGTTCTAGCTTTATTTTGGTTTTTATTTGGTTTATTTACTTTACATAAGGTTGGTCAAAATTATAGTGCTAAGACATTCTAAAGGAAGGTAATTCAAAGATTTGAATAGTTGGAAGAGAGTGTGGAATGTTGTGCCATAGTTCTCTTTTAATGTCCTGACCCAGTTTCCCTAATTGTCCTATTCAGTTACTCTGCCTTAGGTTATACCAATAGTGTTGGAGGCCAAATTTGATTGAATTCTGTAAAGAACTGAGCAATGCACTTGGATAATGAAGCACGTGAGACTAATTGCCAATTGGACAGTTCCCTATTAACTTGTTTGAAGGTTGACCCTCCCCAGCTGTTCTGTGCTGACTTGATTGGTGGGACAAAGAGGGAGAAGTGATGTGTGTGGGAGGAGTAGGAGGAGGAGGAAATTGAGATGTTGATGCTGAGTCAGTCTCTCGTGGCATTTGAGGGAGGAAAGTGTGCGTGAGATTGCTAGACCTAATCCCCTGACCTTGACTGTAAAAGATCAAGAATAAAGATGTTTAGTGATCCTGACTCGGGCTGATTTCTGGGAAGACAGAGTTCCAGCAGAAATCTGTCAGTTATCCAAGTATTTACAAATAGAAAGTCATAATTCGACAATATATCTCCTCAACAGGACGTGTTTGAGGACCCAAAATTGCGCAGTGGTCTTTAAACAAACTCTCAATCAAAGAGCCAGGAACTCAATTGAAAGAGACAGACTTTAGGGAGTTAAAAGATCACTTACCCAGACCAAACCACCAACTGGAATCCTGATTGGAAACAAAAGGTCTGTGCTGGAACCAAGCAACTGAACTTGAAAATGGTAGCCAGCAGAAGTCGTTTTTGAATCCTACTTCTGACACCAGAAATGTTTATCTGAAATAAAGAAGACCACAAAAGTAGCAACAACAAAAGGAAATAGAATTACAATTCAGGATAACATGTATCAAAGTATTTGAGTGCCTGGAAGGGGCAGAAGTGATAGGATTTAAATAGATGTCAGAAGGAGGAAATCTCACAGGAGATTTACATAACCTGTTTTGCATAACAACCAAAAATACATAGAAAAGGTTGGGGATATACACTGGGGAATAGAGTGATATCTGGTTAGAAGAACAGGTTGTAGGTTCAGCAAATAAGATTTTACAGAGATATTACAAAACTGCTTCCAACTGATTTGAATCAGCTCCAACAATGAAGTCATTGGGGTCAGGATTAGGTAACCTATTCTGATGACAGCACTCAACAACAGTAAATATCTTGTGCTTAAACAATAAAACAATACTATAAAAGACATGAATTTAAATCAGGGAAACAATACTAATGATTTTTTTCCTTGTATCAACACATTATATATGTGCATATATGTATGTACACAGACACAGACATACACACACTATAAATATATATGTGTATATGTATATGATGTAAATTGTGTCCCCTTTAACCTTTGGGGGGCCCCAGATGTAAACTGTGTCCCCTTTGGGGGAATTCCTGACTCTCAAACCCTGGGAGGGACACATCTTTCCCAGACAACCCTCATTCAATTGGAAATCTCAGCCTGGGGCTGAGTGACTCAAACTGCTCCCCAGCTCCGGACCAAGATTTACCCAATATAATCAAGAGTTTGTTAATCCACTTTTGCCAAATTCTTAATCAGAAAGGCCCATTGATGAAGATATTTTCTTCTCAGTGTCAATCCATCTCTGTAAAATCATCCTAACGAGGTTCTTTGCCTACTAAGAAAGCTGCATTCTTAGCAAGCTGTCTTCTTGGTGCAGATAAATCTCCTTTTGCCACAAACTTTGGGATTGCAAATTCTTTCACAAGGAATCTGCAACATCAACCAGAGAGCATCTCTTTCCTCAATGCTCACCCCTCATCATTTGGCCTGATACAGAGATCCCCAAGAGATTAGCCAAGGTAGGCCCCTTTTTTGTTGGTTGTCTCCTATAGCTAGGATGACCCAAATTTCTGAGAAAATTTGGGTTGTTGGGCGCTCCATGCTCAGCAGATTTCTCTGTCTGAAGATGCTTAGATTGGAATTCCTTTGTTCGGACAAGTCCTCTTAATCAGGGAATGTTTTGTCTTCTCTCTCTCCCTAGGGATGCCTCGGAGAACAAGGTGCTATAGAATCAGGGAAATCTAAGGTTTGTGGCAAAATAGGACAATACACTTCTATCCCTAAAGATTCTCCTTTAGTCTGTCTCTTTAAAAACAGAGACAAATTCAGTTTGAAAGATCAGACTAGGGGGCAGCTAGGTGGCCACAGTGGATAGAGCACCACCCCTGAATTCAGGAGGACCCGAGTTCAAATGAGGTCTCTGACACTTAACACTTCCTAGCTGTGTGATCCTGGGCAAGTCACTTAACCCCAGCCTCAGGGGAAAAAAAAAAAGAAAGAAAGAAAGATCTCAAGATTAAGAAACTCATTTACTTTTGCAATGCTTTCTAGCCTCAATATATCTTGGAAAAACAGGAAAAATGGCTCATTAATGTCTCAATTAACTACAGCACTATTCAGCAACTTGATTTGTTTTGCCAAAGGTAAGGCAAGTGGACTGAAGTTTCCTATGTCCGAGACTTTATGGCCTTGTCTCAAGATCCTAAATTAAGACAGCACTGCAGAATGCTGGTGGTAAGATTTACTTCAGGAGAATTGAAGGTAGATAATGATGTTCTAGATGATCCCCTCCTTTTCACTCCTTTAGGGGCACAAGATTCTTCTTTGGCTCCCCAATGTAGACCTGCAAATCCCTTCCAAAACCACCTTCTTATCAAAGACACGACCTTGGGTCCCACAGTACTTCTTCCACATGATCACCCTTGCCTCCTGAACCAGATTCTAAGGCTGCCTAGACCCCACTCCTCAGTTCTCATAAAAGGAATGGGACCCCCTTTCTTCTTCTCAGGATCCTGATCCAGCCAACCCAACTAAACTCTGCCCCCTAAGGGAAGTAGCAGACTCTTGGGAAAGGACACTTAGAGTACAAGTGCCCTTCTCAATATCAGATCTTTCCCAAATTAAGGAAAGACTGGACCAGTACTCTGAGGACCCCATAAAGTATATTGAGGGATTTAAAGCCATTGCCCTCCAATTCAATCTTTCATGGGGATATGTTAATATCATTATCTCTTCCTGTTGTACTATAGATTAGAAAAAGAGAATCTGGGATCTAGCCCAAAAGTTTAGGGATGGCATGGCTGCCTCCTCCTCTTCTGGTAGATACCCCCAGGAGCTGGGTAGAACTACCAGGAGGGGAGTAGTGATAGAGAGAGAAGGGACCACTTCTTAACCTGCCTCACTGAAGGCATGAAAAGGGGAACTAAGAAGCAGGTTAATTATGACAAACTTAGGGAAATCACCCAAGGAGCTAAGGAAAATCCTGCCCTCTTTCAGAGCTGCCTTGTAGAGGCTCTAAGAAAATATACTAATCTGGACCCCACTTCTTCAGAGGGGACCACTATCCACAGCATGCATTTTATTCATCAATCTGCCCCAGATATACAGAGGAAGCTGCAGAAGTTAGCCTTGGCTGCCAAACTCCCCAGGCTCAGTTGCTAAAAACAGCTTTTAAAGTTTAACAACAGGGACTGAGTTGTAGCAGAGGAAGAAGACCACAGGGCCAGAGCAAGAAATAAAGAGCAGGCCCATATCTTGGCTGCTGCTACTTCCAAAAAACACAGGAGTTTGTGCTTTAGGTATAATGGGCAGAGCCACTGGGCATGTAATTGCCTTGAAGGGAAAAAAGCCCCAGCTCTTGCCCTGAATGCAACAAGGAAGGGCACTGGAAAAGGGACTGCCCAGAGGGATAGAGCCACCACTTCAAGCCTAGCCCTCTGGTCTCTTCAGGACCAGTAGTGACAGGGCCAGGGTTTGGGTAGGCCCCACTCACTCCATAACAACCCCTGAATCCAGGGTTATTTTGGATATAGCAGGTAAGGCCATTGAATTCCTTTTTGATACGGGGCCTGGCATTCTGGTCCCACTGGATCCTCCTCCCATAGGATAATGGAAATTGAAGGGACTTAACTGTTTTGAGACTTTTCCTCTGCTTTGTCAATTTGGCGACCTGTTGTTTAAACACTTCTTTCTTATTATTCCCTCCTATCCTTCTCCCTTATTGGGGCATGATTTAATGGTGAAATTGGGGACCCAGTTTTCTCTTCTCAGACCTCCAAGTGACCTTTTCATGCTTCTTTCAAAACCCTCCCATATTCCCTCTGAAATCTGGGAGAAAATAGATTCTTCTGTCTGGGATCAAGGGATTCCTAGGTAGGCCAAGTACACTACCCCAGCCGTAATTAAGCTGCAGGACCCTGGTGTATTTCCCCATAAACATCAATACCCAATAAAACTGGAGGCTAGGGAGGGTTGCAACCTCTGATTGAGAAATTTCTTAAGTATAAGCTTCTAGTTCCCTGTAAGTCTCCCTGAAATACTCCAGTTCTTTCTGTTACAAAACCAAAAGGGGAGTTTCACATGGTACAAGACCTCAGGGCAATTAATGAAGCAGTCATTCCAATTCACCCCATTGTGCCTAATCCTTATATGATTCTTACTCAGATTCCAGGGAACACAAAATGGTTCTCCACCCAAGACTGTAAAGATGCCTTCTTTTGTAAACCTTTGCATAAAGACACAATTTCTCTTTGCTTTTGAATGGGCAAAGCCAGGGGAAATTCCTCACCAACTAATTTGGACAGTTCTGCTCCAAGGCTTCTGAGATAGCCTACAACATATTCAGACAGGCACTGTCTAAAGATTTAAAGGAATTGGAATTGCTTGACAGCAGTCTCATCCAGTACAGAAATGACATTTTAATCTGCAGTCCCAACAGAGTAGAGTTCCTAAATGCAGCCATGAAAACCCTAAATTTTCTAGCCTCAAAGGGCTACAGGGTCTCCTTACCCAAAGTCCACATTGCCTACCAGTCTGCCAAATATTTGAGCCACAATCTTACCCCCACTTCTCGCTCTCTGGGAGAGGAAACAGATCATTTTAGGCCTTCCAGACCCTGCCTCAGAGAAACAGCTACACACTTTCCTGGGCATGGCTGTGCTGGAAACACAATATGTAACTTTGCTTTAACTCCGGTAGACCTTTTCTTCTCTTCTTGTGAGAGAATAATGGTGATTCAAGGAGACTGAGAGGCAGTTGCTGTTCTCTGACCTCTCCATGAGAAGCTGTTGCGTTGTCTGACATCTCTCCTCTTCCCTCTGCCTCCAATTTATTTTCCCAGTCGGCAAGCACCGCCTGTGTCAGTAAAGGCTGCTTTGCAATGCTTTCAGGTGTTCACAGCTGTGGAGGTTCTCAGAGAATTGACCTGCCTTTTACAATGCACTTAGATATAGTCCTTAACAAGTCTGGTTTCTGCAGAATTTGGATTCCTAATTTTAGAATTATTGCCAAGCCTCTCTACAATTCTTTTCAAGGATCTTATAATCTTCTCTTTGAAAGGGGACCTGATCAAGCCAAGTCTTTTAAAATCCTGAAGTCCAAACTGACCTCCGCCCCTGCCTTGGCCCTACCTAACTTAGAAAAGTCTTTCTTTTTTTTCTTTTATTTATTTATTTTTTAGAAAAGCTTTTTACTCTGTATGTGAATAAAAGGTGAGGTTAGGTTTTGGGTGTCTTAACTCAGTCTCTGGGACCTGACCCCAGACCAATCACCTACTACTCAAAGAAACTGGACTCTGTTTCCCTTGGATGACCCTCCTGCCTTAGAGTAATGGCTGCCACAGCCTTTTTAATTGAAGAAGCCTCAAAACTAACTTTGGGACAGTCATTAGAGGATTTAACTCCTCACCAGGTTCAGCGCATTTAAGAAGCCAAAGAGCATCAGTGGCTAGCTAATGGAAGGCTTACTAGATACCAGGCTCTCCAGCTAGACACCCCCGACCTGACTCTCCGGATGTGTCACACCCTTAATCCTTCCACCCTGCTTCCTGACAACACTCAGTCAAGTGACATCATTCATAATTGTGAGGAAGCTTTAGGTTCTGTCTACTCTAGCCAACCTGACTTAAAGGACATTCCCCTTAACAACCCAGATGGTGAATGGTTTACAGATGGGTCAAGCTTTCTTGAAAATAGGGAAAGAATGGAAGGATATTCTTTGGTGGCTTTCAATGGCACCCTAGAAGTTAAGCCACTGCATCCTGGGACTTCTGCCCAGGAAGCTGAACTCATTCCTCTAACCAGAGCTTTGGAACTGGGGAAGGGAATGAGAGTGAACATCTATACTGACTCCAAATATGCTTTTCATATTTTGCATGCTCATAAGGCTATATAGAAAGAAAGGGGACTTTTGACAGCAAAGAACTCTCCTATTAAATATGTAGGAGAAATTCTACAACTACTACAAGTTGTCCACAGACCCAGAGAGGTTTCAATCATGTTTTGTGAAGGACACGAGAAGGGAAATTCACTTCAAGCCAAAGGAAATATGGTTGCAGAACTAGCTGCTAAAATTGCCACCTATTCACCACTGACCGTGGCACCTTTAATCCCCCAGCTCCCTGATCCTTATACCCCTTCTTATAGCTCACAGGAAAAAAAAAAACAAAAAACCGGGCCAAGATGGCAGCATGGAGGCAGACAGCTGCTTGAGCTCCGTGTTTTCTCTCAGGACTTACTTCATGACAAGCCTCAGAGTTAATGCTTGACAAGAAAAGAAACCCACCAAGAGAAGACATCCTTGAAATTCTCCAGAGAAGGTCTGTGTTTGCTCAAAGGAGGGTCGAACAGACTGGGCGCAGACTGAGGGCAGGCAAGCCAGAGCGATACAGGCAGCTCACACAGCTCAGACCAGAGGGGGGAGGGGTACGATCTCTGCCGTTTCTGCAAAAAGATTTTTACCCCAGTGTGGATATTCCGTCTTGGCAGCAAGCCAGGAGCAGGAGAGGGTGTAAACACAGGAGGTGAAGATTAAAACCCCGGAAAGCTAGAGTCTCTCGGAACCGGCCACCCCCAACCCCGACTTGGAGTGACTCAGCGCGTTCTCAGAGCCTCAGAGCGCAGACTCAGAGCAGCCATCACTGTTCTGTTAGTGGCTCTCTGCTGCCCTACCCCCAGTCTGTAGAGGAAGCCCATTAACACCATCCAGCCCCGTTCCCCCCCAAAACAGACCAATTGTTTCTCTTGTCAATTTGTTTTCTTCCATTCCTCTCTTGACAAAATGAACAAAAAATTCAAAAGGGCTCTAACCATTGACAGCTTCTGTATGGAGAGAGAGCAGACTTCAAATATTGAGGAGACTAAAAACAGACTGTCCCCAGAAGAATCCCCTAAGGGGAATATGATCTGCTCCTTAATACAAAAGAATCTCATAGAGGAAATAAAAAAGGCTCTCACAAGAGAGCTAGAAGAGAAATGGGAAAAGAAAAGGGAAGCTTGGAAAGAGAGCCTGGAGAAATCATCCAGAGTGGATAAAGAGATCAAATCATTGAGAAACAAAATTAGTGAATTAGAAAAGGCAAACAACTCCAAGGAAAACAGGATTAGTGAGCTGGATAAAGAAATCAGCTCTCTAAAAAATAAAATGGATAAAATGGAAAAAAATTCCATAGAAGATAAAAACACAATTGGACAATTACAAAAAGATATAAAAAAAGTGAGTGAAGAAAATACATCATTGAAAATTAGACTCGAACAAGTAGAAATGAATGACTCAAGGATAAACCAAGAGGTAGTCAAGCAAAACCAGAGAAATGAAACAATTGAAAAGAATGTCAAGTACTTTATTAGAAAGACAACAGACCTGGAAAACAGATCCAGGAGAGACAATTTGAGAATAATCGGACTCCCTGAAAAATGGGAGGAAAAAAAGAACTTGGACACTATTTTCGAGGAAATTATCAAAGAGAACTGCCCAGACGTTTTGGAAACAGAAGGTAAAATAGACATTGAAAAAATTCATCAATCACCTACTGAAAGGGACCCTAAAATCAAAATGCCAAGAAATATAGTGGCCAAGTTCAAGAACCATCAGACAAAGGAAAAAATATTGGAAGCTGCTAGAAAAAAGCAATTCAGATATGGAGGAGCCACAATAAGGATAACCCAGTATCTAGCAGCGTCCACATTAAAAGAACGAAGGGCCTGGAACATGATATTCCAAAAGGCTAAGGAACTTGGTATGCAGCCAAGAATAATTTACCCAGCAAAAATGACCATCGTTTTCCAGGGAAGAAGATGGACATTTAACGAAATAAATGAATTCCATCTATTTTTGATGAAAAAACCAGACCTACATAAAAGGTTTGATCTTCAAATACAGAACTCAAGAGATTTCTAAAAAGGTAAAAAGAAATCTTGAGAACTATACTTCTGCCATAAAAATATGTAAAGAACATATGTATAATTCGTCCTAGAAACTAGAGGTGGAAAGGAAATTATATCATAAAAAAGTGTAAAGTGGTGGACTACATCTCATGAAGAGGCAAAGGTAACCTACTATATCTGAGAGAAAGAAAGGAGGGAGATGAACATAGTGTGTATTAATAGACATATTCGATTTATGGTGAAACTTCTTCCACTTCATTGAAAAGTGAGAGGGAAGGAGTAAGCTAAGGTGAAGGGAATACAGAAATTGTGAGGAAAAGGGGTAAAATAAGGGGAGGAACTTTAAGATGAGGGAGGGATACTAAAAAGGGAGGGCTGTGAAAAGCAAGTGGTGTTCACAAGTTTAATACTGGGTGGGGGGGGGGTAAGAGGGAAGGAAAGGGGAAAAGCATAAGCAGGGGTTAATAGGATGGCAAGCAATATAGAATTAGTCATTCTAATCATAAATGTGAATGGGGCAAACTGCCTCATAAAGAGGAAGCAGTTAGCAGACTGGATTAAAAGTCAGAATCCTACTATATGTTGTTTACAGGAAACACACCTGAAACAGGGTGATACATTCAACTAAAAGTAAAAAGGTGGAGCAGAATCTACTATGCTTCAGGCAAAGCCAAAAAAGCAGGGGTAGCCATCCTCATCTCAGATCAAGCAAAAACAAAAATTGATCTAATTAAAAGAGATAAGGAAGGGCATTATATCCTGCTAAAAGGTAGCATCAATAATGAAGCAGTATCAATATTAAACATATATGCACCAAGTGGTGCAGCATCTAAAGTCTTAAAAGAGAAATTAAGAGAGCTGCAAGAAGAAATAGACAGCAAAACTATAATAGTGGGAGATCTCAACTTTGCACTCTCAGAATTAAATAAATCAAACCACAAAATAAATAAGAAAGAAGTCAAAGAGGTAAATAGAATACTAGAAAAGTTTGATATGATAGATCTTTGGCGAAAGCTAAATGGAGACAGAAAGGAGTATACTTTCTTCTCATCAGTTCATGGAACCTATACAAAAATTGATCATCTACTAGGGCATAAAAACCTCAAAATCAAATGCAGTAAGGCAGAAATAGTAAATGCATCCTTTTCAGATCACAATGCAATCAAAATTACATTTAATAAAAAGCCAGGGGAAAATAGACCAAAAAATAATTGGAAACTAAATAATCTTATACTAAAGAATGATTGGGTAAAATAGCAAATCATAGACATAATTAATAACTTCACCCAAGAAAATGACAATAATGAGACAAAAAAAAAAAAAAAAAAAAAAAAAACCTTGCAGAAGAAAAGGGTTATAGCCTTTCTTCTTCTGGATAGTTTCAAACCACCCTCAAACCAATTCTTAATCCCAGAGGCAAAATAGTGGAAACTGATCTTTGTTCTTCATCAGGCCACACACCTGGGAAGAAATGCTCTTCAATCCCCTGTGAAATGTATTTTTATTGGTCACAAGCTGGGAGAAACAATCAGACAGGTCTGCCAGGCCTGCCTAATTTGTGCCCAAGTGAATCCTGAAGGAGTTGTTAAACTTCCCTCTCTCCTGAAGCATATTCAGAGAAGGGACACATACCCAGGGGAAGATTGGCAAACAGACTTTATACATATGCCCCGCTGTAGAGGTTTCAAGTTGCTTCTGATTTTCGTTGACACCTTTACTAACTGGGTAGAAGCTTTTCCCTGCAGGAATGAGAAAGCTCAGGAGGTATCAAAGGGCTTGCTAAAAGAGATCATACCTCACTTTGGCCTACCTAGCTCCTTACAGAGTGACAATGGCCCAGCCTTCACTTCCCAGATAACCCAAAATGTAGCCAAAGCCCTCAAAATCACCTACCACCTCCACTCTGCCTGGCATCCTCAGACTTCTGGGAAGGTGGAGAAAATGAATCACACCCTCAAGTAAGTCTTTACTAAACTGTTCTTAGAAACTCAAGAGGATTGGATGAAGAATCCCACATTAGGGCTTCTTAGATTCCACATTTCACCTAACGAGGATATTAAGCTGAGCCCCTTTGGGAGGCTTTTCCTAATTACTGACATTCTTATAGATACAGAACAGCATCTGGTCACTCAGATTGGTGGAGTACAGAAGGCCCTTTCTGAATACCAAATGAGCATCTCCCTAAGCCTATAGATGCTCATACTCAGACTGCCTTCCCTGTAAATCCAGAGGAGATGGTTTACTTGAAATCTTGGAAGCCTCAAGGTGCTGATCCCGTAGGTATAAAGTGGAAAGGAATATAAGGGCATTCTGAATACTCCAACATCAGTCAAACCAGAAAGATTCCCCAGCTGGATTCATATTTCCATGATTTAAAATGCTGCTTCTGTTATCTCTCCTTCAGATATCTCAGAATACTCCTGTGAGCCCATAAAGGACTTGAAGTTTCTCTTCTACAAGACTTCTGGAAAAAACTGGAGAAAAAAGGGTAAAATTGTCTGTCTCTCTCTCACTATAATCTCCTTCCTTCCTTCCTCACCATGAGAACTTTACTCCTAATACTCTCTCCAGCTTTCTTGGTGTTACTCTGTGAGCCCTCGACAGTGGGGAGATAACTTCCTAGTCATACTAGGGAACTCTGCAGGTAATGGGGGCATTCAGGATTGTTGGGTGTGCCATCAACACCCCCAAGGTGGCCCACAGATGTGATCTAATGCATTTTTTTTGCAAAGGTCCCATTCCTAAATGTTACCATCTCCACCCTGCATGCCACCCCACTTGTAATAGTTACTCACCGGGGGAACTACCTAATTATCCCCTGTTTTCTTGCTGGGAAAGATCTCATATTTACACATCACCACACCCATACCACAGAGACAGTAATTGTCACATTTACATCTCTGATGTGGGGACACTGACTTGTACCACCAATACTGTGGGTGGTTAACTACTCTCAAATCTGCTGCAATTTCACCTCAGCAACCTATACAGCTACACAGGTGGGTCAAGGGCTAGATGTATTTTTGACTATGGACCATCCTGAAAATAACTGTAGGGTATCTATTCCGAGATTATCCTGGCAAACTTACTCAGGATTCTTCTGCACCATATTCTTTGAAACTTCTTCATGACCTCCTGAAAACTAACATTCTGATAGAATGTCATGTAACTACAGAATCATCCTTGGGGATAGTCAACCAGGAAACTACTACAAAATTTGACCTCAGGTACCATCTATGCACCTAAGAGATATGCTTTTCTCTGTAAAGTAAGTTCTTCATTCTACTTCAGTATTTCTAAGCTTGTAATTCTCTCTACCCAATGCTTAACCCCTTTTAAGCACTATGGGTCTTGTACTCTAAGCCACCTAAGTGCTTCTTTCACTGTATATAATGCTACTGCCTCAAACACTGCTCCCACCTCTTCAAGGAGACAAAGACAGTGATTTGAGGAAAATGTTCTTTGGTACTTAAAGAAAGTCACAGCAACACCCTGAGTGGGATACTTAGAACATGAAAACATCCTTTTCAATTTAACTGCCACAATCAACCAGCTGGACAACAAAACTTCTCTCTGGGAGATCCAAAATCTTTGGGCTCTCTTGCTAACATGGTTTTAGATAACCAAATGGCTTTGGATTATCTACTTGACTCGAGTGGAGGTGCAGTATTGTATATCAATAGCTCAGGGAATGTTGAACTTCATACTGAGAGTACTGAGAGAATCTTAGAGAAAGTTTCCTAGATGCAAGACATTCCTCTGGGTGAGGTTCCTGGTTATAGTACCTACTAACCCCTATACGAACTCCCCTTCTAATTATTATTTTTTTACTCATATTTTCTCCTGCATTTTTAATCTGCTTGCGAGATTTATTTCTTCCAGGCTTCAAGCTACGAATTTTCAACTGCTCCTTCAGCTTGAAGATCATGGGATACTTGGACATCCCTTAGATGCTGCTTGTGCTGTCTTCATATCTCGCACTCCTGGCCTGAACCCCCAGTGAACATAGGGACAGCTCTATGATCCTTGTCAGCTTGAAGCAACTAAAAAAGATGAAATCTTCATCCCCTTATCCCAAATGAATTGGAGGGGACTGCTTAAAAGGGGGGAGGGGGGAATGATGTAAATTGTGTCCCCTTTAACCTTTGGGAGGGGTGATTGTAAACTGTGTCTTCTTTGGGGGAAATTCCTGACTCTCAAACCCTGGGAGGGACACATTTTTCCCAGACAACTCAAATTCAATTAGAAATCTCGGCCTGGGGCATAGCCAACATCGTTTTGAGTAGCTCAAACTGCTCCCCAGCACCAGGCCAACATTTACCTGATATAATCAAGGGTTTGTTAACCCACTTTTGCCAAATTCTTAATCAGGAAGGCCCACTGATGAAGATATTTTCTTCTCAGTGTCAACCCATCTCTGCAAAATCATCCTAACAAGATTCTTTGCCTACTAAAAAAGCTATCTTCTTAATGCAAATAATCTCCTTTTGCCACAAACTTCTGGTTTATGAATTTTTCTGCAAGGAATCTGCAATATTGACTAAAGGGGATCTCTTACCCTCAATACATATATATAACTGACATATATATAACTGTGCGTACTTTTTGATCCAGTAATGTCTCTACTGGGTCTGTATCCCAAAAAGATCATAAAAAAGGGAAAAGGACCTACATATGAAAAATGTTTGTAGCAGTTCTGTTAATACTGTCAAGGAACTAGAAAATGATTGGAAGCCCAGCAGTGGTGAATAGATGAATAAGTTATGGTATATGAATAAAATGGAATATTATTGTTCTGTAAGAAATGATGAACAGGCTGATTTCAGAAAAGCCTGGGAAGTCTTGAGAATGCTATACACAGTAACAAGATTACATTATGATCATCTGTGATGGACGTGGCTCTTTTCAACAATCTAATGATTCAATAGATTTAGAGTGGAAAATGCATCCACATCCAGAAAGAAAACTATGGAAACTGAATGTGGTTTGAAGCATAGTGTTTTCACCATTGTTGTTGTTAATGTTTGTTTGTTTCCTTGTTGTTTTTCTTTCTCATAGTTTTTTCCCCTTTTGATCTGATTTTTCTTGCACAACATGACAAATATGGAAATATGTTTAAAAGGATTGTATATATTTAATCTATTTTAGATTTCTTGTTCTCTTGGAGAGGGGGAGATAAGAAAGAGAGTGAGAAAAAATCAGAACACAAAGTTTTGTTGAATGTTGAATGTTGAAGACTATCTTTACATGTATTTGAAAAAATAAAGTATTATTGAAAATATGTATGTATACATATATAGTACGTGTACACATATATGGCTAAGTATGTGTTCATGCATGTACACATGTATGAGTGCAAATGGACAACAGAGTAGCATTAAGATTTTTAAGAAAATACCCTATCAGAATATTAGTATTCTATAAGAAAGGATCAGCAGGATGATTTCAGGAAGGTCTAGAGAGATTTACATGAACTAATGCTAAGTGAAGTTAGTAGAAGCAAGAGAGCATTGTACATAGCAATAATAAGATGATGTTATCAATTCTGATAGATGTGGCTCTTTTCAATAATAAGGTGATTCAGAACAATTCCAATAGACTTGTGTTAGAGTCAGGGGCAGATCTCAAGGGCAGAGTATAAGAGACACTTGGAGGCTTATTCTGCCTGAGCCAGATGACAACATTGAAGGTATTGAGTAAACCTCATTAACGAGGAAAAGCCTCCTGACTCTTGCTGATCATGCTCAAACTCATGCACTCTCAGTCATGTGACCTGGGGACTACAAAAAGGGAGTTGCAGAAGGTGGGGGAGGGAATTCCAGGGGAACTCCAGAAGGGAAGGAAGAACTCCGGAGGGAAAGCTAGAGGGAATGTTAGGGAACACTATGTAAAGAGTTAGAATAAAGACCTGTTGCCACATACTTGAGTGACTCGGGTGTTCTGTGGGGGAACCTCTAAAGAGGTAGCTCTCTGATTCAGATAATCAGAGCCAAAGACGTCTGAAGACCTGGGGAAGGTAAGAAAGCAGTTGACCCCTGCTGAGGTGAGCAGTTGGGAGTTAATGAACTTGTAATGGGGAGAGCCATCTGCATCCAGAAAGAGGACTGTGGGGACTGAATATGGGGACACAATATAGTATTTTCACCTTTTTTTGTTGTTGATTGCTTGCTTTTTTTTCTTTTTTTTAATCTGATTTTTCTTATGCAGCATGATAAATGTACTAATTTGTACAGAAGAACTGCACATGTTTAACATATATAGGATTACTTGCTGTCTAGGCTATGGGGGGAGGAGAAAAAATTTAGAACAAATAGTTTTACAAGGTTGAATGTTGAAAACTTTCTTTGCATGTATTTTGAAAATAAAAAACTATTGTTTAGAAAAAGAAATATACTATATCAATAAATATAGCAATTATACAATAATAGGAAGAAGACAAGCCAGAATAAGTTTATTACGCCTCCAAAGAAACAATAAAATTACTTTTAAAATTTCCAGGAAGAACAAAATTATTTCTTACTCTTAAAAAAATCTAACTAGTTCCTATGAATATAGGGGAAAAAATTTAAATGCAAACAAAATGTTTTCCAAAATGCAAAATGTGAGATTAAAATCCATTTCTAAAACAAAAACTGACCTCAAGAAAAAATTTATCAGAATTTTACCAAATTAAATAAAAAAGTTTTTCCCAGATTTTTCATGAAACAATACCCATTCAAAATCAAAGGCATAAATAAAAAGTGAGAGAAAGAAAACAACCTCTGGATTCATCACACAAAATAATTAAAGTCAGTCTCCACAAAAAAAAAAAAATCTCTTAAAATTTCTCACAAAAATTGCTAACTTAAAATTCTTAATCATATACTAGGCTATTTGTAGAAAACATTTTTTATTTAAACTCATTCCAGACCTACAAAAGTAGGGCCTTATAGAATTAAAGGCTGGAGCTTCCAGTAGCCATTCAATAAAAACCTGAAACAATTTTCATTTAATTAGGTATATTCAAATATCCTCATTTAGAAAACAATAGCTTACCCCTAAAGAACCAAGAGGCAAAGAGGAAAAATTCTTGGCTTTCAGAAAAACTAGCAAACCCCCAACAGTTTCCTATAAAAACAAGAAAACAAAAAATATATATTCCTATGAATAGAATTTTCCCTTACATATAGCATGATAGGTCTGAGAGAAGGTTGAAACAAGGTATAACAGATCCTGAGGGACCCCTGAGCAAGTGCTGGATACTCGAGTGCCAGATTATACTAAATTATGGATCCAAGGTGGAGAGGATCAGTTGTGAGCACTGGCACTAACTATGACTGAGGATGGAACAAATTCTTGGAAGCTCTGATCCCAGGAATTTAATGCTGTTTCCTAGAACAAAGGAAAATCAGAAGTTCAATGACTGAACTTTCACAACTCTCCAGCAGGTCAATAGTAACTGAGACATTCTAAATATAACAAAGTATTTATGAAATAGATGCTCTTGTAAGTATCAAATAAAAGAACATATAAAAATTATTTTATAAATTTTAAAGTTTTATATTTTACTTGTGAAATATAGAAATATAAATGTATATTTTATATATTAATATATTATATACTTATATGTAATATTTTATATAATGTATTATATGGTATATAATATATATTTATATATAATACATAACATATATTATAGATATAGAAATATATAGATACATTTGAATATATGAATATATATGAAATATCTCTATGTCCCTGATGTTCTAACAGTGAATGTCATGAATCCGTTGTCCTTTTGAGGGAGGAAATATGATGTAAACAGATCTTTTTGGAAAAACTGCTGTAAATTGGGGGGGAAGGGGGGAGCTGGATACTCCCAAACCCTGGAAAAGAACCTTCTGAGACAAGCCTTTCCCAAGTTAAGTGACATCATTCAATTGGAGATCTTGATCAAATCACCTTCCATTAAAACTGAGATCTTTTGGGGGTGGCCCAGATCCTCTTCAGAGAGTTCCCAGCCTTTGGGAAAAACCCTTGATTCAATTGAAGATCACTTTCTGATGATCATTTATAGATTAGCCCAGTCAGCTCCCAGCCTCAGGCCAACATTTTGCCCATATAAGCAGAGGTCTGTTAAATACACTTTTGCCAAATTCGTCATTAGGAATTTGCCGGCTAAGAAAGCCTCCTTCTTAATGAACAATACATCTCTTTTCTACCACTCAGACTTTTCAGGTTTGCAAATTCTTTCACATTGGACCTGCTCCGACTAGAGGGGATTCCCCACCTCAATTCTCACACCTCTCCACTAGCACCACATCATTTTCATATGTCTAAGTAGGTTTTATTAAAAGCTAGAAAATATTTCTCAATTGGTCACCTGAGAAGACCTTTTTGAAGACTAAAACTTTGAAGCATTGCTTTGTGCAGATAAGGATCATGTGGACATAGAAATGATAATATCTGGAAAATGAGTTAGAATCAATGAAAACATTAACATTGCAAACCAAGGTGATTATAAGGATAATGGTGATGTCAACCCTCAACTAGCTTATTCTCAGGAACTATTCAAATGAAAATCATAATCAGGTCAATTCTCCCAAAATATTCTATTTAACCAAAAGTCTTCTCATTCAGCTTCTATTGATCTCAATAATGTTTAGCCAAAACTCTTTAATTAGATCATCCACTCTGAGACTATCTAGTTAACATCTTTAAAAAACCTTTTGGGAACTTCTCAGATTGCTTTGTTAAACTCTGATGGGAGCCAAGGATTCCTGGACTATCTTTTAAAAATACATCTTTGTTCCCATTTTTATTTCTTTTCTTTTCCTGAGACTCCCCAAATTACAATGTCAAATCCCTGAGCTTGTATTTCCCCTATACAAGATCCTTTTAGGAGTAGAAACCAAGATGGTAAAAGCAGGAATCTATCAATCTCTCCCACAAGTCTCATCATATTCTTTTAAATGATGATCCTAAACAAATTTTAGAGCATGAAAACCCATAAAAAGACAGAGTGGAAAAGTTTTCCAGCTGAAGATAACTTGAAAGGTTAATAAGGGAATGATGCACCAGAATGAAAATCCAGTACACCTCCTCACAATTCCAGGGCAAAAAAGAGTGCTTGTGGTAAGATCCCTGGAAGAATCTCTGAAAACAGCTGCACAAAACCCCTGAAACTTGGGACACTGTACCCTCAACTCTAGAAACAGAACCCTACTTTAATAAAAAGTTAAAATCCAAGTAATAGGCTGGAAAAATGAGCAAAACAACAGGAAAATATTTTGAAAATAAAATGTTATGTATGAGACTACCTGCCATCTAAGGGGAGGGGGTAGAAGGAGGGAAGGGAAAAGTTGGAACAGAAGTGATTGCAAGGGACAATGTTAAAAAATTACCCACGCTTATGTTTTGTCAATAAAAAGCTATAATAAAAAAAGAAAGAAAATAGAATGTTACTACAATGGCAAAGAATATCAAAACATACACTCAGAAGAAGATAACAAAGTCAAAGCTCCTCCATCCAAAGCCTCCAAGAAAAAAAAAAAAAATTGGCCTCAGGCCATAGAAAAACTCAAAGAGGAGTTTGAAAATCAAGTAAGGAAGGTAGAAGAAAAACTGGGAAGAGAAATGAGAGTGATGTAAAAGGAAATACAAAAAACTAATAAGAAGAATGTCTTAAAAAGCAAAATTGGCCAAAAAGGCAGGAGATACAAAGTTCATTAAGAAAAATAATTCCTTGAAAATTAGAATTGAGCAGATGGAAGCTAACGACTTTATGAGAAATCAAGAAACAATCAACAAAACCAAAAGAATGAAAAAATAGAAAACAATGTAAAATATCTCATTGGAAAAAACAATTGACCTGAAAAATAGATCTAGGAAAGATCATTTGAAATTCTTGTTCTGAGTGAAAGTCTTGATCAAAAATAAAAGAGAGAGAGAAAGAGAGAGAGAGAGAGTCTACGCATCATCTTAAAAGAAATTATCAAAGAAAACTGATCCACCTATCAGCTTCTGAAAGAAATCCCAAGATGAAAACTCCCAGTAATATTATAAATAAATTCTAGAACTCCCAGGTCAAGGAGAAAATATGCAAGAATCCAGAAAAAAACAATTCAAGTATAGTGAACCCATAGTCAGAATAACATGAGATTTAGCATCTTCTACATTAAAAGATTGGAGAAGTTGGAATATTTTGGAAAGCAATGGAGCTAGGATTCCTACCCAGAATCACCTACCCAGAAAAAGAGTATAATTCTTCAGAAAAAAAAGGTGAACATTCAGTGAGGGGAAAGAAAAAAAAAAAAAGGAATTTCAAGCATTCATGATGGATGAAAAGACCAGATTTGAAAAGAAAATTTTACTTTCAAAATCAGGAATCAGGAGAAGCACAAGTTGTTATCTAAGAAAAGGAAATCATAAGGGACTTAATAGAGTTTATCTGTTTTACATGGAAGAATTATACTTTAAACTCATGAAAACTTTCTCATTTTTATGGCAGTTAGAAGTATATAGAGACAGAGGTCACATGTGTGAATTGAATATAAAGAGATAATATATTTTTAAAAAATAAAATTAAGGGGTCAGAGAGGAATATACTGAGAGAAAGGGAAAAAAGGGAGGTGAAATGGCATGAATTATCTGTCATAAAAGAGGCCCTCAAAAAAAAAAAAAAAAACTTTTACAGTGGAGGGGAAGGAAAGTAGAAAGGGATCTTACTCTCATCAAAACTGGCTCAAAAGGGAAATAATATACATAGTCAATACAAATTATAGATTTATCTTAGCCAGCAGAAAAGTAGGAAGGGAAGTGGATAGGAGAAGGGGGAGAGTGATCAAAGGAAGGGCATTTTTGAGGAGGGTTAGGGTGAAAAGACAGTGATAATAACCAAGGGAGGAGATTAGCAATAATGATTGTGAAAAGAATTTTGAAACAGGACTCTGTTGAAGGCCTCTTTTTTTTTAATGTATAGGGAACTGACTTGAATTTATTTAAAAAAAAAAAAAAAAGAGCCATTCCCCAATTGATAAATGATCAAAAAATATTAACTATGCCCAAAGGACTATAAAATCATGCATATCCTTTAACCTAACAATATCACTACTATGCCTGAATTCCAAAAGAGATTTTTTTTAAAAGAAAAGGACCTATATGTACAAAAATATTTATAGTAATTCTTTTTTTAGGGCAAAGAATTGGAAATTGAAGAGAAGTCCATCAACTGGGGAATGGTTGAATAAATTGTGGTATGTAATTACAATGAGATATTATTATTCTGTGGGAAATGATGAGCAGAATGCTCTAAAAAAAAAACCTCAAAAGTCCTCCATGAGCTTATGTAAAATGAAATGTACTATGAACAAAGTAATAGTAATATTGTGGGATGATCAGCTGTGAATGACTTTGTTGTTCTCAACCATACAAGACTACTCTGAAAGACTTATGATGAAAAATGCTATCCAACACAGAGAAAGAACTGTTTGCATCTGAATACAGACTGAAGCATACATTTTTTAAACTTTATTTTTCTTGATTGGGGTAGGAGGGGTAAAGTTCTATGTTTTCTTTTGCAACATAACTTTTATGGAAATGATTTGCAGAACTTCAAGTGTGCTTCTCAAGATGGGAGGGAAGAAAGAAGGAAGAAAATCTGGAACTCAGAAGTTTTAAAAACAAATGTAAAAAATTGGTCTACATGTAACTGGAAGTATGTGTGTGTGTGTGTGTGTGTGTGTGTGTGTGTAATTTAAAAAAAAAAAAAAAAAAGATCCATTCAATAATGTAGAACTTTGCTAACTCCTATTCAGTACTAAACCTGCTACGAGCAACTCTCTCTCAACTCATAGCATCTTTTCTTTAAGGCCTTCTTCCTCCCTAATTGTGAGTTCCACTAGAGAACTTGCTTTTCCCCTTGTTAATTGTTAAAATCCCTTTTCTTTCTAACTCCTATGTGCTATTCACATCATAAATAGCAAAACTTTATATAATCTGTGATGGATGTCTTAGCATGGTTTTTACATATTGCAAACTTTTGTATAAATTCTTTTTACAATCTATTGCTTTCCCAAGTCTATTTCTATTTGCCACTCCTGGTGCCTATGTTGCCTTTGCAATGAGAAGGATTATAAAGATAATGGGATTACATGACAGTAATAGGAAAGTTTTGAAGAATAAATTTATTCATTATAACCTGTTTTTCTTTTTAGGTGTTAATTGCATGTTAAAAACTAGAAGTTTTTCCTAGAAAAATGACTTAGAACAAAAAATGAACACTTAGAGAAGTTAACTGTTTTTCTAATATATATGTAAGCTTTGGCTGACTACCTATATTTATGAAAAACTAAGACATTCATCTTACCAAGTAAAAAATTCAATAACCTTTTTTAAACTTGGCTTTGTCTTTATCTTTTGTCTATCCATTCATCTAAAGGTGTTTTGAAGATTTTTTTTTAAAAGGGGGATTGTGGAATTTTCAAGTCTCAAAAAAGTTTAGTGGTTGTTGACTGATTTGTAGTTGAGCCTTCAGAAATTAAAATTGCAGGTATATAGAATGCTGGACTGTTGTTGCCTACTCCTCAGTTTCCAAAACCCAAAACCAGGAAGGTTTTGTTAAGGATATTGAAAAGACACTGTTCTAGCACCAGCCTTGAATTCAGGAGGACCTGAGTTCAAATCTGGTCTCAGACACTTAACACTTCCTAGCTGTGTGACCCTGGGCAAGTCACTTAACCCCAGCCTCAGGGGAAAAAAAAGAAAAGAAAAGAAAAGAAAAGACACTGTTATTTGTTATTATTATTATTTTTTTAATGGAACCTGAAAACCAGAAGCTTCTGTTAGAGGGATAGCATGCTCCATAGTCTACTTTAAAAGAATGGAAAGGAAGACAGAATTTTTTATTTTCTAAAACATGTCAACTCAAAATAAAAGACTATAAAGGCTGCAGTAACAAGAGTCTTTAATCAAGGCTACGGAATTGCAGGTTAGGATTCCACAGAGTACCAGGAGACAAAATGCTCTTCAATATGCACCATCCATGGGAACAGAATCAGGTAGCCCCTCTGATGTCCACATTCAGGAAAAAAAATCTTGCAAGCTAAAAGAACATGGCAACATCTGAATTTCCCCAAGAGAAGCCAAAAATAGCCAAAAGCTTCAGGTAAGCCAAAGGTAGAGATAGCAGAGGAATATTTAGTGAACATAATCATGGAAAAACTACAAAACCAATAGAGCAAATCTGGCAGGAAACAATGCAATGACATTACTAGAAGATATCAGTGACTCTAATATTTTTTTAAAATAATATCTTTTTATGTTTCCAAATACCTGCAAAAATAATTTTCAATATTCACCTTTGCAAAACCTTGTATTCCAAATTTTTCTCCCTTCCTCTTTCCCTCCCACCTCCTCCCTAGTCATCAAGCAAGCCACTACATATTAAATGTGCAATTCTTCTAAATATATTTCCAGGCTTTTCTAAAACCAACCTGTTTATCATTTCTTATAGAACAATAATATTCCCTTGCATTTATATATCACAAATTATTCAGCCATTCCCCAATTGATAGGCATCCACTGAATTTCCAGTTCCTTACTACTACAAAAAGAGCTGTTACAAACGTTTTTGTACATGTGACCCTAATCTGTAGAGTACATTGTAACCACATATGTTTGTATCTATGTGTCTTTCCATATATTTATATTTATTACATGAATCCTTTGTGTTCACTCTTCCTAATGATGAGTTATATGTTTGTGGAAAAGTATAACACAAGTTTATGGGGAAAACATTTTTATTATGTTCTGTTTTTCTTTGTATGTTATTTCATTAAATGCCTTTGTTTTGATCTAATTGCACCCCCTGGTTTCCCAATAAAGCTAAACATATTTGAGGGGACTCAAGTTACTATTTTTAAGGATGGGAATATGCTTGAAATTGGAATAGCTTTTTTAGGGAGAACTGTCCTGGGAGGTTACCATTGAGAGCCATAAGTAATATTACTAAAAATCACATTATGCAGGTTAATGAATTTAAAAATCAAGAAAAGAAAGAAATTTGTGAGCATAACTAGAATTATAAAAGAATTGAGATGAAAAAAATTCCAAGCTCCAAGATCCAGATGAAGAAAAATGATCATTTGATCTTTCTGTATGAAATGAAGAGTCAAAGGCAACAAATAAATATTAGCCACAGAAACTGAGTTTTCTACGGAGGAGAGCCTAGAGACATGGAAATGTGGCTCTGAATATAAAGCATAGAACAAACCCTGGATTTATTTAAATACATGCAAGGAAGAAGAAGGGAAGATATATTTTATTCAGCTCTATATCTGCGTTTTCTGTATTTGTTTCCTGATGCATATTTGTTAATAATTTTTTAAATAGTTGTTTGATGGATGCAATGAAATATTAGCTGCATGAATTTGTTGTTCTCAATATTTTCTGTGGTTCTCTTAGGAAAATGTCGATCATTTAAGTTCAGATTAACACTTTTAAAATACACACATCATTCTTGCTTCTTCCCAAGTCATACTGGATCTTTCCTAAGTTTCTGGTGGAATTAATTGAAATCCCTTTCCCTTGTAATGATGAATTCACAGTTTTTAGCAGGATCAATTTGTTTTTATTTACCTTCATGACTTTCTCCTAGTTTTCTTTGGTTTCTATTTTAATTTATATTTGTAATTGTCAAATTACTTACTTTCATCTTTCTTACTCTCTGAGCCAAGATCATGGATATTGTTTTCTCTTATCAAGCTAAAAATATTATATAATTTGTGTATTGCTATTTTTGTAATTCCAGCTGTGACTCACTCACCACATAAAATTCTCAGAAGCAATCATTCTTAAAGCTAAGGCTGTATAGGAAATTTGTGATGATTTTACATGTTGACATTTTATATATTAGGAAACTTTATACAGCAAGATACATGATGACAATGGGTTGATTTGCTTAAAATAATAAGGCCATTTGAAAGTAATTAAGTAGACTCTTCTTGTCATATCATTATATAAAATAACTAACTACTGAAGTTAGGAACAACCAAAGTCCTAGGATAAACTCCTGGATGGAAAAACATAGTTCATACTCCCCTTGGAAGGGTTATTCAAGGAATAATCTTTATCAATGGCATGGAGTATAATACATAAGGCACTAGTGTTCAGGAGTAGCTAAATTGGCTTATGTCTTATCCTTAAAGTATCCTTAAAGTAAAAAAGTTCATTCAGTTTAGTTCAACAAAATTTTATTTATCTTCATAGACCAACATAAGGCAGATTCTGTGGCTATTTCACAAATGTCATCTGTCCTCAAGTAAACCAGTTTATTTCTGTGACTCTGGGAATTCAAAAATTGAACTTTGGATATATTGGAGGATCCTGTGTTAAATATAAAATCATTTTATTTAATTTTTTTTTTAATCTATGAGTAATTTTTCCATTTCCACCACTTTTTCTATGATCTATTGGTTGTCATTCTAAACCCCTAGTGACATCTACTGGTTGATCACTTATGCCTGGGCTGAATCTGATTTTCTTGCTACACAAATTGACACAAGTCAAAACAAATATTTAACAAGTACAAGGCCTGCAATGAAAATTTAGTCATTAGGTATAAATAATGTGACTATTATTCAGGGTAGGTTGATGTAATTTAGGAGCATAACTTGTAATTTGTCAGGACATTTTCCTGAAATGTTCCAAATATAGGCTCTATCAGTACTCCAAAGATTTCAATGTGGCATTGGCTAAAGACAATAAAGCCCCAAAGAAAATTCACTATTTCAAGTTATTGATTTCAAGTTTAGAAAGTGATCTATCATAAGGCACCTGTCACTTCACAAAAATGCCTATCTAATTCAGGTATTCATTTGAAGATGAAATATTAGAAAAATTACCCATATGCATATTTGAACCCATGCAATGTCCCTAAGGATTTGTAAAAACAAATGTAAGTTGGACAAAAATTCTGGACTCCATCAACCTTATTTTCTGTTCTAACAGCAAAGATTTCATTTTAGTATGACCATAGAAGAAGGATACATTTAGTATTTCTTAGTATTTAATAATTGAATTCAGATTTAACTTGTTTTGCAGAACGGATTTGGTAATATATTGATGCCAGTATTGCATTTATCTCCCATTTCCACTTTGTAGGAAGAATACATGCTGAAATTCACTGTTCATGAAGTGGAAAAGATTTAGTGCATCAGAAGCTTCTGGCATAAATACCATAATTTTTCTACAATTTACAAAATATTCTCTCTCTATTAAGTAATAACCCTTAATCCAAGAATTTAGTTTTAAGGTTTTACTATTTAAAAAGATGAACATAATGGATGACAATAATAGGTGAAAAGTTTAAGAAATTAATAAAAAAGGATTTAAATTTTTGAGAGCATAGATAGGCTTAAAAACTATTATGTCTTGCCTTCTTACACTGCAAGAAATGAACTGTGTTTTTCAGAAACACTCTTTTGGGATAGTTATTGCAAGTACATTGCACAAATCCTTGTGAACTTTAGAAAGAAAAAATTTTGCTAAAATGGAAAAAAAATTGTTTTAACCCAGTTCTCAAAGATTTTCTGTTAAAATCTGATAAATTATATGAACTAATACTCTGATGTTACATTTATTTCCTTTTACCAGTTTTGTCCCATATGATACTCTCTGCTTTATCACTTCCTTCCAATGACCCTTTTAGTAACCAATTTCTCCTGTGTCTCACCCCACTTATCTACTTTTTTTGATTCTTCTCTTGCATTAGAAAGAATGATTTGATTTCAGATAATGCCAGTGGCTGCAACATGTGACAGAATAGGACATTTATCTTATTTACATTTCACTAAAAATTATGACTAATTATTATATTGTTATTGTTTCAAGGGCTTATGGTAAAGTACAACCTTATAAGAAAATCAGAATTGATTGTTCATTTTACTTTCTGACAGATAACAATGCTGACTTACTCCCATGAATAGCCTAAGAAATCAATTATGAAGTCAAAAGATATGGTTTAAGTTCAGCCACTGCAATAACATTCCCTTTGAATTTGAAAAGTTCTTTTTAGCACTTTCTTTAGTTAAATTCTTTTATCTAAATATTAGAATATTAATAAAACTTTCTCTCTAAGGTTGCTAAAAACTTTAATAAAAATATTGTTAAACTCCTTATCTATGTAAAAGCTTAAGATGAAGTTATCACTTTGGTGGAACAAAAATAAATCATAGTCAAAATGTATTTTTACCCTATTTATGTTCTGAGTGACCCATGTGAGTTTCAAGACAGAGAATCTTATCTCAAATCCTTCAACAAAGGAGAATAAGCAGAGGACCCAATAGCACTTCCAAATCCTTAAGAAGCATAAATCTACTGCACATCTAGTTGAATCTAAAGCCAGGAAATGAGCTGAGGGTCAAGAATGCAGAGTCTGAGCTGCACTGGCAACCTGAAGTTTTTTGAGCAGAATGAAAATGAGAACTAGTGAAACCTCCACATGAGAACTTTGAATACATGGAAGTACAAAAAGCTGTTACAAATCCTATTAGTCTATAATAGGATATCATTCTAATCATATGTGAAACTTTACTGTATTCTTAAATTGAGAAGCAAATTTTGCATTGCTCTGGATTCAAGCTTCATTTAGATCACTAAGAAGCTACGTTCAAAGCAAAAATGCTTAACAAGGAAACTCATGAAAATTTTTTCATACCATTCTCCTACTTACATTCTAATGAATGAAAATTAAATGGATCTGAAACATTTTTTTTTCTGAAATATACATAGATTTTTTTTAAGTGAAGAAAAAATTATTCAGGGCAAAATTAATTTGTGGTTTTACAAACCCCCAAATGTTTGGGGAGAAGGGAATAATTTTGAGATGTGACAAATCACAAGTGTTTCGGGGTTCATACGTCCCAGATCTTCACTTGAGAATACTTTTTACACAACTATTTTCTCCAGGCAATTTTTCTACACAGGAAATCTGTGCTTTGAATCTGTAATTGTCTTTTCCATAAATTAAAAAGCATCTCTAAATGGTGTAGTTCTTCATGCCCCGTTTGGAAAGCAAAAAGTCAATTTAAACACCAATCTTTTGGGCCTTGCCTGTTGTATAGGATCACCAAAGAATTGTGTAAAGAGTTGTCAGTATTATTTCCACTGTACCAAACAGAATGCAGAATGCAAAATGAAGAATGAATGCAGAAGAGAAGTAGTATGAGGGACGTGATACTTGGTAGAAGTTTCAAATGAGCAAATTTAGACTATAATTTATAAAACCTAGAGTTAGTCCAATATACAATGTATTGCTTTCAAAGGTTTGTTGCTAGAGATTTTAAAGCAAAGATGTAGACAGTAAAACTATGCTAAAAAGTAGCTTCAATTTATTCCTCTTGAACTAAGATAAATCTAAGCATGAAACCAACAAGAAAAAGTTAAGGAAGTGAATAGAGTTTTGGAAAAGTTATATATGATAGACTTCTGGAGAATACTGAATGGGAATAAAAAGAAGTTTCTCTATACTCAGATGTATAACAAAAAATTAACCATGAATTAGGACATAAAAACTTCACAAAAATGAAAAAGCAGAAATATTAAATGCAGCTTGGTCTGACCATAATGCTAAAAAAAAAAATTTACATTCAATAAAGATTAAAAATTAATTGGAAACTGATGAGGTCTAGATTTGGGGTACTTAAATGAAATTAGGGTTTAATTGAGGTCTAGTGGCAGGTGCAGGGTACAGGGAGCTCCCTTGCAACCCCTTTGGATTTGGTGCAAGGATAAGTGTAAATGTTCTGATGGTCTCTCAATTGTTAATCCTTCTCTGGGAGGAGATTTCTTTTCTGTATAATCTTTTCCTCTGTGAGCAGATTTCTTGGGAGGCTTCTGGAGCCTCCAGCCAGAGTGAAGGTAGAATCTCGAATCCTCTTCTTCCCCTCCAAAAGTGTGGGATTGCTGGACTTGCGAATCCACGGGATGTCTTCTTCTTGACCCAATCCAGACTGACCCCTCAGACTCAATGTTCCTCTTTTTATCCTCCCAGAGAATGGGCTTGTGGGTACTCCCAGGGGTTTGTGGGAACTCCTTACTGACCAATGAACTTGTTCCTTTTTAAAGGTGTGTAAACTCCTTTTCAGAATTCCTTTTAAAGGTGTGAACTAAAGAGAAATGTAAATGTTCTTGATTGTCTCTCAATTGTAATTCTTCTCAGGGAGGAGGTTTCTTTTCGTATAATCTTTTTCTCTGTGAGCAGGATTCTTGGGAGGCTTCTGGAGCCTCCAGCCAGAGCAAAGGTAGAATCTCGAATCTTCTTCCTGAATCCTGGCTCGGAATCTCCTCTAGCGTCCCTTCTTGTCCTTCCCCAATCCTGACTGCTGATCAAATTCAATGTTGCCTCTTTTTATCCTCCCAGAGAATGGGCTTGTGGGTATTCCCAGGGGCTTATGGAAACTCCTACAACCAATGAACTTGGTCCTTTTAAAGGTATAAACTCCAAAGTCTAAAGGTATAAACTCCTTTTAAAGGTGTGAACTAAAGGTGTGAACCCCTGAGCTAGAGAACCTAACAGATAAGGAGTTAAATGAGGTCTAGTAGCATGCAACATTCCCCTGTAAAGGAATGTACAGACCCAAAAACCTAAATTAATAAAAGAGTTTTATTATGGGATTTGGAAGTAAGATCAAACTCTAGTTAGATGAAGGTAGAGATAAGAGGGCACCTGAAACAGTATTCCAGTGGGCAGAGAGTCCTTGTTACCAGGCATGGTGCTGACATGTTTAGACCCTCTGCAAAGAGAGGACTCCAGATTGGCTTTTATAATGAGAGATTTAGCTAAAGAGGCCTGAAGGTGGAGTCCCAAATTAGATCCTCAACCAGGGCTGGAATTTGCTTGATGGGGGTTGGGAAACCTGAGCAGATCATTAGAATGGGGGCTGGGATAGCCCAAGTTGGCTCAGATCCAATTGGGACTGGGAGAGCCCGGATCTCCTATTGGAATTCAAAGGGGTGCTTTTGACTGAGATTTGTGAATCAAAGGTCCTAGCTTCTTGAATTGATAATGCATCAGTTAGGAGGGACTGGGAATCAGAAAGGAATAAATCAATCTGAAAGGACTAGTTTCTTAAAGGAATCACAACTTGCATCAGAAACTAAACAACTTAATCCTAATTAGGGGTTAAAGAACAAATCATAGAAAATAATTTCATTAAATATAATGACATTTTGTGGGGGGAAGCCAAAGTGGTACTGAGGAGGACATTTTGTATGTTTACATTAATCAAAGAGAAAAAGAGCAAATCAATGAATTGGTCATTCAATTAAGAAAATTGGAAAAATTATAAATCAAAACTGCCTTATTAGGAAATAAATAGAAATATGAAAACCAAAAAAGAGATTGTTAAAACTGAAAATTTAAAAAAAAAAAACTATTGAAATAATAAATGAAATTAGAGCTAATTTTTATAGGGGAGAAATATAATTGATGTCACTTGTTCGTTTGATTTTTTTTTCAGTTTTCAAACATTTTTATTTAAAGTTTTGAATTCCAAATCTTTTTTCCTCCCTCTTTCTCCCCTCCCTCCCTGAAAAAGCAAGTAATTAGATTTAGGTTATATAGATACAATTGTGTAAAACATTTCTATATTAGTCATTTTGCATAGGAAAACAAACAAAAGGAAACAAAAGAAAGTGAAAAATAGTGTGATTCAGTCTGTATTCCAACAAAATCTTTTTTTTTGTTTGTTTGTTTTTTCTGGCTCATTGCATTGCTAAGACTAGCTGAGTCATAAACAATTCTTCATCAAACAATATGTTGTTACTATGTACAATGTGTTACAGGTAGTAGTCACTTCATTATGCATGAGTTCATGTAAGTTTTCCAGCTTTTTCTGAAATCATTCTGCTTGTCTTTTTTTTTTTTTTTTTTTTTTTTTTTTAGCATTCCATTATAATCATATGCCATAGCTTGTTTAGCTCAATTAATAGACATCTCTTCAAGTTTCCAATTCTTTGCCACCATAAAAAGACTTGCACAAATACAAATAGGTCATTTTCCCTTTTTTAAAGATGTTTTTGGGATGGCTAATTTGATCTTTAAAAAGAGAAAAAATAAAGTTGTTGTTTAATTGTTTTCAGTCTTGTCTGAATCTTCCTGACCACATTTGGGTTTGTTTGTTTTTTTAGCAAAGATATTAGAATGTTATTTCCTTCTTCAGCTCATTTTACAGATGAGGAAACTGACACATAGTTAAATGTTTAAGTGTGTTAAAAATAAGTGTCTGAGATTGGATTTGAACTTAAATCTTCCTGACCTAAGGCGCAGTCTTCTGCACCATCTACTTGGCTTTTACCAGTATCAAAAATGAAAAACATAAATTTGTAATTGGTGATGGTGAAATTTTAAAAACTATTAGGAACTATATTTCCCACTACTTGTGCCAATAAAAATTACAACCTAAATTAAATAGATGAATATTTACAAAAATATAAATATAAATTATCTCAAGATATGAAATATAATACTTAAATAACCCTATCTTTAAAAATATAAGACCTCTATCCTAACATTAAAAGGTAGAGGTCTTATATCTTAGACCTTAGGCTATACTTATTCCCTCTTAATGTTTGATGGGATAAAGGTCTTTATCTGTTTTAGAAATCATTAGAATATCTGGAGGCTCTCCAGTACCTCCCTTCATCATGTTATCCTAGGTTCTTCCCCCCATATGTCATCTCCATCCAGATACCTCCTCCATTATGTCATTGTTCTTGTTAACCTATAAAAAATCCTGTATCTGATATTCAGTGCTAGATTCTTTGTCTATAGTCTCGTTCAGCCCTAGGACCAACCCTGGATCCATTGGTCCCAGTAAATCTCTCCATTTAATAAATTTTGTATTGAATATTCTCATCTCTATCTTGCTCAGTTACTCTGGCATTACAAATATATATATATATATATAGCTATTCTCTGAGACATAGTCTGAATTTGGGAGATAGCATTAGGCACTTGGTTCCAAATACAAATTTAATATTTAAACTAAACCCAGCAAGGAGTCTCATTTCGAGGCTCCAGGACTTGCTACAGAGAAAGTGACAGAAGTTACAGGTCTTGCCTCACAACTTAGAGGACAACAGTTTCTAGTGCTCTTGGATTTGAATTTGGGAACTCCTAGTTAATAAGTTGATTATAATTTTTGTACTCTTACATAATACTGGGAAGATAGTTTATCCAGCTCTAACTCAATTAAAGGGATAGAGAGTTCTTTGGTAAAGGGCAGTGCATATAAGGAAAGAATATTCTTTGGAAATGGGCTTCTGGAGATACAAAGTCAAAGAGAATAATGCTATTTATAGGATTAATTAATTCATTTTATTTCAGATTTAATGTATTTAGATATGTTTTCTTTATCATTCTGGGAACATTAGGCAAAAGTTGTTCTGTTCCTGGATCAGACCTTCATCCACCCATCAGGAAAAACATTACAACAGTACTGGGTGGGGTTGTCAAGAACAAAAACAACCCCTTTTGCCTCAGAATTAGAATGATTCAACTTTAGAATGGGTCAAAAGGGGAAAATATTCATAGTTCAAATCAGTAATGTTTTCCTTTTGTTTACAGATTTTTACAAGTGAGAGAGACAGAGCTATTAAATTACTTTAAAGTTGCCCAATGTGTAAATAAGGTCCACTTTGAGAAAAACAAAAGAAAAATGGCCTGGAGATAATTTGAGAAGCCTCCAAACTGGCTATCTCTATTTGTTGATTGAGAAAAGCCTGAGGTAAACCAAGTCTCCTTAGTTATTTTAGAAACCTTTAACCCAGGGGCAGCTAGGTGGTGCAGTGGATAGAGCACCAGCCCTGAATTCAGGAGGACCCGAATTCAAAACTGGTCTCAGACACTTAACACTTACTAGCTGGGTGACCTTGGGCAAGTCACTTAACTCCAGCCTCAGGAAAAAAAAAAGAAACCTTTAACCCTATGGCTTAATCAATTACTTACCTCTAAATAAATCTACTTAGAAATTGATTATTAACCTTTGAAGCAGAACAAGAAACCTTTATTGCTTAGCCAAGACCCTAGTACCACAAAAGCCCATCTGTATTCCAAAGACATTTGTCTTTGAATATTCAAATTGACATTTGAAAGGAATAAAGGTAGAGTTTGCCTATGATTTTAGGAGGATTAACAGAAGATAAGTGGGTGAATAGTTTCTGTAATCTTTTTTTTCCTTGACTATTTAAACTGCTCTCTTTTCCTTGAGCACTTAGGGAACAGACTGCTCACTTCTCAGGAGATTCTAATAAAACTTCTAATCTTCACTTTAAGAAATCTCTGAGTAGTCATTTTGAGTCAGGGGTTATGTTACTGTCCCACATAAAATCAATAAAGGTGGTGATTGTTTTCCAGACCTAAGTGATTCCCAGATCAATTGGAAGTAGGAGTTTCCTATAGGAACTAGGTAGTTTTCCCAGAGCCAGAAGGAGCTAAGAGTCGGGGTTTTTCCAACCCAGGCCCATCCCCTAAAAGATCAGGGGGACATGGAGCCCTATTACATCAAAAAGAAGCATAGTTGTAAGTGCTATAGTAAAACTGTGCATCTTGATTCTATATGGGGGTTATGTAACTGAATGTAGGGATCAAAAAAAGTTTGACAACATTAAAGGTATCAAATATTCTACCAAGATTTAATTTTTATGTAAAATTAAACAATTACACCATTTTAATAATATGCAAATTTGTTTTCATTTTAAACAAATGGTATGTATACCAAAGAATTGTTTTAAAATAAATCTCCTTATGATTAATTATCAGTAAATGTTTGACTTATATAGCTATTTTACATACCTTTAAAATGAGGTTGTGTAAAAATTTATTAAGCAAAAAGAGTTCACAAGGGGAAAAAATTTAAAAAGCCCTATGCTACAGCATATTTTAAGGATAAAGGGAGAAGGCGGAGCCAAGATGGCGGAGAAGGCACACACGACTCTTTAAGCTCCTCTCATGCTCTCACTACCAATCTTTGAAATAAGCCTCAAAAATAGCTCTTGACTGGTGAAATTCACGAATATTAAAGGTATAACAACTTACCAGCCAAAGATTATCTGGGGGACCACCAGAGCAGGTTTGTCCTGAGGGGTGGGAACAGACCAGCGGCAGGCAGGGAGATAGGAAAGACTGGAGTCCTGAGCGGACCAGGGCTGGGGGTAGCCTCTATGGCTAGAAGAGTAGCTGAAATGACTCTGGCATAGGCTCATTGCTTTGCCTTGATTGTAAAACAGTGGATCAGCAGAGAGATTGAGCCAGAGGCATAGGGTACTCTAAAAATGCCAGATCCTAACAGGATCTCACTGTACTGCCCTGTCAAACTGGAAGTGACTCAGCACAGACCAGTGCAACTGTGCAGTTGTACCCTGAAGCACAGCCAGGGCAGCTGCAAATCTACATGGCGGGAATGCAGCCTGGGGCAACAGAACTTCCACAGCATGACTATGCTTCTGGGGCAGAGACACTTTCAGTCCATGCAGGGCTATTCACTGGGCAGTTGCAAATACCCGAAGCCCCACATCAGGTTTTGGCTTGGGATAGTGACACTTTCACCGCTCAACCTCTTGCCTCAGGGCAGTCGTTAATTCGCACAGTGGGGTTCTTCACAGGGCACCCCCTCAGCTCGGCCTTGTAGGCCAGAGTCACTTCCTTTGGGGAACTATTTCCCAGAGCACTCCAGTACCTGGTCACTCTTTGTAGCCGGTTGGCAGGCCATCCATACACCTGTCCCTGTTCTGCAGAGGAAGCTGGTAACCTCCTGGCCCTGAAGGCAGACCCTACAGGCTTTAAAAAATGAGTAAAACAATTAAAAGGATGATTGATAGCTTCTATACAGAAAGAGAAAAGGTTTTCAACCCCAAGGAGACTAATAGCAGACAGTCTCCAGACAATTGTAGGTTCCCAACAGAAAAGGCTCTCTTAGAAGAGACTATTAAAAATCTTAAAAGAGAGCTAGAAGAAAAATGGGGAAAGGAAAGAGAAGCTATGCAAGAGAGTAACAACTTTCTTAAATGTAAATTGGAAAAGGTAAAAAACTCCCAGGAAGTGCAGGGAAAGATAATTTGTGAATTGGAAAAGGTAAAGAACTCCCAGGAAAGTAGGATTTGTGAATTAGAAAAAGAAAATAACTCACTAATAAAAAAAAAAAAAATAGTGAAATGGAAAAAAATTCCATAGAGCAAAACAACTCTTTTAAAAACACAATTGGAGATATACAAAAAGAAGTTTAAAAAGCTAATTAAGAAAATAACTCATTAAAAATCAGAACTGAACAAATAGAAATGATTCCTTGAGAGATCAAGAATCAATCAAGCAAAACCAAAAAAATGAAAAAATAGAAAGAAATATTACATATCTATTTGGAAAAACAACAACAGACCTGGAAAATAGATCTATGAGAGATAATCTGAGGATTATTGGACTTTCAGAAAATTATGATGAAAAAAAGAGCTTAGATACTATTTTACAGGAAATCATCAAAGAGAACTGCCCAGAGGTAATAGAACCAGAAAGGAAAATAGGCATTGAAAGAATTTAAAGAACACCTTTGAAAAAGACCCTAAAAAAAACCCTCCACGGAATATTGTGGCCAAATTTCAGAACTATCAGACTAAGGAAAAAATATTACAGCAGCCAGGAAAAAACAATTTAAATACAGAGGAGCCACAATAAGGGTCATTCAAAATCTGGCTGCATCCACATTAAAGGATCAAAGGGCCTGGAATCTGATATTCCAAAAGGCAAAAGAATTTGGAATGCAACCAAGTATATAAACTACCCAACTAAGCTGAGCATTTTCTTCCATGGAAGAAGATGGACATTTAATGAAACAGATGAATTTCATTTGTTTCTAAGGAAAAAACTAGATCTAAACAAAAAAATTTTGTCCAACCATAGGACTCAAGAGAAGCAGAAAAAGATACAAGGAATTCTTGAGAATTGTATTTCTGTTGTGGATATACATAAAGTCCACATGTATAATTTGATTTTACTGATATAACATAAAAAAGGGAAGTAGAAATGGAAAGGGGATAGTGTCAGAAAAAGGGGAAAGGGGAGATAAAGAGAGGGAAACTTCATCCTATGAAGAGGCAAAGAAAACCTATCATGCCTGAGGGAATTTAGAGAGGGGGAGGAACATTGTGTGAATCTTACTCTCATCAGAGTTGGTTCAAAGAAGAAATAATTTACATATTTGTTTTACAGAGAATTCCCTATCACCTCATTAAAAAGTGGGAGAGAAAAAGGAAAAAGGAAAAGAGTAATAAGGGAAGGGTACAAAAAAGGGGAAGGGATTTAAAGGGAGGAGGGAGAGATACTAAAGATACTGTGTAATGCAAGTGGAGCCCATAAGTTTAATACTGGGGAAGGGGTTTAGGGGTGCAAGGGGAAAAAAAGCATAAGCCAGGATAGTATGATGGCAGGAAATACAGAATTAGTCATTTTAACTGTAAATGTGAATGGGATGAACTCTCCCATTAAGCAGAGGCAGATAGCAGACTGGATCAAAAGTCAGAACTCTACAATATGTTGTTTACAGAAAACACATTTAAAGCAGGGAGATACATACAGAGTAAAGATAAAAGGATGGAGCAGAATCTATTACATTTCAGGTGAAGTCAAAAAAGCAGGGGTGGCCATCCTTATCTCAGGTCAAGCAAAAGCAGAAATGGAACTAATTAAAAGAGATAAGGAAGGAAACTATATCCTGCTAAAGGGTAGCATAGACAATGAAGCCATATCAATACTAAACATATATGCACCAAGTGGTATAGCATCTAACTTCCTAAAGGACAAGTTAAGAAAGTTGCAAGAAGAAATAGACAGCAAAATTATAATAATGGGAGATCTCAACCTTGCACTCTCAGAATTAGCTAAATCAAACCACAAAACAAATAAGAAAGAAATTTAAAAAGTAAATAGATGTTAGATTCTTACTAAGTGCTAATGAGATAATGAGATATTAGGTTCTTACTAAGTGCTAAGTCGGTACTTAACAACTCTCTAGTTCTGGCCTTTAAGGGGAGTTTTACCCCTTTGAACTTCTGGAGAGGAGCTTATATGCTTAAAAGGAGCAAGTTCATTGGTTGAAGTATTTTTTCCCAGAAGCCCCTGAGTTATTCCACACCCATTCTCTTGGAGGATAAAAGAGGACGGCACTCTGGAAGAGAGGGAGTCTTTACTCTAGGTCAGGGTTGGCGGCTCTCTACAGGAAGAAGAATCTGGCCAAGAGATTGAGTTGAGACAGCAGATCTCCTCCCAGAGAGTGATTGGCAGTTTCTGGAGACAACAGAACATTACAAATAGACTATTAGAAAAATTAGGTATGATAGATTTTTGGAGAAAACTGAATGGTGATAGAAAGGAGTATACTTTCTTCTCAGCAGTTCATGGAACCTATACAAAAATTGACCATATATTAGTACATAAAAATCTCAAAATTAAATGCAGGAAGGCAGAAATAGTAAATGCTTTCTTTTCAGCTCATGGTGCAATAAAAAATACATTCAACAAAAAGTTAGGGGTAAATAGACCAAAAAGTAATTGGAAACTAAATAATCTCATCTTAAAGAATGATTGGGTGAAACAGCAAATTATAGACACAATTATTAATTTCACTCAAGATAATGACAACAATGAGACATCATACCAGAATTTGTGGGAGCTGAAGTGGTAATAAGAGGAATTTTCATACCTGTAGAGGCTTACTTGAATAAAATAGAGAAAGAAAAGATCAATGAATTGGGCTTGCAACTTAAAAAGCTAGAAGACCAAATTAAACGTCCTCAATCAAATACTAAACTTGAAATTCTAAAATTAAAAGGAGAAATTAATAATATGGAAAGAAAAAAACTATTGAATTAATAAATAAAACTAAGAGTTGGTTTTATGAAAAAACTAATGAAATAGATAAACCTTTGGTAAATCTGATCAGAAAAAGGAAAGAGGAAATCAAATCGTTAGTCTTAAAAATGAAAAGAGGGAATTTTCCACCAATGAAAAGGAAATTAGAGCAATAATAAGGAGTTACTTTGCCCAACTTTATGCAAATAAATTTGATAACCTAAGTGAAATGGATGACTACCTCCAAAAATATAGGCTTCCCAGATTAACAGAGGAGGAAGTAAATTGCTTAAATAGTCACATTTCAGAAAAAGAAATAGAACAAGCTATTAATCAACTCCCTCAGAAAAAATACCATTTAAAGAACAATTAGCCCCAATGTTATATAAACTATTTGAAAAAATAGGGAATGAAGGGGTCCTACCAAATTTCTTTTATGACACAGAAATGGTACTGATGCCTAAACCAGGTAGGTTGAAAACTGAGAAAGAAAACTATAGACCAATCTCCTTAATGAATATTGATGCTAAAATTTTAAATAAGATATTAGCAAAAAGACTACAGAAAATCATCCCCAGGATAATACACCATGATCAAGTAGGATTTATACCAGGAATGCAGGGCTGGTTTAATATTAGGAAAACTATTAGTATAATTGACCATATTAATAATCAAATTAACAAAAACCATATGATCATCTCAATAGATGCAGAAAAAGCATTTGATAAAATCCAATATCCATTCCTACTAAAAACACTTGAGAGTATAGGAATAAATGGACTATTCCTTAAAATAATCAGTAGCATATATTTACAACCATCAGTAAGCATCATATGTAATGGGGATAAACTGGAATCTTTTCCAGTAAGATCAGCAGTGAAACAAGGCTGCCCACTATGACCATTACTATTCATTATTGTATTAGAAACACTAGCCTTGGCAATAAGAGTGGAGAAAGAGCTTAAAGGAATTAGAGTAGGTAATGAGGAAACCAAACTATCATTCTTTGCAGATGTTATGATGGTATACTTAGAGAACCCCAGATATTCTACCAAAAAGCTATGAGAAATAATTCATAAGTTTAGCAAAGTTGCAAGATACAAAATAAATCCACATAAATCCTCAGCATTTTTATACATCACCCACAAAATCCAACAGCAAGAGATACAAAGAGTAATTCCATTCAAAATAACTGTCCATAATATAAAATATTTGGGAATCTATCTACCAAAGAAAATTCAGGAATTATATGAGCAAAATTACAGAACACTTGCACAAAAATAAAGTCAAATTTAAATAATTGGAAAGACATTCAGTGCTCTTGGATAGGTCAAGTGAATATAATAAAGATGACAATACTCCCTAAACCAAACTATTTATTTAATGCTATACCAATCAGACTCCCAACAAACTATTTTAAAGACCTGGAAAAAATAACAACAAAGTTCATACGGAAGAACTAAAAGATCGAGAATTTCAAGGGAATTAATGAAAAAAAAAAAAATCAAATGAAGGTGGCCTAGCTGTACCTGATCTAAAATTATATTATAAAGCAGCAGTCACCAAAACCATTTGGTATTGGCTAAGAAATAGACTAGTTGATGAGTGGAATAGATTAGGTTCATAGGACAAAATAGTGAATAACTATAGCAATCTATTATTTGACAAACCCAAAGATCCCAACTTTTGGGATAAGAATTCATTATTTGACAAAAACTGCTGGGAAAACTGGAAATTAGTATGGCAGAAATTAGGCATGGACCCACACTTAATACCACATACCAAGACAAGATCAAAATGGGTCCATGATTTAGGCATAAAAACAAGATCACAAATAAATTAGAGGAACATAGGATAGTTTACCTCTCAGACTTGTAGAGCAGGAAGGAATTTGTGACCAAAGGAGAACTAGAGATCATTATTGATCACAAAATAGAATATTTTGATTACATCAAATTAAAAAGCTTTTGTACAAACAAAACTAATGCAAACAAGATTAGAAGGGAAGTAACAGACTGGGAAAATATTTTTACAGTTAAAGGTTCTGATAAAGGTTTCATTTCCAAAATAAATAGAGAACTGACTCTAATTTATAAGAAATCGAGCCATTCTCCAATTGATAAATGGTCAAAGGATGTGAACAGACAATTTCCAGATGATGAAATTGAAACTATTTCCACTCATATGAAAGAGTGTTCCAAATCACTATTGATCAGAGAAATGCAAATTACTTCAACTCTGAGATACCACTACACACCTGTCAGATTGGCTAAGATGACAGGAAAAAATAATGATGAATGTTTGAAGGGAAGTGGGAAAACTGGGACACTGATACATTGTTGGTGGAGTTGTGAAAGAATCCAACCATTCTGGAGAGCAATCTGGAATTATGCCCAAAAAGTTATCAAAATGTGCATATCCTTTGATCCAGCAGTGCTACTACTGGGATTATATCCCAAGGAAATACTAAAGAAGGGAAAGGGATCTGTATGTGCCAAAATGTTTGTGGCAGCCCTTTTTGTAGTAGCTAGAAACTGGAAAATGAATGGATGCCCATCAATTGGAGAATGGTTGGGTAAATTATGGTATATGAATGTTATGGAATATTATTGTTCTTTTTTTTTTTTTTTTTTTTAATGACGAAAACTAGCACTTTTTATTTTTTTATTTTTTATTTTTTTTTTTAATTTTTTATTTTATTTTATAATTATAACATTTTTTGACAGTACATATGCATGGGTAATTTTTTACAACATTATCCCTTGCACTTACTTCTATTCAGATTTTTTCCCTTCCTCCCCCAACCCCCTCCCCCAGATGGCAAGCAGTCTTATATATGTTAAATATATTACAGTATAATTTAGATACAATATATGTGTGTAGAACCGAATTTTTTTTTGTTGCACAGGAAGAATTGGATTCAGAAGGTAAAAATAACAGTTTACATTCATTTCCCAGTGTTCCTTTTCTGGATGTAGCTGGTTCTGTCCATCATTAATCAATTGGAATTGGATTAGTTCTTCTCTATGCTGAAGAAATCCACTTCCATCAGCATACATCCTCATACAGTATCATTGTTGAAGTGTATAATGATCTTCTGGTTCTGCTCGTTTCACTCAGCATCAGTTGATGTAAGTCTCTCCAAGCCTCTCTGTAGTTCTCCTGTTGGTCATTTCTTACAGAACAATAATGGAATATTATTGTTCTGTAAGAAATGACCAGAAGAATGAATACAGAGAGGCTTGGAGAGATGCTGAGTGAAATGAGCAGAACCTGGAGATCACTATCCACTTCAACAACAATACTGTATGAGGATGTATTCTGATGAAAGTGGATATCTTCTTCTTTTTTTTATTAATTTTAAAATTATAATATTTTTGGACAATACATATGCATATGTAATTTTTTACAACATTATTCCTTGTACTCCCTTCTGTTTTGAATTTTTCCCCTCCTTCCCTCCACCCCCTCCCCTAGATGGCAGGCATTCCCATACATATTAAATATGTTATAGTATATCCTAGATACAATATATATGTGCAGAACTGAATTTTGTTGTTGTTGTTGTTGTTGCAAAGGAAGAATTGGATTCGGAAGGTAAAAATAACCTGAGGAGAAAAACAAAAAATGCTAACAGTTTATACTCATTTCCCAGTGTTCTTTCTCTGGGTATAGCTGATTCTGTCCATCATTGATCAATTGGAATTCGATTAGCTCTTCTCTATGATGAAGATCTGAAAGTGGATATCTTCAACAAAGAGAAGATCTAATTCAGTTCCTTGATCAATGATGGACAGAATCAGCTACACCCAGAGAAGGAACACTGGGAAATGAGTATAAACTGTTTGCATTTTTGTTTTTCTTTCGAGGTTATTTTTACCTTCCGAATACAATTCTTCCTGTGCAACAAGAAATTCGGTTCTGCACACATATATTGTATCTAGGATATAATATAACACATTTAACATGTATGGGACTGCCTGCCATCTAGGGGAGCGGGTGGAGAGAAGGAGGGGAAAATTGAGAACAGAAGTAAGTGCAAGGAATAATATTGTAAAAAATTACCTATGCATATGTACTGTCAAAAAAAAGTTATAATTACAAATTAATTTAAAAATTAAGTATTTAAAAATAATAATAAAAAATTTAAAAAAGAAAATTGGCAAGCACAAAAAAAAGGAATAAAGGGAGGGGAAGAGAATAAGCATTTAATATGCATTTACTATATGTCAAGCACTATGCTAGGCACTTTTAATATTTAATCCTTTAATCTTCATAATAATTTAATCCTCACAACAACCATGAAGATGAGATGAAGACTTAGTTTTCACAGAGTTATGAAAATTGAATTAATACAGAGAAATAAAGTTTAAATTAGAAAATTGAAACTAAAGAAATGGGAAACTATACTTACCTGTCAGGGAATAATTCCATGATCACTAAGGTGGTTTCCTCAGGATGAAATTTCTCTATTGCACTCTGGGTGGGTTGACCCCTGTGATTTCCCCAAATGCAGGGAAACTCAACTGCATAATTTGTGATAGTAGGGAACTGTGTCCTTGCTCTCCCCTGTTTCTGACATTGAAAAAAAAGAAAAAAGAAAAAAAGAAAAGAAATGGGAGACTGATGTAGAACAAAGAATGTAACTGAAGTGGGGGGTTTAGATTTGGAAAGGAACTCTTTGGATTTTGCCCCCTTCCCTTCTCTACTTCCTTCAGATATTATCTTCCTCCATAACAATCAAAGCTTCTTGAGGGCAGGAACTGGCTTGGAGATAATAAAAGAATGTAATCATGAGTGGAGAATTAGAATAGGAGATGCTTGTGAGATGTACCAGGGAGTGGAGATTCATACTTTGTAACTTCTGTACAATCAATTAATGGGGAATCAGGGGAGAGTCTTATATTTCAGAATTGTAAATAAAAGACTGGGCTGTTTCAAAAACATATCTACTTAGTCTAGATATCCACTCTTGTAAGAATGTAAAATAAAATATTTCAAAAAGCATAATCTGGAAGTGGAGAAAGAAGATGTAAGATGTAATATAGCTTCTAGGGGAGACAGCAATGATTTTGAGGTCCCCTGATTTTAGGGGGGGTTCTGTTCTAATAATAAGTCAAGGAATTCTTTGGAGTCTGCCTCAGGGACTTCTCATACACCCAATCTAAGAACAATCTATCTGGCCCTATTTCTGGGCCATAGAATTAGCATGTCAGTGATAGAAAGCTCTCTTAGCACTTATTCTTAGCATTATATTCTCTTAGCACTTTGCTAATTTCTTATGGAACTTAGTCTGCTGCAATTGGCATTACAATTAACAATAAAACTTTGTCCATTGATTAGGAAATGGGTTCAAGCCTGCAAATTCTTTTGAGATACCTTGTGATACCACCCTTCTCAATCTCAACACAATGAGGATGAAATGTTAGGATTCCAAATGAACAAACTGCCCAATAGAGATTAATGAGGGAAAGGAAAGGGGGAACCCCAATTCTCAGCACATAGATAGTAAGATAATCCTATGAGGTGGAGTGTCCCCTGTAAATGAATTTACAGGCTTGAAAACCTAGATTGATAAATAAAAGGTTTATTGTAGAAATTTGGAAGTAAAGCTCAGTTAGAAAGACGCCAGGGCCAGAGGTGGCCTGTGGGTGGGGCCTACATGGCTGGAAGGATACCATGTGTTGGGGGAAGGGCTCCTGCAAAGAGGAAGTTCTGGCTCACCTCTTTTATACCTAGAAGATGGGCAGTACCCAAGTTCTTGGCGGCCTTTTCAGTTAGCTCAGATCAGGTGAGGGCTGGGGGAAGCTGAGCTAATAGTGGAGCTGGGCCCGGATATTCAAAAGGGTTCTTTTGACCAGGATTTGTGAATCAAGGTCAGCCATGGGCAGTCAGAGAGGAATCTTAAAGGGACCTCAACCCCCATCAAGATGATGCATTTAATGGGGAGTTGGATGAGAGTTCTGTCCAGAGAAAGGTTTTACAGGCTTTGTAGTGTGTAAGTTGTAAGTTGCTTTTGTCATATGTATCCTACATATGTTCTTCACTACTGTTGTATTCTAAGGATAAGTACACTCTATGGATATCATATACATTTTTGAGAGAATGCAACCAAAGTTTAGGGGAGGAATGTTTTATAGCAACTGTTCTTACCATACTATATTAATAAATATTTTTGTTAAGAGCTAATTTTGACTATTAGTTGATTATTAATTGGAAATGCACTTATAGGGTCCCTGAACTTTAGTTTTAGGATTGTAGAACTACACAGTTACCCCTAGAGCCCTAGGTAGCAGACCCCTTCTAGGAATCTAAAATAAGTACAATGAGGAGTACACAAAAAATATTACATAGGAAATATACTAGTTTTTTGTTATGGGCCAGAACTTTGAACTTGTAACAAGGATTCTTACAAGGTACTAACTAAGTGGAATTGATGAGACAATGGTTATCTAGTTTAGATGGTACTTAATAGTTCTCTAAATTCAGTATGATTGATTTAATCTTACAACAAATAATGGTTTCCTAGTGATATGATGATTGGTTTATACTCAGTGTAGTATAAGCCAAGCCCTCAGAGCCAAGGAGAAAGATTCATTGCCACCTTCATTCAGGTGCCTGATGGCTGTCCTGAGAGAATGAGAGAGCTCAGATTCAGAGCTAGGGAAGACAAGTAGACTGGAAGCTGAAACACAAGCCCTTGGATTCAGATTCATTCATCCCATCTCACACCCTGTGGTGGCAGGCTCTTCCCCTTAGCTTCTCCACTGAAACCAAGACTACGGAAGGCCCCTAAGAAAGCTAACTAGGCCCCAGGAAAGAAGACAAGACTTTGAAAGAGATAATAAATGATTTGGACTTTAACCCCTGGCTACTCTTGTGGTGATTACTGAACCGAAATGAAGGCTACTTCAAGATCTCCAGAAAACTGAACTAAGAACATTAGAGTTTTTTTTTCTTTTAGTTTTTATACAGCTTTACCAAGAGATCAAAGTCTAAGTAAGAAGGCAGATGTACAAACCAAATCTGGATATGTTAATATGAACTAATTTACTCATAAAATGATTACGGAAATATTTCCATGTGACATAAAATGTCCTTAAGTTTTTACTGGAATTATTAACAAAGAAAAATATAATTAGGGGCAGCTAGGTGGTGCAGTGGATAGAGCACCAGCCCTGAATTCAGGAGGACCCAAGTTCAAATTTGGTCTCAGACACTTAACACTTCCTAGCTGTGTGACCCTGGGCAAGTCACTTAACCCCAGCTTCAGGAAAAAAAAAAAAAAAAGAAAAATATAATTAGATAATCTTCTAAATTTGTTTCATTCCTTCACCAATTTCTCACTAGGTAGAGCCCTTTGATGGCTGCTTGAAAAGAAAATGAGACTTGGTAGTTCTAAATCTCAGGTTTAGAAAAAAACGTAGTGTATTTGTTATTATTGCAATGGAAGGTAAAATAGATACCATCTAGCACAATGTCCTTATTATAAAGCTAAGGAAATTAAAGCAAAGGGAAATAAAGAGAATTCCTCTGTCACACAAAGGATCAATTGAAAAATCAAGAATTCAAATATGGATATTCTGATTTCAAGCATCACTAATTCAAAGGATTATGCACAATTTTATAGCCCTTTGGGTATAGTTCCAAATTTCTCTCCAAAATGATTAGATCATTTCACAACTCCACCAACTATCCCAGTTTTTCCATGCCCCCTCCATTCATGTCCCAGTTTTTTCATCTGAAAACTCTGAACATTTATCATTTGGGAATGACTTGCATTCTTATAAAATTGACTCAGTTCTCTATATATATTTAGCAATGAAGCCTTTATCAGAAACACCAGCTATAAAAATTGTTTCCTAAGCCTTCTGCTTTTCTTCTAATCTTGGCTTCATTGACTTGTTTGTGTAAAAACTTTTAAATGTAATGTAATTAAAATTATAAAATTACAGCATCTGTTTACCAAAAAGTAGATATACAAATATCCCCTTTGCATTTAATAATGTTATCTATTTCTTTTTTGGTCATAAATTCCTCTTTTCCAAAGATCTGATAAGCTAACTATCCTTTGTTCTCCTAATTTGTAGAACAAGGAAATCATTATACACAGCAACAAGACTATATGATGATTAATTCTGATGGACATGGCTCTCTTCAACAATGACATGATTCAAACCAGTTTCAATTATTCAGTGATAAAGAAATCCATCTACACCCAGAACTAAGTGTGGACCACAACATAGCATTTTCATGCTTTCTGTTGATGTTTGCTTACATTTTGTTTTCCTTCTCAGGTTTCTTTTTTCTTTCTAGATCTGATTTTTCTTGTGCAGCAAGATAACTGTATAAATATATTAGATTTAACATATATTTTGACATATTTAACATGTATTGGACTACCTGCCATCTAGGGGAGGGGGGGGGGAAGGAGGGAAAAATTTGGAACAGAAAGTTTTGCAAGGGTCAATGTTGAAAAATTACCCATGAATATGTTTTGCAATTAAAAAACTTTAATTTAAAAAAAAATTAAAATGTTATAATTATAAAATAAAATAAAAATTTAAAAAAATGTAAAAAAAAAAAATTAAACCAAAAAAAGAAAAGAAAAAAAGAAAGAAAAAGAAAAGCTATCGGCCAATATATATTGACCTCCCTACATCTTCTAGCTGTCCTTGTGGATCAGTCTTTCTGTCTCAGATTATTCTATTCTCTGTTAGATTTGTTTTTAATTCTAGATTCAGTTATAGTTGTATTGCCATCTGTGGAGACCTGGCTCAATACATTGAACACTTTAATCAGTTCCAGCACACTATTCCCCCAAACTGGTATTCTGTAGGATAATTCAGCCCACCCAGCAGGAAATAGTTTCAAAAAAAAATGAATCTTTTGCCCCTGTCCCCTCCCCCTTCCCCAAAAAAGTTAGGCTATTGGCCCCATTGAATTGGGTGGGAACTGGAACTGGTTGGTGACTGAACACCAAATTGAATGGATGCCCTGTTACAATGTGTTTGGGACTTAGGATGGGAAACATTGAGTTAAGACTTGGGTAAATGTTACTGAAAAAGGATTCACTACTAACAATTCAGTTTAATGAATTGTTATAGAATTATAGAATGTATCTGCATTATTTAATTGAACTCAATATTCCCTTAAGAAAAGGTAATTATTTGAGGAGTCTTTGGATAAGTGCCAGCGTAGAAAGCTTTTTCTTCACTAGTGTGTCATGTGTACAAACTCTAATTCATTTTCAGGATTTGTATGTGGAGTGGCTACTTGACAAGTGGAGTCCCTTGGATGATTCCTAACATAAGCATAAGGGGAGATAAGGGAAAGTTCGAGGATTTTCCCAGAAACACTTGAACACAAGATTTAGCTGCTTCTACATTATAGGATTGGAGGATTTGGAATATGATACTCCAGAGATCAATGGAGTTAAGATGACAACAAAGAATCACCTAGTCGGCAAAATTGAGAATAATCCTCCAGGAGAAAAGATGGAAATTCAATGAAATAGAGGAATTTCAAGCATTCAGGATGAAAAAAGCATTTGTGAATAGAAATTTTAATTTTGAAATATAGGACTCAGGAGAAGCATAAAGAGGTAATCAGGAAAGGGAAATCATAAGGGACTGAATAAGGTTAATCTGTTTACATTCCTACATGGAAGGATGATACTTGAAACTCCAGAACTTTCTCGTTTTTATGACAATTAGAAGTATATACAAAGGGCACAGATATGAGTTGAATATAAGAGATATTTAAAAAATAATCAAATAAATAAAATTAAGGGGTTAGAGAGAAATGTACTGGGAGAAAGGGGAAAGGAGAGGTGGAATTGTGTAAATTATCTGTCATAAAAGAGGAAAAAAAGCTTTTACAATGGAGGGGAAGAGGGGGAAGGAAGAGAACTTTACTTTCATCAGAATCAGCTCAAAAAGGAAATAACAGGCTCACTCAATGCAAATATAGAGATCTATCTTACCCAGTAGGAAAGTAAGAGGTGATGGAGATACAAGAAGTAGGGAGATTGATAAGAAGGGAGGGCATATTGGAGGAGGGGGTAGCAGAATTAAAACACTTTTTAAGGAGAGACAGGGTGAAAGGACAGAGAGAATAGAATAAATAATGGGAAATACAGTTAGTAATAGTAATAGTAATTATGAAAAGAAAAATGGTCCATTTGTTGTTAATGCAATTTCTTTTAATCTCATGAGTATGTTTCTCTTTCTAATTTTTCTCCTTTAATAGTCTCAGAATTAGGAAAATTTATTTTGTGATAGGTGCTTTCTTTAGTAGTTGTATTTATTTCCCTTTCTTGTGTTTCTATTGTTTACAAATTGAATAATTTGCTCATTTATGTAGGAATACTTCAAATACATCTCTTTCATTGAGAGATTTTTTTTCACATATAATTAGCCTCAGCTTTGCAACTTTTGGGTTGCAACTTGAGCTCCTTTGTTGCTGTTGTTTTTAATATATTTTATTTTTCCCCAATTATCTGTTAAAAACAAATTTTTAACATTTTTTAAAATGTTGCGAGTTCCAAATCTTATCCCTCTCTAATTCCCTCCTCTTCCATCTCACTGACATGGTAAGTAATCAGATATAGAGTAGAGATCTACAGTTATGTAAATAACTTTCATACAGTCATTTTGTATAAGAAGACTTGAATAAAAGAAAAAGAATGAAAGTAAGAAAGTAAAAGTAGCATGCTTCATTACATATTCAAAATCAGTTTTTTCTCTAGAATTGGATAATATGCTTCATCATTACTCTTTTGAGAGTGTTCCTTTGTTTTTGTTTTTGGTTTTGTTTTGTTTTTTTCTTGAGGCTGGGGTTAAGTGACTTGCCCAGAGTCACACAGCTAGGAAGTGTTAAGTGCCTGAGATCAAATTTGAACTCCAGTCCTCCTGAATTCAAGGCTGGTGCTCTATCCACTGCACCACCTAGCTGCCCCTGTTCCTTTGTTTTTTCAGAATATCATTCTAATATCTCCTGCAATTTTGAGAAAGTGCAGAATAGTATCATGCTATTCAAATTTCCGCTTTTTATAATTGACAGTTGTGGAATTTATTGTTTGTCATTAGAATTCTTAAACTAAATCAATCAATAAATCAGCATTTATTAAAAACTTACTATAAGAGACAAGTGCCCTACAAAAAAATACTCTACAGACCTACTGATAAAACCAGAAAAAAAAATTTTTATTTAACATTCTTGCAAGTGGAAGCATATAAACTTATAGTCATGCTTAAAAATAATAAGACATGGCTTTTTATATCCTATCCCCAAAACACAATTCCCTCTCTCTTGATTCCTCATTGACTGGGTACTGCAGAGGATACAGTCTATCTGGAGATATTCCCCGACATGAGTGGGAGTGCCCATCTCTAATTTCATCTCCCCATGCAATCACCTTATTTGTACATAGTTTAGGTCAGGGGTTCTCAAACTACTGCCCATGGTTTAGATGTGGCCTACTGGGTTATGGCAAATGGGCTGAGGGGCGGAGACAGAGTGTGAGTTTTTGTTTTTACTATAGTCTGGCCCTCCAACAGTCTGAGGAACAGTGAACTGGCCCCCTATTTAAAAAGTTTGAGGACCACTGGTTTAGTTCTTCCTCTGAATCCCCATTGGCTGGATATTACTCCTCAGTTACAGCCTATCTTAGAGAGTCTAATTCCCCCAAGTGAATAGCCACCCCTGATTTCATTTCATAGCATGTTTCTTATCTAATTTATGTCTTCTCTCTATAGGTTTTGTAACTTTTCAGGTTTCAATTTCATTTCTCTGATTTAAGTTTTATTTCTCTGCTTTTCTCTAATTTAAGTTCCCTAACTCTGTGGAAGCTGAACCCTCATCAATTCTTACATTTTCCCCTCTTCTTTTATTCATAATTTGGTTTCCATATCCCTTTTTAACCCTTCAAATTTGGCTAAAGCTTTTTTTAAAGTTTCTTCTTCATATAAATCTGTTAATCTCTAGTCTCCTTACATCCCACTGCCATTAACACCCCAGCTACTATTATTAAGGAGGTCAAGATGGAGACTGCCATTTCTTTCCACCCAAGCAACAGATTATCAATTTATTTCCCAATTAACGGCCATCCCCTGAATTTCCAATTCTTTGCCACCACTAAAAGATCTGCTATAAATATTTTTCTACAATTTTCTTTCCTCTTTGTTTTTTAACTCTTGGATACAGATTTAGTTGTGATATTACCTGTTCAAAAACTTTGCATGGTTTTATAACCCTTTAGGCATAATTTTAAAATGTACTCCAGAAAAGTTGAATCAATATACAATTTCATTAATAGTATATTAGTGTTTTAATTTCCCCATATTCCCTCCAACATTTGTCATTTTCTTTTTCTGTCATATTAGTCAATCTGACAAGTATGAAATTCAGAGTTGTTTTAATTTACATTTCACTCATCAACAATGATTTAGAGTTTTTTTTTTTATATGAGTATGGATAGCTTTGATAACTTTCTCTAAAAACTGCCTGTTCAAATCCTTTCAAATCAATTTTCAATTGAGAAATAACTTTTATTTCTATACATTTTACTCAGTTTTCTATGTGTTTGAGAAATTAAGTTTTGTCAGAAAAACTCATTGTAAAAAAGTTTTTCGAGGACTTCCGGCCAAGATGGCGGCGTGGAAGCAGACAGCTGCTTGAGCTCCTCCTTTTCTCTCAGAACTTACTTCATGACAAGCCTCTGACTTAATGCTTGACCCAGAAAGAAATCCACAAATAATCACCAAGAGAAGACATCCTTGAAAGTCGCCAGAAAAGGTCTGTGTTTGCTCGGGGGAGGATCAATCAGACTGGGCGCAGAATGAGGGCAGACAGCCAGAGCAAGACAGGCAGCTCACACAGCTCAGACCGGAGGGGGAGGGGTGTGATCTCTGCCGTTTCTGTGAAAGGGCTTTTGCCCCAGTGTGGATGCTCCGTCTTGGCAGCAAGCCAGGAGCATCACAGAGGTGTAAACACCGGAGGTGAAGATTGAAACCCCAGAAAGCCAGCATCTCTCAGAGCCCGGCCACCCCCAACCCCCACCTGGACTGACTCAGTGCTTTCTCAGAGCCTCAGAGCGCAGTCTCAGTACACTCATCGCTGTTCTGTTAGTGGCTCTCTGCTGCCCTACCCCCAGTCTGTAGAGGAAGCCCATTAATACCATGCAGCCCCATCCCCCACAAAACAGACCAATTGTTTCTCTTGTCAGTTTGTTTTCTTTGATTCCTATTCTGACAAAATGAACAAAAAATTCAAAAGGGCTCTAACCATTGACAGCTTCTGTGTGGAGAGGGAGCAGACTTCGAATGCTGAGGAGACTAGGAACAGACTGTCCCCAGATGTATCCCCTGGGAGGGATATAAGCTGCTCCTCAATACAAAAGAACCTCATAGAGGAAATCAAAAAGGCTCTCACAAGAGAGCTGGAAGAGAAATGGGAAAAGGAAAGGGAAGCTTGGCAAGAGAGCCTGGAGAAGTCATCCCATGCATTCAAAGACAGAGTGGATAAAGAAATCAAATCATTGAGAAACAAGATTAGTGAGCTGGAAAAGGTAAACAACTCCAAGGAAAACAGGATTAGTGAGCTGGAAAAGGTAAACAACTCCAAGGAAAACAGGATTAGTGAGCTGGAAAAAGAAATCAGCTCTCTAAAAAATAAAATGGATAAAATGGAAAAAAATTCCATAGAAGATAAAAACTCAATTGGACAATTACAAAGAGATATAAAAAAAGTGAGTGAAGAAAATACATCATTGAAAATTAGACTGGAACAAGTAGAAATGAATGACTCAAGGAGAAACCAAGAGGGAGTCAAGCAAAACCAGAGAAATGAAACAATTGAAAAGACTGTCAAGTACCTTACCAGAAAGACAACAGACCTGGAAAACAGATCCAGGAGAGACAATTTGAGAATAATCGGACTCCCTGAAAAATGGGAGGAAAAAAAGAGCTTGGACACTATTTTCGAGGAAATTATCAAAGAGAACTGCCCAGACGTTTTGGAAACAGAGGGTAAAATAGACCATGAAAAAATTCATCGATCACCTACTGAAAGGGACCCTAAAATCAAAACGCCAAGAAATATAGTGGCCAAGTTCAAAAACCATCAGACAAAGGAAAAGATATTGGAAGCTGCTAGAAAAAAACAATTCAGATATGGAGGATCCACAATAAGAATAACTCAGGATCTAGTAGCGTCCACATTAAAAGAATGCAGGGCCTAGAACATGATATTCCAAAAGGCTAAGGAACTTGGTATGCAGCCAAGAATAACTTACCCAGCAAGAATGAGCATCGTTTTCCAGGGAAGAAGATGGACATTTAATGAAATAAATGAATTCCATCTATTTTTGATGAAAAAACCAGACCTACATAAAAGGTTTGATCTTCAAATACAGAACTCAAGAGATTTCTAAAAAGGTAAAAAGAAATCTTGAGAACTATACTTTTGTCCAAAAAATATGTAAAGAACATATGTACAATTTGTCTTAGAAACTAGAGGTGGAAAGGAGATTATATCATAAAAAAGTGTAAAGTGGTGGTACTACATCTCATGAAGAGGCAAAGGTAACCTATTATATCTGAGAGAAAGAAAGGAGGGAGATGAACATAGCGTGTATCATTAGACATATTCGATTTATGGTGAAACTTCTTCCACTTCATTGAAAAGTGAAAGGGAAGGAGTAAGCTAAGGGGAAGGGAATACAGTAATTTCGAGGAAAAGGGGTAAAATAAGGGGAGGATCTTTAAGGTGGGGGAGGGATCCTAAAAAGGGAGGGCTGTGAAAAGCAAGTGGTGTTCACCAGTTTAATACTGGAGAAGAGGGTAAAAGGGAAGGAAAGGGGAAAAGCATAAGCAGGGGTTAATAGGATGGCAAGCAATATAGAATTAGTCCTTCTAACCATAAATGTGAATGGGGCAAACTGCCTCATAAAGAGGAAGCAGTTAGCAGACTGGATTAAAAGTCAGAATCCTACTATATGTTGTTTACAGGAAACACACCTGAAACAGGGTGAGACATCCAAACTAAAAGTAAAAGGGTGGAGCAGAATCTATTATGCTTCAGGCAAAACCAAAAAAGCAGAAGTAGCCATCCTCATCTCAGATCAAGCAAAAACAAAAATTGATCTAATTAAAAGAGATAAGGAAGGGCATTATATCCTGCTAAAGGGAAGCATCAATAGTGAAGCAGTATCAATATTAAACATATATGCACCAAGTGGTGCAGCATCTAAATTCTTAAAAGAGAAATTAAGAGAACTGCAAGAGGAAATAGATAGCAAAACTATAATAGCGGGAGATCTCAACCTTGCACTCTCAGAATTAGATAAATCAAACCACAAAATAAATAAGAAAGAAGTCAAAGAGGTAAATAGAATACTAGAAAAGTTTGATATGATAGATCTTTGGCGAAAGCTAAATGGAGACAGAAAGGAATATACTTTCTTCTCAGCAGTTCATGGAACCTATACAAAAATTGATCATATACTAGGGCATAAAAACCTCAAAATCAAATGCAGTAAGGCAGAAATAGTAAATGCATCCTTTTCAGACCATAATGCAATCAAAATAACATTTAATAAAAAGTCAGGGGAAAATAGACCAAAAAATAATTGGAAACTAAATAATCTTATACTAAAGAACGATTGGGTAAAACAGCAAATCATAGACATAATTAATAACTGAAGAAAATGACAATAATGAGACATCATACCAAAATGTGTGGGATACAGCCAAAGCAGTAATAAGGGGAAGTTTTATATCTCTACAGGCCTACTTGCATAAAATAGAGAAAGAGAGGGCCAACGAATTGGGCTTACAACTCAAATTGCTAGAAAAGGAACAAATTAAAAACCCCCAGACAAACACAAAACTTGAAATTCAAAAAATAAAAGGTGAGATTAATAAAATTGAAAGTAAAAAAACTATTGAATTAATTAATAAAACTAAAAGTTTGTTTTATGAAAAAACCAACAAAATAGACAAACCCTTAGTAAACCTGATTAAAAAAAGGAAAGAGAAAAAGCAAATTGATAGTCTTGAAAATGAAAAGGGTGAACTCACCATTAATGAAGAGGAAATTAGAACAATAGTTAGGAGCTACTTTGCTCAACTTTATGCCGATAAATTCGATAACTTAAATGAAATGGAAGAATACCTTCAAAAATATAGCTTGCCCAGATTAACAGAGGAAGAAGTAAGTAGTCTAAATAGTCCCATCTCAGAAAAAGAAATAGACCAAGCTATTAACCAACTTCCTAAGAAAAAGTCCCCAGGACCAGATGGATTTACAGGTGAATTCTACCAAACATTTAAAGAACAACTAACTCCAATGCTATGTAAATTATTTGAAAAAATAGGGATTGAAGGAGTCCTACCAAATTCCTTCTATGACACAGACATGGTACTGATACCTAAACCAGGTAGATCGAAAACTGAGAAAGAAAACTATAGACCAATTTCCTTAATGAATATTGATGCTAAAATCTTAAATAAGATATTAGCAAATAGACTACAGAAAATCATCCCCAGGATAATACACTATGACCAAGTGGGATTTATACCAGGAATGCAGGGCTGGTTTAATATTAGGAAAACTATTAGTATAATTGACCATATTAATAATCAAATTAATAAAAACCATATGATCATCTCAATAGATGCAGAAAAGGCATTTGATAAAATCCAACATCCATTCCTACTAAAAACGCTTGAGAGTATAGGAATAAATGGACTATTCCTTAAAATAATAAGGAGCATATATTTAAAACCTTCAGTAAACATCATATGTAATGGTGATAAACTAGAACCTTTCCCTGTAAGATCAGGAGTGAAACAAGGTTGCCCACTATCACCATTACTATTCAATATAGTACTAGAAACGCTAGCCTTGGCAATAAGAGCTGAGAAAGAGATCCAAGGAATTAGAGTAGGAAATGAAGAAATCAAATTGTCACTTTTCGCAGATGACATGATGGTATACTTAGAGAACCCGAAAGACTCTGCTAAAAAGCTATTAGAAATAATTCAGAATTTTAGCAAAGTTGCAGGATACAAAATAAATCCACATAAATCCTCAGGATTTTTATACATTACCAACACAATCCAACAGCAAGAGATACAAATAGAAATTCCATTCAAAATAACAGTCGATAGTATAAAATATTTGGGAATATATCTACCAAAGGAGAGTCAGGAATTATATGAGCAAAATTACAAAACACTTGCCACAAAAATAAAGTCAGATTTAAATAATTGGAAAGACATTCAGTGTTCTTGGATAGGCCGAGCGAATATAATAAAGATGACAATACTCCCCAAATTAATCTGTTTATTTAGTGCTATACCAATCAGACTCCCAAGAAACTATTTTAATGACCTAGAAAAAATAACAACAAAATTCATATGGAAGAATAAAAGGTCGAGAATTGCAAGGGAACTAATGAAAAAAAAGTCAGAGGAAGGTGGTCTAAGTGTACCTGATTTAAAGCTATATTATAAAGCAACAGTAACCAAAACCATTTGGTATTGGCTAAGAAATAGACTAGTTGATCAGTGGCATAGGTTAGGTTCACAGGGCAAGATAGTGAATAAAAATAGCAATCTAATCTTTGACAAACCCAAAGATCCCAAATTTTGGGATAAGAATTCATTATTTGACAAAAACTGCTGGGAAAACAGGAAATTAGTATGGCAGAAACTAGGCATGGACCCACATTTAACACCACATACTAAGATTAGATCAAAATGGGTCCAAGATTTAGGCATAAAGAACGAAATCATAAATAAATTGGAGGAACATGGGATGGTTTACCTCTCGGACTTGTGGAGGAGGAAGGAGTTTGTGTCCAAGGGAGAACTAGAGACCATTATTGATCACAAAATAGAACATTTTGATTACACCAAATTAAAAAGTTTCTGCACAAACAAAACTAATGCAAACAAGATTAGAAGGGAAGTAACAAATTGGGAAAAAATTTTTACAGTTAAAGGTTCTGATAAAGGCCTCATCTCCAAAATATACAGAGAATTGACTTTAATTTATAAGAAATCAAGCCATTCTCCAATTGATAAATGGTCAAAGGATATGAACAGACAATTTTCAGATGATGAAACTAAAACTATTTCCACTCATATGAAAGAGTGTTCCAAATCACTATTGATCAGAGAAATGCAAATTAAGACAACTCTGAGGTATCATTACATACCTGTCAGATTGGCTAAGATGACAGGAACAAATAACGATGAATGTTGGAGGGGCTGTGGGAAAACTGGGACACTGATGCATTGTTGGTGGAGTTGTGAAAGAATCCAACCATTCTGGAGAGCAATCTGGAATTATGCCCAAAAAGTTATCAAAATGTGCATACCCTTTGACCCAGCCATACTACTACTGGGCTTATACCCCAAGGAACTACTAAAGAAGGGAAAGGGACCTGTATGTGCCAAAATGTTTGTGGCAGCCCTTTTCATAGTGGCTAGAAGCTGGAAGATGAATGGATGTCCATCAATTGGAGAATGGTTGGGTAAACTATGGTATATGAATGTTATGGAATATTATTGTTCTATAAGAAATGACCAACAGGAGAAATACAGAGAGGCTTGGAGAGACTTACATCAACTGATGCTGAGTGAAACAAGCAGAACCAGAAGATCATTATACACTTCAACAATGATACTGTACGAGGATGTATGCTGATGGAAGTGGATTTCTTCAACATAGAGAAGAGCTAATCCAATTCCAATTGATTAATGATGGACAGAACCAGCTACATCCAGAAAAGGAACACTGGGAAATGAATGTAAACTGTTATTTTTACCTTCTGAATCCAATTCTTCCTGTGCAACAAAAAATTCGGTTCTACACACATGTATTGTATCTAGAATATACTGTAATATATTTAACATATATAAGATTGCTTGCCATCTGGGGGAGGGGGTTGGGGGAGGAAGGGAAAAAATCTGAATAGAAGTAAGTGCAAGGGATAATGTTGTAAAAAATTACCCATGCATATGTACTGTCAAAAAATGTTATTATTATAAAATAAAATAAAAATTAAAAAAAAATAAAGAAAACTATCTTTGTAAAAAAAAAAAAAAAAAAAAAAAGAAATAAGAAAGGAGAGATGGGTGGAAGGGTAATCAAAGGGAAGAAGACAAGGGGAGGGATCCATAGGAGGGGGAGAAGGTTAAGTAATAGCAAGGCAAGTTAAGGAGCAGAATTAAAACAGTTAGCAGGGATGGGAAAGATATGTATGTGAATATGGGGTGGGGTGGTATCTCTGGATGTGTATATGTATGCATGCATAAATTTATATAGATAGGTAGACAGATAGATAGATAGATACAGATATATATATATAGATAGATATATCTATATCTATATAGATATAGATATCTATATCTATATAGATATAGATAGATATATCTTTGATTAACTATAGCCTGCTTGGAGGAAGTGGGGGGGGGGAGGACTTAAAGCAGAAAAAAAAATAAAGTTTAAAATATGCCCATCAAAGAGCAGAAGAACAACCTACAAGGAAGTAAAGATGGACACTCTTGAATATAATTTCTTCTATTATATATCCTTTCTTGAACTGGTAATTTTTATGTGTATGTGTGTGCATCTCTTCCCTGAGGTTCTTCAGGATATGATAATGTTCTGTTCTGTTTTGTTTTACTTTGTTTTGTCTTCTTTTTTAAAAAAATTCTGTTTTTTAATTTTAAAATTGTTTAAATGTTTTCAAAAAGACAATTTTCTGAAAAGTTTAGTATTCAAGACATTTAGAACTAATAGCTATAGATAAATAGATAGAATTAATGAATTAAATAAAACTCCTAATCATTCCCCAACAAATAGTCAAGATAAATAAATCAAAAGATATGAACAGAGAGTTCTTTAAGAATTGCAAAATATTCATAATTATGTGAAAGAATACTCTTAAAAACTAATAATAAGAGAAATAAAAAACAAAACAACTTTGAGGTTTTTTTTAACCTCACACCCTGAAAACTGAAAAAAATGACCAAAATATCAATAGTCAATATCAGAAGGGTTTTGGAAAATAAGCAAATTAAACCATTGCTAGGACTATCAAATGGTACAACTATTTTGGAAAGAAATTTGGAATTATGCAAATAAAGTGACTAAATATTTACATTCTTTGAACTATTGGTTTATAACCCAAGGAAGCTAGTGATAAGAAAAAAGTCCTCCATATACTCCAAAATATTTCTCCTCATGTTCTCAGGTAACGTGAAAGTGATCTCAACAGCTTTTAAGTCCCCCATATCATTCAAACATCAAGGACAATTTCATATCTTTTTTCATTAAAAAAAAAAAAGGGTGTTAAGATATTGCTCCTACTACAAAGGTATAAGATTACACTGAGTGATTTCTTTTGCTTCTTAAGTTACTTTAATTTCTGTACCTGTAGAGGGAAGAAACTCTGAAAAAGTGTACTTAAATCTAGGACAGCAGGGTATTTATAGTTAAGTACCTATTCTATGTGAAATAATGGTTCTCTAAGCACATAATGTAATGTAATGATGTAATCAATCTAGTTGGCATATATTTAGGATAATATGGTAATGTAATGTTCTACAGTTGCACATGCTCATTGTGGTTGTGTATGCTCAGTGTGAGGTAATGATGCAATTGTACTGGAGTATTTAAAGGGAGTCTCAGAGTCATAACACTGTTGGCCACAGTTCTCAACAACAGCCAGCCACAGACACAAGAGAAGATGCCAGATTCCAGACTTTATCTTTTTATCAGCCACAGGCTCTCCTACCTCCTTCACTCCTCCAAGGACTTGGGCTGATCCAAAGAGCTAGTCCTGATTGTACATGTACCTTTTTCTAAAAAAAAAATTATTTCCTCAATTCTCTTTAATATTTTCTTCCAATATACAATGAGGATAAAACTAAAAGCATTTCCAATAAAATGGGTATTTAAAATAATGGTAATAATATTTATATTATTTGGTAGTCTTCCTCCTAAGACAAATGAACTTTATAAACACAATTACAAAACACTTTCCCAACAAAGTCAGATCTAAATATCTGAATATCTAATAATATCAAGTTCTCTTGGGTAGGCTAGCCTTATATAATAAAAATGACAATTTCACCTAAATTAATTTGCCATATCATGTCATACCAATGTGAAGAAATTATAGAGCTAGAAAAAAATAATAACAAAGTCCATTTGGAAAAACAAAGGATAAAGAATTTCAAGGGAATTAATGAAAAATGCAAATGAAGGAGGCCTAGCTGTATCAGACTTAAAACTATAAATTATAAAGCAGCAGGCATTAAAACCATTTGATACTGGCTAAGAAATAAAGTAGTTGATCAGTAGAACAGGTTAGGTTCACAAGACACAATAGTCAATGATCATAGTAATCTAGTGTTTGATAAACCCAGAGACCCCAGTTTCTAGGATGAGAACTCACTATTTGACAAAAATTGCTGGGAAAATTGGAAAATAATATGGCAGAAACTAGTCATTAGCCCACACCTAACACCAAATACCAAGATAAAATCAAAATGACTCATGATTTAAATATAGTGATATTATAAGCAAAGTAAGAGAATAAAGGATAGTTTACCTCTCAAATCTGTGGAGAAGGAAGGAATTTATGGCCAAAGGAGAACTAAGTCAATTATGAATACAAAATTGATAGTTTGTAATTATATTAAATTTTTAAAAATTGTATAAGATTAGAAGGGAAGCAGAAAACTGGGGGAAAAAATTTACATCAAAGGGTTCCATAAAGGCTTCATTTCTATAATATATAGAGGATTGAATCAAATTTATAAGAATACAAGCTATTCTCCAATTGATAAATAATCAAAGGATATGAACAATTTTCAGATGAAGAAATTAAAAATATATTGATCAGAAAAAAGCAAATTAATTCTGACCAATTCAAATTAGTTAAGATGACAGGAAAAGATAATGATAAATGTTAGAGGAGATCTGGGAAAACCAGGACACTAATACCTTGTTGGTGGAACTGTGAACGGATCTAACCATTCTGGAGAGCAATTTGAGAATTCCACTGATTTAGCATCTTGTAAGAATTCTAACAATTTTTAATCTTATTTTTCTTATTAACATGATAAATGTTGTTTTGTGATTTTAATATATATAGTTCGGATTCGCTCCTATAAATGACGCTCTCACAAAATAGTCAAAAGTGAAAGTAAAATTTAATTATACAATGCAAGGAATAGATTGCTTACAGTAACAGCTCATACAACATAAAACACAGAAGATTAGTAGTAGAGAAGGATAAAGAAAACATCACCAATTCGAGGGAGCACCAACTCTCTTAAAATCTCGGCTGGGGAACCCCAATTTCAGCAGCCTTTGAGTCTCAAATAGGGAGCTCCTAGGCAGATCATCATCTCCATGGGTGAGATTCCAAAGAGACTTAGGACTTGCTAGCTTATATAGGACTTTAAACAAAGAAGGCATTCGGCTAACTGATTTAGCAATAGAATTCTGCACTTATAGCAGTTACGTGATTTAGGATGCAAAACAAGTTAATTCATCAAATGTTTACATGAAAGGTTTATGAGTTGGAGCAAGGAAACAGACTGTTTTAGATCATATTTTGACAATGTTATGAAGGAAGATAGTAGCCATGTCTCTTCGAGCATAAACAGTTCCAGGAGAGGATAGTTCCTGGAATTATTATCCAGATCCGTTAGCTTGAGCCAGGTCACAAAGTTCACAGAGCAGTTACATTCTCACGAGCCTATATAATTAGTTCGTAGTCCTCATGTTTTGGAGTGAACTTACTTTATTTAAAGAAATCTCAATTCTTTATTCAATGTAAAAATATCTATAGAAGAATTGCTTACCTGTCTAGGGAAGGAAGTCTGGGGAAGGGAGGAAGAAAAATTTGGGACACAAAGTTTTGCAGGGATGAATGTTGAAAACTATCTGCATATATTTTGAAAATGTTATTATTTTCAAAATAATAATAATTTTCTTCCCTAGGGGTGCTAGATAATGCAAGGGATACAGCACCAGTCCTAGAGTAAGGGGTACCTGAATTCAAATTTGGCCCTAGATATGTAACACTTCCCAGTGGTGTGACCTTGAGCAAGTCATTTGCAATTACATTGCAAAAAAATAATAATTTTCTCCCCTTTTTGTCTATTCTAAAATTTTATTCTTTAATTCGTGATCCTTTTCCTTATGTATTCTTTCTTTAATCTACATGTTTTTCATGGAATTAAACTCTGTTTTGAATTATCTGTTCTAAACATTTTCTATTTTAGTGCCTTACAGTTTGTCCTCTCTCCAATTTTTATTGTTGTTCCTTGCTCTTAGAAATATCAATTTCTATAGAAGACAAAGAACATAGGATTGTAACCCAATTATAATCATTTTTCTTTATCCTTAGTTGTCCTGTCCATTTCTCTCTTCTATTCTTCCTAGGATCATAATCCCCCATTTGCCATGAAATCGCCTGGGTCAATAACGATTCTTCTAGGCGTCAAGTCCCCTATTGAAGGTCTGAATCCATTTCTCTTGTGACAGGTTACTGACCTTGTAGGCAAAGTACTCTCACAGGAATTATTTTTCCTTCATTTTTCATTGACTTGATTAGCATACATCTTATATTTTTGTCTCTCTTCTTTTTCCCTTCTTTTTTATGTCCTTCCCCATTCTTCAGTTTAAGACAATAAATTTCCCTCTCCCCCTCCACCCCCCGCCCCGAGGCTGGGGTTAAGTGACTTGCCCAGGGTCACACAGCTAGGAAGTGTTAAGTGTCTGAGACCAGATTTGAATTCAGGTCCTCCTGAATTCAGGGCTGGTGCTCTATACACTGCGCCACATAGCTGCCCCTTAATAAAATTAATTAGTTAAAATGTTGATTCACCTAAAGATGGAATGTTGTGAGATTTAGTCCATGGTTTCTCAGGCCTATACCTCCACTAGCACTTTCTCCCTTATCTCCTTGCATACTTTATATACATTATAAATTTCTTAAATTTCATAATGCACCAGCCCTGAAGTCAGGAAGACCTGAGTTCAAATCTGACCACTTAACAGTACTTAGCTGTATGACCCTGGGCAAGTCACTTAACCCCAATTGCCTTAGCAAAAAAAAAAAAAAAAAAAAATTCATAATGGCCTGCATATTATTGTTTTAAATCCCCTGTATGTGCCTCTTTCTAAAATTTGTTAAATTTTTTTTCTCAGTTAATTTGTTGCATTGCTTGTGATTATCTTGCCTACTACATTGTTTAACCTTTCTTGAGTTAACTATTTTCTGTGGCATTTGCAAAGTAAACAATCTGTTCACGTCAGATTTTTCCCCCCATAGCAATGCTTCAAACTCTTTTTTTGAACTTTCATTTTTTTTCGTTGATAATTAAGCTCACATATGATGATATATAACCTTGTTACATATTGAACTCCTTTTTAAAATATAATGTTCCATTCATTGCCTTCTGTAGTTTCTGGTAGATATAAAATAGACATGTTATTCAAATTTTCTTTCCTTTATATTTAAGGTTTTTCTCTTGACTCTTTGCAGAATTTGCTTTTTGTCAGTGGAATCGTTGAATCTGTTTATTCTTTTTTCTTAGATTTTTTTCTTTTCATAGTCACATATAACATATTATTCTATCACTTACTTTCTGAATCCTTTCTCTGATGATGGATTCCCCCAAGCACTCAACCTCAAAACTTTCTGCCAATCCTAGGGCATTTACCTTTCCCCCATCAGTCTCAGCTCCAACTAACTTTTGGGGAAACAGAACTGGACCCAGCTCTTTGCTAGTCCCTTTCTTATAGGACCTGGTAAAGCCACTACACACAAACACACACAGATTCCTTGCCCTTGTCCTCTAGCTGACAACTGCTATAAGAAAGCATATGTTGTTGCCTCAAGAAAAAAAAAAAAATTTCCTATAAGAGCATGGGGGCTTATGACAAAAAGTTTTCAAGTTGTTACCTCTTTAAAATTTTAGGTGTCTTTGCCTGCAGAAAGTACTACAGTACTTTTTAGTACTATCGTACTACAAACATTATAATCTTGTATACATTCTTATTTTGAAGAATGCTTAGAGGTCATGAGGAACAAATAAAATGTCTAGCCCTCCACTCCCATCCTGTTGGTTCATACTGATGTAAGAAAATGAAAAGGGATAAAGGGGAGCTTTTAATGAATTGACTCATTTTTTTTTTCAATGAAATATAGGATAAGGTCCTCAACTAAAAAGATGAAAAGGAGAAAACTGTGAGGAGCCTCACAACAAATGAAAAGATTTGAAATAGCCACTATGGGGAGTAAATCAATTAGGGAGAAATAGAATGTTTGTCTTGAAGTTCAGATTAGATAACAAATCTGTCATTTATAAAAATACTTTAATGTATCCATTTTTTATTTTATTAATTTTATAATTATTACATTTTTTTGACAGTACATATGTATAGGTAATTTTTTTACAACATGTACTCCTTTTACAACTTGTACTCCTTCTGACAAGAATTTTTCCCCTCCTTCCCTCCACCCCCTCCCCTAGATGGCAGGCATTCCCATACATACTAAATATGTTATAGTATATCCTAGATACAATATATATGTGCGGAACTGAATTTGTTGTTGTTGTTGTTGTTGTTGTTGCTGCTGCAAAGGAAGAATTAGATTCAGAAGATAAAAATAACCTGGGGAGAAAAACAAAAATAATGCTAACAGTTGACACTCATTTCCCAGTGTTCCTTCTCTGGGTATTACTGATTCTGTCCATCATTGATCAATTGGAATTGGATTAGCTCTTCTCCTTGTTGAAGATATCCACTTCCATCAGAATATATTCTCACATAGTATCATTGTTGAAGTGTATAATGATCCCCTAGTTCTGCTCATTTCACTCAGCATCAGTTCTTGTAAGTCTCTCCAAGCCTCTCTGTATTCATCCTGTTGGTCATTTCTTACAGAACAATAATATTCCATAACATTCATATACCATAATTTAGCCAACCATTCTCCAATTGGTGGGCATCCATTCATTTTCCAGTTTCTAGCCACTACAAAAAGGGCTGCCACAAACATTTTGGCACATACAGGTCCCTTTCCCTTCTTTAGTATTTCCTTGGGATATAAGACCAGTAGTAGCACTGCTGGATCAAAGGATATGCACAGTTTGATAACTTTTTGGGCATAATTCCAGATTGCTCTCCAGAATGGTTGGATTCTTTCACAACTCCACCAACAATGAATCAGTGTCCCAGTTTTCCCACAGCCCCTCCAACATTCATCATTATTTGTTCCTGTCATCTTAGCCAATCTGACAGGTGTGTAGTGGTATCTCAGAATTGAAGTAATTTGCATTTCTCTGATCAATAGTGATTTGGAACACTCTTTCATATGAGTGGAAATAGTTTCAATTTCATCATCTGGAAATTGTCTGTTCACATCCTTTGAGCATTTATCAATTGGAGAATGGCTTGATTTCTTATAAATTAGAGTCAGTTCTCTATATATTTTGGAAATGAAACCTTTATCAGAACCTTTAACTGTAAAAAATATTTTCCTAGTCTGTTATTTCCCTTCTAATCTTGTTTGCATTAGTTTTGTTTGTACAAAAGCTTTTTAATTTGATATAATCAAAATTTTCTATTTTGTGATCAATAATGATCTCTAGTTCTCCTTTGGTCACAAATTCCTTCCTCTTCAACAAGTCTGAGAGGTATACTATCCTATGTTCCTCTACTTTATTTATGGTCTCGTTCTTTATGCTTAAATCTTGGACCCATTTTGCTCTTATCTTAGTATGTGGTATTAAGTGTGGATCCATGCCTAGTTTCTGCCATACTAATTTCCAGTTTTCCCAGCAGTTTTTGTCAAATAATGAATTCTTATCCCAAGATTTGGGATCTTTGGGTTTGTCAAACATTAGATTGCTATTTTTATTCACTATCTTGTCTTGTGAACCTAATCTATTCCACTGATCAAGTCTATTTCTTAGCCAATACCAAATGGTTTTGGTGACTGCTGCTTTATAATATAGTTTTAGATCAGGTACAGCTAGACAACCTACATTTGATTTTTTTTTCATTACTTCCCTTGAAATTCTCGATCTTTTCTTCTTCCATATGAATTTTGTTGTTATTTTTTCTAGGGCATTAAAATAGTTTCTTGGGAGTCTGTTATTTATAAAATTACTTTAATGTATCCATTTTTTATTTAAAAAAAAAAAACACGAGAAGTTAAATTATTGCAAAGTTGCCCTTTAGCAAAATGAAATTTCCCTATTTATCTCTGTTGATTAGGTCTCGTTTTGTTTTTTCTTTATTTGAGATCATGAATACTAGACAGACCTTTTTTGCTTTACCTAAAGTATAATAGAGTCTGCTCCACCCTTTTATTTTAACTCTGTGTGTTTGTATCTTTTTGTTTCAAATATGATTCTCATAAAAACATATTGTTGAATTCTGGTTTTTAATCCATTCTTCTATGCTATACTATTTTTTTTTCATATTTACAGTTATGACTGCTAATTATTCATTTCTCTCTATAATATTGTCTTCTACTTTTCCTCTTTTTTTCTCCACCTCCTGTTTAAGAGCTTGTTTTATTTTTGTCTTCTGTCGGCCTTAATCTACCTTCTTTCATCCTTTTTTCTTAATCCTTTCTCTTCTCTTTCCTTTCTTGGGAAAGCTGTATTTCTGTATCCAACTTTATGTATATGTATTCTTCTGTCCTTTGGTCAGTTCAGAGTGAAGTTCAAATGTCATCCCTTATTCCCTTTTACTTTGTATAAACTCCTTTTTATGTATTTCATTTATGTGAGATAATTTTTCCAATTGTCTCTCTCTTCCCACCCCTTCCAGTGCATTCCTTTCCCCATCCTATATTGTTCTTCTTTTGAGATTGTCCAAATACAATAGATTCGTATCCAGGCTATCATGTGATATAGTCATTTTGGGGATTAGCCAATAGCTAATTTAAAATTTTAAATTGCAGATTTTGTTTAAAACTAGCATTTTAAACAAAATCTGCAATTATCTTTAAAAGTAAAAATTAATCTCTTCAAAGCTAGCTAAATTATTTACTTAAAAGCTAATATGAGGTAGACTTCATTAGTCTCCCCTCTTGTTGAAAATGTTTCAAGTTCAGCATAGTATCTATGAGGTGGCAGAAGTGTATTCTGTTTTAGCCTGAGGAGGATCTACATTCAATACCCTAACAATTTATGATTTTGTACAAGAAATTTTTGAATTGACAGAAATACATAATATAGCATTGCTAGACAATGAAAGATCAAAGACACATACTTGGTTGTATGTCATACCACCTCAAAAGCTAAAGGAAACAATATTCTCAGGAAATAAAGTATTAAAAAAAAGCCTTTGAAACCTTGAAAGAGAGAATCAACATAGGAATAGGACGTTATTGCTTTCTTATTAAAACCTTCAGTTTCTCTGTTCATCTCATACTCATATTTGCCCTAAAATGGATCCTATAATTATTGATTTTCTCTCTCTCAACAGAATTATTAATATTATTTATTATAGGTTAGATGATTAAGTTTGTAAAGGAACCTGAGTTTCACAAGCTACACAAGCTGTTCTATAAATGTAAAATAGTAAAGTAAGAGGAAACTACAAAGTCTTCTCAGAATATGTTGGCTACTATAAAAAGTCAAGAAAGGTAGAACTAGACAGGTAGAAAACTAAGCTTTATCTTTTTATCTTTTCTCTGTTCACTTATCTACGAGAAAGAATAGAAGTTTGGGGGCAGTTAAGTGGCATAGTAGAGTACCAGCCCTGAAGTCAGGAAGACCTGAATTCAAATTTGGCCTCAGACACTTAACACATCCTAGCTATGTAATCCTGGACAAGTCACTTAAACCCAATTGCCTCTCCAAAAAAAAAGAAAAAAAAAAAAAGAATAGAAGTTTGATATTGAAAAACCAACCATAATTCCAGAGAACTAATGATGAAACTTTTAACCCATCTCCTGATAAAGAAGCAAAGGATTGAGAATGCAGAATGAGACAATTTTTTTTCCAACATGGCCAAAATAGGTATTTGTTTTAGCTGACTATATACATACTTATTAACAGAGTAAGTTTTTTTTTTTCTTAAATTCTCAAGGTGGGGGGTTGGAATTAGGGTAGAATGAAAAGACAGACTTTTTGCCGACTGAAAAAAATAAAATCTTGTTTAAATCTAAAAAGAAAAATATAAAGATGCCTAAAAAAGAAATCTAAAAAATACATTTTCTATGCTTTACATGAAATAGATTTTATTTCTTATCCAAAGACCATTTTAATTTAGCATAACAAAATTGTTCATTTTCAGATGGTAGCATCTTCTAGATATTTCCCACCTTGTCTTCCCTATGATGCCTCATGATTTCACACCATGATAATTATTGCTCAATTTTGGCAAGGTGATCCTTCCATGAATTACTGCTATAGGTCATGTTTCCATTTTTCTTTTAAAATTATATGTCTCTATTTTTTTTAGCCTAACTCCGAAATTAGGATTGGTGGGACCAAGATGGAGGAGAGGGCACACGCTCTTTAAGCTGCTCTCTCTTGCCATCACTACCAATCTTTGAATTTAGCCTCAAAAATAATGCTTGACTGGTGAAATTCATGAAGAATAAATAGTCCCATTTCAGAAAAAGAAATAGAACAAGCTATTAATCAACTCCCTAAGAAAAATCCCCAGGACCAGATAAATTTACATGTGAATTCTACCAAACATTTAAAGAACAATTAGCCCTAATGTTATATAAACTATTTGAAAAAATAGGGAATGAAGAAGTCCTACCAAACTCCTTTTATGACACAGACATGGTACTGATACCTAAACCAGGTAGGGTGAAAACTGAGAAAGAAAACTATAGACCAATCTCCTTAATGAATATTGATGCTAAAATTTTTAATAAGATATTAGCAAAAAGACTACAGAAAATCATCCCCAAGATAATACACTATGATCAAGTAGGATTTATACCAGAATGCAGGGCTGGTTTAATATTAGGAAAACTATTAATATAATTGACCACATTAATAATCAAATTACCAAAAAACCATATGATCATCTCAATAAATGCAGAAAAAGCATTTGATAAAATCCAACATCCATTCCTACTAAAAACACTTGAGAGTATAGGAATAAATGGACTATTCCTTAAAATAGTCAGGAGTATATATTTAAAACTGTCAGTAAGCATCATATGTAATGGAGATAAACTGGAACCTTTCCTAGTAAGATCAGGAGTGAAACAAAGTTGCCCAATATCACCATTATTATTCAATATTGTATTAGAAATGTTAGTCTCGGCAATAAGAGTTGAGAAAGAGATTAAAGGAATTAGAGTAGGTAATGAGGAAAGCAAACTAACATTCTTTGCAGATGATATGATGGTATACTTAGAGAACCCCAGAGATTCTAATAAAAAGTTATTAGAAATAATTCACAACTTTAGCAAAGTTGCTGGATCCAAAATAAATCTACATAAATCCTCAGTATTTTTATACATCACCAACAAAAATCCAATAGCAAGAGATACAAAGAGATCCTCAGCATTTTTATACATTACCAACATAATCCAACAGCAAGAGATACAAAGAGAAATTCCATTCAAAATAATGGTCGATAGCATAAAATATTTGGGAATATATCTACCAAAGGAGAGTCAGGAATTATATGAGCAAAATTACAAAACACTTGCCACAAAAATAAAGTCAGATTTAAATAATTGGAAAGACATTCAGTGCTCTTGGATAGGCCGAGCAAATATAATTAAGATGACAATACTCCCTAAACTAATCTATTTATTTAGTGCTATACAAATCAGACTCCCAAGAAACTATTTTAATGACCTAGAAAAAATAACAACAGAATTCATGTGGAAGAACAAAAGGTCGAGAATTTCAAGGGAAGTAATGAAAAAAAAAATTAAATGAAGGTGGTCTAGCTGTACCTGATCTAGAACTGTATTATAAAGCAACAGTCACCAAAAACATTTGGTATTAGCTAAGAAATAGACTAGTTGATCAGTGGCATAGGTTAGGTTAACAGGACAAGATAGTGAATAAAAATAGCAATCTAGTGTTTGATAAACCCAAAGATCCCAAATCTTGGGATAAGAATTCATTATTTGACAAAAACTGCTGGGAAAACTGGAAATTAGTATGGCAGAAACTAGGCATGGACCCACATTTAACACCACATACTAAGATTAGATCAAAATGGGTCCAAGATTTAGGCATAAAGAACGAAATCATAAATAAATTGGAGGAACATGGGATGGTTTACCTCTCGGACTTGTGGAGGAGGAAGGAGTTTGTGTCCAAGGGAGAACTAGAGACCATTATTGATCACAAAATAAAAAATTTTGATTACGCCAAATTAAAAAGTTTCTGCACAAACAAAACTAATGCAAACAAGATTAGAAGGGAAGTAACAAATTGGGAAAACATTTTTACAGTTAAAGGTTCTGATAATGGCCTCATCTCCAAAATATACAGAGAATTGACTTTACTTTATAAGAAATCAAGCCATTCTCCAATTGATAAATGGTCAAAGGATATGAACAGACAATTTTCAGATGATGAAATTAAAACTATTTCCACTCATATGAAAGAGTGTACCAAATCACTATTGATTAGAGAAATGCAAATTAAGACAACTCTGAGATACCACTAGACACCTGTCAGATTGGCTAAGATGACAGGAACAAATAATGATGAATGTTGGAGGGGCTGTGGGAAAACTGGGACACTGATACATTGTTGCTGGAGTTGTGAAAGAATACAACCATTCTGGAGAACAATCTGGAATTATGCCCAAAAAGTTATCAAACTGTGCATATCCTTTGATCCAGCAGTGCTACTACTGGTCTTATATCCCAAGGAAATACTAAAGAAGGGAAAGGGACCTGTATGTGCCAAAATGTTTGTGGCAGCCCTTTTTGTAGTGGCTAGAAACTGGAAAATGAATGGATGTCCATCAATTGGAGAATGGTTGGGTAAACTATGGTATATGAATGTTATGGAATATTATTGTTCTGTAAGAAAGGAGGAATATAGAGAGGCTTGGAGAGACTTACATCAACTGATGCTGAGTGAAATGAGCAGAACCAGGGGATCATTATACACGTCAACAATTATACTGTATGAGGATGTATTCTGATGGAAGTGGATATCTTCAACATAGAGAAGAGCTAATCCAATTCCAATTGATTTATGATGGACAGAATCAGCTATACCCAGAAAAGGAACACTGGGAAATGAGTGTAAACTGAGAGCATTGGGGTTTTTTTTTTTTGTTTGTTTGTTTTGTTTTTTGTTTTGTTTTGTTTTGTTTTGTTTTGTTTCTCTTCCCAGATTATTTTTACCTTGCGAATACAATCCTTCCTTTGCAACAACAACAACAACAAAATTCGGTTCTGCACATATATTGTACCTAGGATATACTATAAGATATTTAATATGTATGGGAATGCTTGCCATCTAGGGGAGGGGGTGGAGGGAAGGAGGGGAAAAACTCGGAACAGAAGGGAGTACAAGGGGTAATGTTGTAAAAAAAAAAAAAAAAAATTACCTATACATACGTACTGTCAAAGAAAATGTTATAATTATAAAAATTAATTTAAAAAATAGTTAAAAAAAAAAAAAGAGAGAAACAAAGAGAAATTCCATTCAAAACAACTGTCAGGAGTATAAATTATTTGGGAATCAATCTACCAAAAAAAAGTCAGGAATTATATGAGCAAAATAACAAAACACTTGCCAAAAAAATAAAGTCAGATTTAAATAATTGGAAAAATATTAAGTGCTGTTGGATAGCCCGAGAGAATTGTCAAGATGACAATACTCCCTAAGCTAATCTATTTATTTAGTGCTATACCAATTAGACTCCCAAGAAACTATTTTAATGACCTAGAAAAAATAACAAAATTCATATGGAAGAACAAAAGGTCGAGAATTTCAAGGGAATTAATGAAAAAAAAAAAAAAATCAAATGTAGGTTGCCTAGCTGTACCTGATCTAAAACTATATTATAAAGCAGCTACCAAAACCATTTGGTATTGGCTAAGAAATAGACTAGTTGATGAGTGGAATAGGTTAGGTTCACAGGACAAGATAGTGAATAAAAATAGCAATCTTTTGTTTGACAAACCCAAAGATCCCAACTTTTGGGATAAGAATTCATTATTTGACAAAAACTGCTGGGAAAACTGGAAATTAGTATGGCAGAAACTAGGTATAGACCCACATTTAACACCACATACTAAGATAAGATCAAAATGGGTCCAAGATTTAGGCATAAAGAACGAAATCATAAATAAAGTAGAGGAACAGAGGATAGTCTACCTCTCAGACTTGTAGAGCAGGAAGGAATTTGTGACCAAAGGAGAACTAGAGATCATTATTGATCACAAAATAGAAAATTTTGATTACATCAAATTAAAAAGCTTTTGTACAAGCAAAACTAATGCAAACAAGATTAGAAGGGAAGTAAACTGGAGAAATATTTTTACAGTGAAAGGTTCTGATAAAGGTTTCATTTCCAAAATATATAGAGAACTGACTCTAATTTATAAGAAATCAAGCCATTCTCCAATTGATAAATGGTCAGAGGAAATGAACAGACAATTTCCAGATGATGAAATTGAAACTATTTCCACTCATATGAAAGTGTTCCAAATCACTATTGATCAGAGAAATGCAAATTAAGACAACTCTGAAATATCATTACATACCTGTCAGATTGGCTAAGATGACAGGAACAAATAATGATGAATGTTGGAGGGGCTGTGGGAAAACTGGGACACTGATACATTGTTGCTGGAGTTGTGAAAGAATACAACCATTCTGGAGAACAATCTGGAATTATGCCCAAAAAGTTATCAAACTGTGCATACCCTTTGACCCAGCAGTGCTACTACTGGGCTTATACCCCAAGGAACTACTAAAGAAGGGAAAGGGACCTGTATGTGCCAAAATGTTTGTGGCAGCCCTTTTCATAGTGGCTAGAAGCTGGAAGATGAATGGATGTCCATCAATTGGAGAATGGTTGGGTAAATTATGATATATGAATGTTATGGAATATTATTGTTCTATAAGAAATGACTTGCAGGAGGAATACAGAGAGGCTTGGAGAGACTTACAAGAACTGATGCTGAGTGAAATGAGCAGAACTAGGAGTTCATTATGCACTTCAACAACAGTACTGTATGAAGAAGTGTTCTGATTGAAGTGGATATCTTTAACATAGAGAAGATCTACTTCAGTTCCAGTTGATCAATGATGGACAAAATCAGCTACACTGGGAATTGAGTGTAAACTGTTTGCACTATTGTCTTTTTACCCAGGTTACTTTTACTTTCGGAATCCAATTCTTACTGTGCAACAAGAAATTCGGTTTTACACACATATATTGTATCTAGGATATACTGTAACACATTTAACATGTATGGGATTGCCTGTCATCTAGGGGAGGAAGTAGAGAGAGGGGGGGGGGAATTTGGAAAAGAAGTACAAGGGATAATGTATAAAAAAAAAAAAAATTACCCATGCATATGTACTGTCAAAAAATTATAATTATAAAATTAATTTTTAAAAATCAATTTTAAAAAAATGGATTGGTGGACCACAATTGTTTTGTAAAGGGTGTGCTAGTCTGCAATTTCTGCTCAATTTGCTTTAGCCATTGAGATGCAGAAAGTTGGTATTGTCATTTTCTAAGATGGAATTTGTACTGGCAAAATTCTGGGCAAATGGGAAAAAAAATAGGAAAACTCAACATTTTCTAACTTTTCTGCAGTAAAACTTTTTTTTTCAGCTATTGTCTACTTTTCAACCATTAGGCACACGAATAGTTAAATGTAAGTAAAAAATGATATAACCAAATCAGATACAAATGTCATTAGGTTTTACCCTATTCTGAACAGACTATTTCCTTCTATCAGCACAAATGATCAAGAGCTAATAAGAATCAGGGAAGTAGAAACAAAATCATTTGCAGAAGAGAAAAATACTAGGAAGTCTTTGAGTCTGATGGAGCTCCACGAAAAAGATTGTGTTCTAAACTTCAGGTAATCAAGTTTCTTCCAGATATTGTAATGCCGGAGAAACTGAAAAAGATAGAGATTAGAGAGTATTCAATACAGAATTTAGTAAATGGAGAGATTTACTGGGACCAAATGGATCCATGGTTGGTCCCAGGGATGAATGAGACTATCATCTCAAAGAATCCAGCCCTGAATGTTGGATAACAAGATTCTTTTATAGTGTAACAAGAACAATGACATAATGGGGGAGGTACCTGAATGAGGATGATTTATTGGGAGGAGGAATTTAGGATAAGAATGACATAATGGAGGCAGGCTTAATGGAGGGAGGTATTGGAGAGGCTCCTGATATTCTAATGATGTCTAAAATGGATAAAGACTTTAACCCATCAAACATTAAAAGGGAAGGATTATAGCCTAAGATCTAAGATATAACACCTTTATCCTAACATTAAGAAGAAATGGTTATAATCTGAGGCAGAGTAACCCAATAGGAGAATTAGGGAAACTGGGTCAGCACATTAAAAGAACTGTGGCACAACAATATTTAGATTTAATATGGCAAAATAAGTTATTTTTAGTGTCATTTTCTGATGGCCCCATCCTCAAAGTTAATATGAAGAAAGACCTTTATAAGATATTTATAAAATATTTTTGGATAAAAGAGTAAAATGGCTCTATCAGGAATTCTAGTCCTTAGTAATTTCTCTTTTTATACCTTCTTGTCTTGCTCTATATACTCTGTGTAATATATGTATAAACAAAGTTTTCAATAGTTATGAAGTTCCTATATAACAATTATAAGAAGCAATTATAAAAATATCATCCTCCTTGTCATATGGGATTACATTCTATCTAACATCATTAACATTCTTCAATATTTATTGTTTTGTATTATGGTTCCCATTTTTAAATATACAAAGATGCTCACATTAAGATAATACACATGAATAGTAATAATCACACATGCAATCGGTCTCTTCATATTAGACCCAATGTCTCCTCAACAAATAAATAAAAGGATTGACTTTGATTATTCCAGTTCTTCAGAAAGACTGACAAATCATATTTGGAGTGCTGTTGTTATGAATAGAAACAGAATTCATTATATAGCTTTGAATACAGTGTTCCTAATATAATTGTTATGAATATGAACAGCTATTACAACCATTACAACAGAGCTCAATCAGCTATAAAAGAGACATAATGGCTTGAGACAAACCCTAAAGAGTTTGATAACAGCCACATACCTATGTGGATCAACTGAGAGATTGAGAGATTAAGAATCCAATTTATTCAAATTACTGGGATTCAAGAAGTGCTGATGAGATTGGCCTTAGACTACATAGCTTCATGGCTGAGAGTATTTTCTAAGGCTTCATAAAAGTCTGGCAACACAGAGATCAGTGAGAAACATTATATGTTACTTTACAACTGAAAAAACAGGCCCAGTGAAGTCAGGTGACTTACTCAAGGTAATACAGGTAGGGTTATAATCCTAGGCATGCAAGTAGACTTAGAGGCCACCTAGTTCAACTCCCTCATTTTACAGATTGGATCTTAGGAATGTTAAGTTTTCGTTCTCTATTTCTAGAGGTATCTAAAAACAGGTGAAGTGCTATGGAATTTGGGGAAAACTAAGGCTTTTTTCCTGTCAAAAATGAAATAGAACTCCCCTGCTTCTAAAAAACCCTTCCTTAAATTCTGTTTGAGAAAAATCCCAAAACTAGAAAGCTTAAGATGCTAATTAAGTTTGCTGGAAGGAAATCACACTCCCTCCACCCAGCCCCTCTAGAGACAAAGGAGCCTTCCTTTGCATCTCAATGCACTCCTAAATCCCTTTCAGAGAAGCTCTCCCAGACTGAGTAGAAAATCTGGCTATTCTGGGGACTCTGCCCAACTTTTTGAGGGGTCCAAGGCCAACACTTGGGAGATAAACAGAGGAAACTAGAGAAGCCAAATTTGAGCTCTCTAGATTCTCCCACTCCGCTGTTATAAACAGCTGTTGGCTCTTTATCTCTCTCACTTGAACTAAAACCTGGTACTCCCAGCTCTTTTTTTTCCTAAGGGCTACTTCTGCCTTCTGAAACAATCAAAGGAGAGGTGCCTCTTTCAATGTCAAATCCCTCCCAGACTGAGTGAGGCCAGGAACCCCAGAGGTTCATGCTCTAAGTGTCATGGAAACTGTCCAAGGAGATTCTCCAGTCCCTGTCCTGAGTTCAAGCAGGAGGAGCAGTGGAGGGACTGCCTCTCTCACAACAGCCCAACACCTGGTGGCTGCTTGGTACAGGGGTCTAGCCGAGTTTCTCCCCTCCCATAATGTCTTGCCCTCTGGCAGGAATTTGGGACTTAGTCAAGTTCCCCTTTGCTCCACCACAGTAGCGGTTAAGTCTGGTGGCCCGTATGATGGAAGAGGCTTTTCCTTCACTCTCATTCTGGCCTTCTGGTCTCTCCTCCCCCTCCCCATAGAGTGTGTGTGGGGGTGTTCAGGACCTGTCTTGAGATCTCTCCTCTGCCTCACCAGCTTGGTGATTTAATGGTAAGACCCAACTTTCTTCTCAAATCCCCAGAAATATTAAAAAAAAAAAAAAAAAAAAAAAAAGCACAAACTTTTAAACAGACAATTAAGAGATTTGGAGAAGCTTCATTACATTCTTATCTTGATCTGTAATCCAGACCCAGCCTCACAGCAGCTGTGTACTTTGCTAGGTTGGCCATCCTGCCTTAGAACAGAAGTTGCTCTTAATTGAAGAGGACTCAAAATTAACCCTGGGGACAGTCATTAACCCCCAGGGTTCAGAACATTTTTAAAAGTCAAGGGACATCAGTGGCTTGGTAGGAGACCTAATAGATATCAAAGTCTCCTACTTAACCTGACTCTCTGGGTAAATTACACCCTTAATCCTACCACCCTGCTTCCTTCCCCTTCGCTCCTCCCACCTCCCAGGGAATCAGGATAAGTAATTTCATTCTATTATCCTGGAGGACACCAGCACATCCCCATTGATAACACTCACTACTGATTACATCCTTTATTGAGTTGGAGATTAGTTCGGGGATCACTCATTAAAATTTCTGTCCAATTCACAAAGATCTCTGTTCAATTTCAACTCAAACTGTCCCCAGCCTCTAGCCAAAGTTTCAATTATAAAAAAGGGCAACTGGGCTCAACTCCTTGCAGAGAGATCAAAGCAGGAATCATGTCAGGCCAAGGGATCTTCCTTGGCATGACTGCCTGCAAGAATACTCATTCTCTTTTCAGCATTACTCCCTCTTTATCTCTTTCACCTATTTCCCTAACAGGACTACACTCTTTCCACCTCTCTGCCAGGACTTCTCTGCTAGACCTTTACTTTTCTGTCCAGACCTTGCCACTAAGGAAGTCAGTCTTCTTAACAAAGACTGGCTTTTCTTTTGCCAGTCTAACTTTTCAGGTTCGTAAATTCATTTACCAAGGACCTGCGCCAACCAGAAAAGGGTTCCCACAACTCCCTGACCTGTGCCAAACCCCATCATAAAGTGACTTCATAAGCTTTTATCTTGTAAGATAAACAATATTTGAAGTACATTAAGTGATTTCCTTGAGTTCCTCTAATCATTCTTCTAGTTCAAACTGTCTACAATATCCACAGTCAAAAGGATCTTATACACTGATTAATACTTAGAAAATCTTATAAGATTTAAGCATATATGTGGGAGAAGCAGTTTGAGAAGCTGCTTGATACATTCTGTTCTACTGAGCAAAACATCTTTTTAAGATGAATAAACAATAGAACAATGGGATTTTATATTTTCTTCATCTTTCATGCTGTCATATTGATGAGGTAAATGATGAGGTAAATACCTAATAATGAGGTATATACCTCAATAGGATTAATTGAGGTCTAGTGGCAGGATTCGGGGTACAGGGAGTCACATGGAGCTCCCCTGCAACCTCTTAGGATTTGGCGCAAGGATACAAAGTTAAATCAGGTCTAGTGGTGGCGAGAGTCCCCTGTAAATGAATTTACAGGCCGAAAACCTAGATGGGTAAAAAGATGTTTATTGCCAGGTTTGGAAGCAAGGTTAAGGTCTGGTTAGTAAAAGGCATTAGATAGAGGAAGATATATGCCGAAAGAGGCGGCGGGGACAGAGAATCTCTGATGCAAAGCATATAGCTTGCATGCTTCAACTCTCTGACAAAGGATGATTCCACCTCGGCTGTTTTATCTGCTTCAAGAAGTAATGGGCGGATTCCTGATTTTTGTTGGGCTTTTCAGATAGTCGGGGGTTGGGTTATCTAAGCCAGCTCAGATCCGGTGGGGGGGCTGGATACAAGCCCAAACTAGTTTGACCAGATCTTGTATCAAAGGTAGATCAGACAAGGAATCTTAGAGAGGCTACTCCTGCAACAATATGACTGAAGATATGGTCTGATGTAGAAATTTTATGCATGTATACCTGCTGTTAGGGGCAAAAGTATGTATTTTGGGCTCAAGAAATAAATGAAGACACAAACATGCAAATTGTTATTTCTTCCACATTGTGACTTCCTTATCACTTTCAATATGTGGAGCAGCATAAAAAAATCAAATAGGAATTTTTCTGGGAGTTTTATAAAAATCATGATTACAGACAAAGACCAGAAGATGACACAAAGTTTAGACACTCAGAAATGCATAAAATATATGTATAGTATTGTATAATATCAACCCAAATTTTATAATAAGATACTGTAATTACCCCATAAAGAAAATATGGTACAAAAATTTTTACATCTTGAGGGCAACATCTGCCTAACATATGTTCTTCCCTAATGAGTTTTAAGAAGATTAATTAGAACTTCTATTGGCTAATTTAGATTATCCTTGTAGAACTATAATGGATTTATGACTCTTGTTTCCTAGTTGAAATATTGAATTGCTTCAAATTAAAACAAACTGTTGATTAAGAGAATGCAAACCAAGTAAGAGTAAACTAATTTTCTTACACAGAGTGTAAATTGTATTGAAAGAATACACCCAGTTATTAATTATATGGTGGGGGGGGGTTTTTCCTGAAAAGTTTTTCATAAGTTGCCTTGTATGCATCAATTTTAAAGGATCTCTACTGATTATGGAATAGATGTTGTAAGGATCCTAGAAAGGTCAGGCAAGCACAATTGAAATGTAAGTGGGCCAATGGTCTCTGAGATCTCTGAAATGATTGGAGTTGAGTACTTAGGAACTTCCTTCATGGGTAGGACCTCCAACCACCGTGGGAATTCCAGATCTCAAGCTGAAGTCTCGGTCAAGTTTAGGATGTAATCTTCATCGTTGATTGGCTTGTGTCTGTGATGTCATAGATCCTATTTAAGCTCTGGGCAGGAAGAGCACTCTCTCTCTCTCTCTCTCTATCTCTCTATCTCTATCTCTATCTCTCTCTCAGAGCACTACTAAGATAGGCAGGAGGTCATAGAGTAGATGTGAACCACGTGAATAAAGTCTAAGCTCTGTTGTGCTTTAAAACTGCATCTCTATAAGACAGCAGCTGGAGGGTTCTGAGGACCTCAAAACAGAGGTAAGATTAATATTATATTTACCACTTTCTCTCTGATAGGTCTAGGAATAAGGACCAATCAGCATTAGTAAGGCGAGAGTGGAGCCCAATGTGGGGCGTAATATTTAAACTGCTAAGCCTTGAATATTAATTATTAAAATTGATATCCAAGAAGGCATAACAGTTCCTCATCCAGAAGAGAAGATAGAGATACACTATGGGTCAAACTGTGACCAGATTCAAGAATAGAGTTGTAAATGAAGAGCAAGCTTATGAATTACAAACCAGAAAGGGTGATTCTTTAACAGAAAACACACCTGAAGAAAAAGAAAAGCAGGAGTGCTCCCCAGAGCCAAAAAGTATTTATCCTTCATTAGAAGGTTTATCAGGATATGTGCCTCCAGGTGATCAAGGCAATAAGGAAAACCACCTCCCCCCCCCCCCCCCTTAAGTACAGCTCAAATAGAGAGAAAGGGTAAAGGGATTAAGCAGATAGAATAAAAGATGGGCCTTCAAGAAGAATTAGGAAATAAAACAAAGGCCAGGTTACAGCATTTAGACCAGGAAGTGCAACAGTTCTGGCCAAAAACTGAGGCAGAAGACAGGCAAAGAAAATTAGAACAGAAAAGAAAGCCAGAGCCCTGGCTACAGATTGAGCCAAAGAAGAGACAGAAGATAGCTTTGCAAAGACCAGCTGTTTTTCCTATTGAGCACAGAAAAAACTATCCCCAAACAGCTTTACAGGAAGGGTTAATGAAGGCAGCTGCTGAAGGGGAAGATAGAATGCCATGGGATTCTGGGAAGATAGAAGGAAAGATATGTTATAAATGTGGCAGAAAGAGACATTTCCGAGCCCAATGCCATAAGCGGCCAATAGATGATGGAAAATTCTTTGACCTTGCTTGGAGCAAGATAGGCCACATGTAGAATTTTGTAGGACCAGTAAGAGAAATAAGACTGCACTTCAGAGAAACTGGTGAGGGGGTCGATCCCAAGCACGTATTAAATAGATTAAGATTAATATTAAATAGATTAGATTAATATTGATGAGAAATATTACAGTATTTGGTGAATGCAGTTGAGGGTTTTAATCATTGAAAAGGTTGGTAGACACAAATTTAAGTAATATAGCTATTAGATGTGCCAGCTGGACTTATAATTGGTTAAAAACCACAGCAACTACCTATGTGTCAGGTATAAAAGGATCTATAATAGTTAAAATTAGTGCTACCTTTTGGAAATGGGAATCTAATATAAGACAGAAAAAAATTTATTTTACAGTGGAAAGGTTCCCCATTAAGCAGTGGGGAAAAGATTTCTTAAAAATGAAAAATTCAAATTTCATTAGGCATAGGACAGAAAAGACTTGACCAAGGACATTTACAAGCTTCTCTAAGTTCTTGGGATTCCCCTAAATTTGTTAAGTTTGGGGAATGGAGAATGTTTATTGATCTGAGAAAAGTAAATGGACATGTAGAGACAGTAGAAGCTCTTCAACTTGGGCTTTCATCTCCTCAATAGCTTGAGGAATGGTCTTTTAGGATTAAGAATTGTATTTCTCCAGATAAGGATATGAAGGAATTTATCTTTTCAGTGCCTAGCATTAATTCAACTGGGCCTTATAAAGGATTTGAATGGACAGCCTTGCCACATGGCATAAAGGACAGCGCTACTTTGAATCAAAGGCATATGGCTGCTGACCTTATTCCTGTGAGAAAAGTATCTCCAAGAATTAAGGTGGTACTACTTTTTTTTTAATTAATAATTTTTATTTATTAGATATATGCATGGGTAATTTTACAATACTGACAATTGCCAAACCCCTTGTTCCAATTTTTTCCCCTCCCCAACCCAGATGGCAGGTTGACCAATACATGTCAAATATGCTAGAGTATAAATTAAATACAATATACATGACCAAATAGTTGTTTTGTTGTACAAAAAGAATCAGACTTTGAAATAGTGTACAACTAGCCTGTGAAGGAAATCTAAAATGCAGGCAGACAAAATTAGAGGTACTGGAAATTCTATGTAGTGGTTCATAATCATCTCATAGAGTTCTTCTGCTAGGTGTAGCTGGTTCAGTTCATTGCTGCTCTATTGAAACTGATTTGGTTCATCTTATTGTTGAAAATGGCCTCATCCATCAGAATTGATCATCATATTGTTGTTGAAGTATACAACGATCTCCTGGTCCTGCTCATCTCACTCAGCATCAGTTCATGTAAGTCCCTTCAGGCCTTTCTGAAATCATCCTGTTGGTCATTTCTTACAGAACAATAATATTCTGTAATATTCATATACCACAGTTTATTCAGCCAATCTCCAATTGATGGACATCCACATAGTTTCCAGTTTCTGGACACTACAAAGAGGGCTGCCACAGACATTCTTGCACATACAGGTCCCTTTCCCTTCTTTAAAATCTCTTTGGGATACAAACCCAGTAGCAATACTGCTGCGTCAAAGGGTATGCACAGTTTGATAACTTTTTGAACATAGTTCCAAATTGCTCTCCAGAATGGCTGGATGTATTCAGTTAGGTGGTACTACTTTTAAGAGGAAACAGTATTTTAGATTTACAATACCAGCTTAAAGAAGAAGCACTAGAGGCTCTAAAAGAGATTGTATTGGCTTTACTTAATATGGCTGAAAAAATAACTAAAAAAGTATTAGAAATATCAAATTTGGTTACAAAAAAGGCACCCATAGCAATCCTTCATCAAGGAGATAGTGCTAAGTGGGTGAACGTCCCAGCACAATCAGATAAAAAAAAATTAAATTTTACCCAGTATTTGTGGTAAAAATTTAATAAAAGCCATTGAGAAAGTAGTAAAGTTATCTGGGACAAGACCTGGTGAAATATGTATCTCTCATATCAATGCACAAATTGATATGTGTTGTAAAACCATCGCAGAGTGGGAAAATGTATTGGCTACAGCTCTAAGCCTTGCACATGGGTATGTAAAAATAATTTTTGATTCAAAATATGTGGTGCAAAGAATTACCACAGCTCAATAAAATTTTTAAAATATATTATCAGCTCTTTAAAGAACTTTGAGAGCAAGTGAGAAAGCACTCAGATAAATATTATCTCCTGCCTATCCATTTTCAGAGTGGACCTTCAAATCATATCTTTTATAATCAGGCTGATAGAGCCTTATATCTGCAAATTATGATAACTAAAGAGGAAGTTAGGAGCATGACAAAAGGCTATACAGCTTATCTTTCTTTTCACTTTCCTATGCTCCCTATAGGACAAAACTCTTAAGGTTTGAAATTTAATGTTTTAATGGATATTATGGCTTCATTCCAATCTGGAGCAGCAGGTGATCAACCATCTTTCCATTGTAGGAATCTCACATGCATTTAAGACAGGTTATGGATTGGCTTATAAATATTTTGCCTTTAGGTCTTTTTGCATTGAATTTGACTTTGCCCATTCCATTGGCATTTCTTATATAATCCTTCTAGCAAAGTCATCACTGGACAGACTATTTATGTCCCCAAGATGTTCTCTTTTAAACAAGAAAGGAATTTTGGGATATGCACAAGATGTGGCAATACATATATGTGATTGCTTGTAATTTTTAAATTTTGATTTTACATTTTTTAATTCTTTTGGTTTTACATTTTTAAATTCTTTGGATTTTACCTTAGCAATGCACTTCTGGCATACACAGAAAGTGCAGCTAAGTGACAGATTGACTAACTTTTGTCTGACTTTTGTCTTTTTGAAAAGAACTTTCTTTCCACATTGATGTAGAAAGGCCCAAGTTGGGTCAGGGTTGGGGCCCCAGGTACATTCCTTTCATTCTAGATGCAGATCCAACAGCAGAGGAGTGGATCTCTACCAGAAACATCTGTGACTTGGGAATTCAAGAAGAGAAGGACCAGACAACAGCCCAGAGGGACCAGCCAGATGTCAGCAGCCCTCCAGACACTGATGGCAGCAATGTCCCTCCTGACCGTGATAGCAGACACAGCTCCAGTGTAGCAGCTGAAAGGACTGTCTTGGGTGATATACAATATAAAGACTGTAAATGGACAATGGGCCTGCTTGCTTCTCCCAGGGCTACTCGCCATATGGTGGCCTGGGGAGAGGCTTTGCCCTATACTTTCTATTTAAGGACTATGCTTTTAAATTAGTGGGTGAAAAACCAATACACCCACCTTCCATTGTTATTGAGACAATGTTACTAGACAAGATTTTGCTTATGTGCACCTTTGTGTTTTGCACCTTTATCTGTGAAACTAGAATTTATCTAGAATTGTGACAAGTGCAATAGAGAATTGTGATAAACTAGAATTGATCTAGAATTGTGACAAGTGCAATAGAATTATGACAAGTGTCGTATGTAAGTGCACTAGAATTGTGACAAACTAGAATTGTGAACTAGAATTGTGACAATGTATTAGAATTGTGAGAATTGTGCATAATTGTAACATCCTATTGTGGTGACATGATATCTTATTGACATCCTGCCTCCTTGGTATCTTCTCTCCTTGGACATGACTCTGTTGAGTAGGTTATTGGTGTTGCCTCCTGCCTCTTTGAGCATGATCTCGTTGATCAAGCAAACTATTGCTGATGCTGAGTAGCTTGACATGAGATGAGTGGTCCCCACTTTGAAAGAAAGGGGATTTGTAAGGGTCTTAGGTCAGACAAGTGCAATTGAGATGTAAGTGGGCCAAAACTCCCGGGTGCTCTGTTGTGCTTTAAAACTGCATCCCTATGAGATAGCAGCCGGAGGATTCTGGAGACCTCAAAACAGAGGTAAGATTGATATTATATTTACCAGTTTCTCTCTGATAGGCCTAGGAATAAGGACCGATTCATTAGTTAGGCAAGAGTGAGCCTAACAGGATGTTCTAGAAGAACTGTATTGGAGTAAACTATCTTGCATTTTGACTTAAAATAAAATCAAGTCAATAAAAACATAAATATAAAGATATACAAATTAATATCAAGAATAAGAACATATTATATAGTTATATGCTACCTGAACAGAGAACCCAAAATAAATAAGAGGAATACCTTGAAAAATACAAAATACCTAACTTATTAGAACAGAAAGACATTTTATAAACAAAATCTCAGAAAAGAAAATCAGCGAAAACTGATATAGTGGTGTCATAGAATCAAGAAAACATGAGTTTGAGTTTTGCTTCTGGCACATAATTTGTGACCTTGACTCCAAAAACTCTATAAGTTGAACAGAAGTAGTCTAACTGCATCAGTGAAGAACATTTCCAAACTGAGAATACCCTACACCAAAGAAATCCCAGATCTAGACTAAAAGAAAAAAAAAAAAGACAAAAACAAAAACAAAAATACCTTTCTATAACACAACCAGAGTTCTGATCAGCAGAGTCAGCAAAACACAAGATAGCAATGTACCACAGTATATTCAGACTAATAACCCATTCTTTGCTTGAACAATCAAAGATTTTTAGGGATTCTATAAGAAGGGGCAGGTTGAGATAATATTTTATTCAAAACTCACAATAATAAAGCAAAGGAACTTGATTATCAATTTATTTTGACAGTTCAAAGAAAATAAAGCTCTATTGTCCAAAGACAAGATGCCTTGGAATGCTATAATATTTTTGTTACCTAATCTTGTGACATACAGCTATCATAATATCCACCTGAAATGGGTGTTTTGGAAGAGTGAATTTTAGGAGGATATGTGAAGGCTTCTGGGATTTTAGGTAAGAGGGAAAGAGAACAAGAGAATAAGCAAATTTTTTAAATATTCATTCTATATGCCAGGTACCAAGCTACAAGCATTTCATTTGATCCTCACAACAAGCCTGTGAAATAGATAGTCAATATTCCCATTATATAGTTCAGGAAACTTATGCAGATGGAGGATTTGCCTCTATCTTGTCTATTGTCAAATATCTGACTCCAAGCCCAGCTTGCTAGCTCTAGCCATTGTACTACCTCACTGCCTAGTGAAGAGATTTAGGAGAAATGGGCTGGAAGGAGATAGAGAAAGAATTGAAAATTTTTAAAAATTCTAGAAATTCTGGGAAATAGTCTAATTATTTCAATCTAATAATTCTAAAAAACAATTTCCAATTATGTGAGGAAAATTAATAAATTCATCATTTCTTTTAACCAAACAGTCCTCTTGGTTTTGATCCACAGTGTCCCACATGCTGGTTATGTGCTTGCCCAGAGAAGTAAAAGCCAAAATATAGATTTTATATAATAAAATAGCCTCTTTTCTCCAGTATGCATATGCACAACAATATATGTCTACATAGATATAGAACTGTTCCTGTAATTGTCTCAGCTTCCTGATAGTGTATCAGAAAAAAAGGGATATTTGGTGAGAAGCAATACAGCCTTACCTGCTAACCTATATATTTGTAAGATGGTAGTGCCTATGAGAATTTCATGTAGTAGAGAGACTAATCAAAGAGATATATATTGTACTTCTCTTTCCCAGGAATTTGTCATAATAAATTTTGTACTTTTCTCTCAGATGCAATCTCCAAAATGTAAAACAACAAAAAATAGTTACCTTTACATTAAAAGTCACTTAACTTTTAGGTAATTATCATCGTCTTCAAGATTTTAGAAAACATGAGTTATTAAAAATTACTAAATACTGAAATATTTTAGGCTATCTGAAATTATCTGAACATATATTTAAGAAATAAGGCAGTAACAGTTGCAATAAATAGGGAAAATGTAAAATTATATCATGGAATAAGGTAAATTTAAGTGCTAAGGATTATGGCATGTCAAAGCAATACAATTAATCTACAAAATTAAAGGAAAATTAATAAACTGGTGGAGATAATTGGAAAAGCATACATAAGCAAAGAAAGATTAGTCCTATTGAGAACAGCTTGTATCTTTGTTCATTCCCTGATAGTTTAGGAGGAAATCTGAGAAGAACAGAGTTAGATTACTGAGAAAACAAATGATTGAATAGATAATTATAAATAAATAAGACTGTAGAGGCAAAGCATCTCTGGTACTATCCTGATTCTAACCTGTATAAACAACAGAGATAGAAAGGAAGGAAAAAAAAAATCAGAGTTCAAATAATAATAATTAAATATGGAGAAAATGAAAACTATGGAAATATTAGAATGTTATTCTATTATATCTGGCAAGAGTACTCAAACATTTTTGAAAGAAGAGTATCATGAGGATGACAAAATATGGAAATTTCCAAATTATACTTATTTAAAATCTAATGTAATTTAGAAATCTTCCAAAGACAAAAACTTTTAAAATTCCCAATCTTAGTATTTCTAATTACAATTCTGAAAAGTACAAAAAAAGTGTCCTCATCCCAAGCCATAAAAGAAAGCAATGAGTTCTCCTTATGGAGACCTGTTGAGTCTCTCTGCAACATATATCTCATTCTCTCCTTTTCACTCTCATTTCCATTCCTGCTACCACTTCTGTAGTTCATGTGAACTATATGTTCATGCTAGCTTTCTGGAGGTCTTCTGGAAAGGCCTTGGTCTCAGAAGGATAGAGTCCAAAGTCTTTATTGTGTCTTACATAGTCTGCGTCTGTCATAGCCCGACCCAGTCTCCCTCAGGAGTCTGCCAGTCTGACTTCTGGCTTCTGCCTTCACTTCCTGTCCCAAGTTCTTATATACCCTATTACAATTACATCATTACAGCATACTGAATATGTGTGAACTAGAGAACTATTATATCACCATGCTTAGTACTAAGTATATGTAAACTAGATAACCATTGAGTTAACACCTTGTTTCAAGTATACGTCTTTCAAGTATTCTCCCGAGTTTTGGCTCTCTACAAGTTCAGACATCCAATATCTTCCACATGGATTATTATTTCCATACATTCCTAATGGTTTTCCTGCCTCCAGTTTTCCTCTTTCTAATATATTGTATACCATACTGTCAACATAAACTTCAAAACTCAAAATTATAAAGATGATATTTAGTATAATTTGTAAAACAGATACTGGACAGAAGGCAGAATAGTGATATATAAATCACCTCCATGAATTTCCAATAAAATAGAGTCAGCTCTCTGATTGAACTCCTCCAGTGACTAGGAAGTTAGCTCCACTTGTTTTTAAACAGTTCTAGTTATTAGAAAGTTGCTTGTTTTTTAATGTAGAGTTAAAATCTATCCTCCACTCCATCTGGGACTTCTTCCTCAAGATATATCAATCCTTTTTCCATTTGGCAGACTTTTAAAAATCTGAAGACAGTGAGTTAACAAGTCCCTTCAATTGTATTCATGTGACATGATTTTGAAGCATCCAATTCCCCAGTTCATCTTCCTTTTAGCAATGTTCTTTCCCTCCCAAACTATAATATCTAGAACAAATGCTCCAAACTGGATCTGAATCATTACTAAGTATAGTAGCATTATCACTTCACTGGTTCTGATATCATTTTACTAATGCTAAGATCCCATTACCTTTTTTAGTCAGTTTCTCCAAGTTATCACCTTCCTCACTCAAGGGAGAAAAGTAAAAATAATAAAACTGTTACAAATATGTATAATCAAACAAACAAATCTCCACATTAACCATTCCTCTGTTTAGCATTCAAAGCCCTTCATAACCTAGCTCCTTCCTACCTTTCTAGTCTTTTACTCTTTTATACCTTTATACTTTATACTTTACTCTTTACTTACCTATTCTTTATACTTTACTTACTCTTTATACCTACTCTTCAGTTCGTAATACTAATATCCTTCCTTCCACAAACAAGACACTCTATCTCTTACATGTGGGCATTTTCTCTGGGCAGTCTCTCTTACCTGGAATTCTCTCTTTCATTATCCCTACTGCCTGGCTTCATTGACTTCTTTTAAGTCCCAACTAAAATTCCATCTTCTAAAGGAAACCTTTTTCCTCCTCTTTATTTCAACTGTCAGGGAATAGGAGAATATCAGGACAGTTGGGGATCAAAGGAGGGTGCATCTGGAAAATTCACCAGTGGTACTTCAAAATTAATTTATCTCTAAGATTTAGAGTATTTCCTTACATGATTATTGATAGTTTGGGTTTTCTTTTTTCTGAAAACTGACCACATCCTTTAATTTGGCTTTTTATTTTTATAAATTTTAAAGTTTCCTATATATCTTAGAAGTGAGACCTTTATCAGAGAAACTTGCTGCAAATATTTTTTCTCAATTTTCTGCTTCTCTTTCAATTTTAACTGCATGGGTTTTGTTTCTACAAAAATTTTTAATTTTATAGGTTCAAAAATGTCTATTTTATCTACTATCAATTTTTTTTTTCTCTCCTGGTTGGTCACAAACTCTGTCCCTATTTGTAGATCAGACAGATTAATTTCTTACACGCCCCTCTAAATTGTTTTTGATGTTATTCTTAATGCCTAAATCATGTTCTCTTTAGAGTTTTCTTAGTATAAAGTATGAAATGTTGGTCTATGCCTACTTTTTGTCAGACTGTCATATAATTGGCACCTCACTGCCTCTTTGTATATATGCATGTATTGGCAAGTAGACTCCCAAATATTTTAAATTGTCTGTAACTATTTTAAATGAAATTTCTCTATCTTTTCCTGAAGAATGATGTTGGTAATATTTGGAAATGAGGATAATTTATGTGGATTTAGTTTAAATTCTATAACTTTGCTGAAATTGAAATCATTTTATTTTCTTAATCAACTTTAGTGTTTTTTACTCTAAACCATCATTATCAATAACAAAAATACTTTTTTCTTTGAATTACTTATTGTATATCCATTTTTGCTTTTCTTTTTGCTGTAACTACCATTTCCAGTACAGTATCAAATAGTAATATTAATAATGGGTATCATGCTTTACCACAATCTTATTGGAAAAACCTCTAATTTAAGCCCATCATAGGTAAACAATCTTATTTTTATTGCTATTTATCATTTTAAGGAAAGTTCCATTTATTTCTCTACTTTCTAGTATTTTTTTTTAAAGCAGGAAAGAATATTGCACATTTTTAAAAGCTTTTTAAAAGTCTATTCATAATGTTTTTGCTATTAGTAATATAGTCAATAATATTGATAGTTTTTCTAATATTGAACCAGTCCTGAATCCTTGATATGATCCAGCCTGTTTAATCCTTGTGATTTGTTGCTATAATCTTATTTTTATTTAAAAACTTTTGTAACAATATTAGGATATTGTTTTATAGTTTTGTTTTGACTCTCTCAGTTATGAAGTCTTTGTGACATGGAAGGAATTTGACAGGACATTTTTTTCCCCTATTTTTTCAAACTACTTATGTAGTAATAGTATTAACTTCATTAAATATCTTGTAGAATTCATGTGTAAATCCATTTGATCCTGGATTTTTGTCTCTTAGGAATTCATTTATGGCTTGTTCGATGTCTTTTTCTAAGACAGGGTTATTTAAGTACTCTGTTTCTTGATAATCTAGGTAATCACAATGTTTAAAACATTTTTGCAAATAATTCATTTCATGTGATTGTCAATTTTATTGGCATCTAGTTGGGTGAAATAGCTCTTATTTTATTTCTTCTTCATTGGTTGTAAATTTTTTTCCATTTTTCCATTTGGCTTTTATTTTCCTTTTTAAAAATCAAGTCAGAGAATGGGATAGCTATTTCCTCCCCCCAAAACTTAGCCCCTAATATACACATATAACTATGTATATATGTATATGCATATATAACTTTTTAATTCAATGGATTTTATTTTCAGTTTTGTTCATTTCTCCTTTGACTTTGTTTTACTTGAGTATTTCATTAGAAATTACTTTGTGATTTTCTATTTTTTTAAGTTGTATGTTCAGTTTCAAAATCTTTTTTTGCTGATGAAAGCATTTGTATTAAATTCTACTTTGCATTCACTTATATGTCTCATTTTTATCATCTTTATTTCTATAGTTTGTTATTTGACTCAGTCATTCTTTAGGATTGTTAGTTTCCAATTGATTTTTAATTTTTGTTTTGAAGGTTTTCATTTTATTGCTTTGTGCTGGTTAAAGATTCATTTAGTAATTTTGCTTTTCTGTATTTTTGTGAGATCTCCTCTCTACCCTAATAAGCAGTTTTTATGAAAGTTTTATATACATACCTGAAAATAACCATACTCCTTTCAATTCCCATTAAATAATTTCAAGAGATAGATCATATCTAACTTTTCTAAAATTCTGTTCAGTTCCTTCATTTCTTTTTTTATTTTTGAATTAGATTTATCTAGATGTCAGAAGGATATATTGAGAGCTGCCACTAATATAATTTATTTGGTTCATATATATTTAGCATATATATTAATTTATTGCAAAAAACCTACCTTTGTTTAGATCTAGTTTTGCTTTTACTTTGTCTGAAATCACAATTCCTTTCTACCTTTTTTTTTTTTTTTTTTGCTTCAACTGAAGCATAATAGATCCTACTTCAGACTCTAATTTTGATTTTGTGTGTATTTCTCTTTCAGATATGTTTCATGAAAACAATATGCTATTGGATTTTGGTTTCTAATCTTTATGGATAAGTTCCATTTCATTTCATATTCACAGTTATGATTGTTAATTGTGTCCACACTATTCTTTATTTTTCCTTTTCTTTCCCTATCCTATTCCATCCCTTTTCCTCCAGTTTCCTTGGTGGGTAAAATGTTTTTCTATACCCAATTGTACATATGTAAATTCTTCCCTCTTTTGACCAATTCATAAGATATTATTGTATGGAATTCTTTTTGCATATTCCATTTATGAGTTAATTTTCCCCATTTTTCCTAGTGTATTTCTTTTCCCTAACTTTTCCACTTTTCTAAGATCATTAAAATATAATAGAATCATAGTTGTGTCCTTTAATTATACTCCCTCAAACCTTCTATGATCCCTTTTAATGATAGATTTCTATTCCTGTATAAGATATTAACAGTTTATAGTTGTTTCATTCTTTGTAGTTGTTTACTTAAGTTTTATCTTTTTTTTTTTTTTTTTTTTTTTTTTCCCTTACTCTCACCTAAGGTATATCCAATTTTCTACTCAGCTCTGGTCTCTTATTCTTGGAAATCTTTTATGACATTAATGATTTATTTCTTCCCCCACCCTACTCCCACTCTCCTGCCAATTTTACTGGTATGTTCTTCTAGAACATCATATTCAAAGTGCTCCAAGACTTTATGCTATTACTGTTCTGTTATTTTTCAGTTGTGTCCAACTCTTTGTGACCTTATTTGGGGAGTTCTTGGCAAGGCTACTAGAGTGGTTTGCCATTTCTTTTTTCAGCTCATGTATCCCCATGAGAAAACTGAGGAAACCAGAATTAAATGACTTGAAAGTGATGTAGCTAGTAACTGTGTGAAGCTGGCTTTGAATGTAGGTCAATCTGATTACAAGTCCAATGCTCTATCCACTGGACCACCTAGCTGCCCAGAAGTAGAAGTTACTAAATCCTTTGTGATCTGACTTGAATTATTTGAATTCTTGTACTTGAATTCTTTCTGGGGACTTGCAGTAGTTTTTCTTTAACTCAGGAATTCTGGATTTAGACTACAATATTTTGGGGAATTTTCATTTTTAGGTTTCTTTCAGGAACTGATAAGAGGATTCTTTTAATTTTCTATTTTGCCTTTTGATTCCAAAATTTTGGAAATTTTTATTTTATGATTTTTTGAAATACGATGTCTGGGCTTTCTTCCCCCCTATCCCACCAAGGGTTTCTCTTCTTAATCTGTTTTCTACAGTTTTACTATGATGTACAGTACATATTATCTATTTTTTCATTCTTTTGAGTTTGTATTGTATTTTATGATGTTTCATGGAGTCAATAACTTGTTTGGTAAATTCAAATTTTCAAGGAGGGGTAGTGTGTTTATCTGTACAATTTTGGATCTCTTGTTCCAAGAATTTAATTATTTCAAATTATTCTTTCCTTGATCTTATTTCTTTCTTCTACTACTCTCATTTGGTTTTTAGAATCATTTTTAAACTTTTTTTTTTTTTAAGTCTAACTTCTCGGAATTCTGGTTAGATTTTTGTCTAAACTACATTTTTCTTTGGAGCTTTACTTATATTTTCAAGTCATTCCCTTCTTGTTTTGTCTTGAGTTTTCCTGTCAATATGATAACCCTTTTAAAAAGTGTGTTGTCTTTTATTTGCTCATTCTTTCTATTTCTTCACTTTGAGTGTTTTTGTCCGTACTAAATGAAATGGTTTGTTTCCTACAAGGCCGGTCTTATTTCATCTTACTGCGGGCTGACAATTTAGTTCTTTCTGCAACACTTTCCTTCGCTATTTAGGATGAGTTTTTGAGAGGGTATATAGGGTATAGTGAAGAGCTTTGGTGACGGAGGAGAATGGAAGAGAGGGTGGTGTTGGTAGTCATGGTGACAAAGCAGGCCAAGAGAGGACTAAACTCAGCAAAACCGAGCCGGCCGCCCGGCAAGTAGAGCAGAGCTTCTGGGAGCCTTCCTGTGGGCGGGGGTTTAGCTAGAGCACCTCCTCCAGGACGTGGTCTGCGTGATAATGGGGCGTCGGGTGGAACGTGGCCTCTGTAGTCTCCGCTGCTGCAGAGCTCGGATAAGTGTAGCTGCCAGTGCATTTTCGACTAGGGTTTCAAAATTTTGAGATTCCTGGTGAAAAGGGCATTGATATTAGCTTTGAATGTATTGGAGAAGCCTTGGGAGTCAGGACGCTGGGTAAGGTGAGGCAGCCGGCAGCGTCTCGGCACCATGAGTTATCCTCGCCGAGGCTCCCCACTGAGCCCGGATCCTAACGGCCGAGGCAGCGGAAGCGCCTGGGAACTGAGTTCCGAGGCGGTTTATAGTAGTGTGTGCTGCTACGAGCACCTCTCCGGCGGGGACCCGTCGGATGCCGAGGTGACCTTGGCCCTGCTGGGCGGGGATCCGGGGCTGCCCCTGGCGCAGGGCTTGGAAGAGCATAGTCATCATTTGACCCTGGACTCCTGCCTAAGCGACGAGACCTACGACTTTAGTTCAGCAGACTCGGGTTCCTCCTTGCGCTACTATAGCGAGGGCGACAGCTGCGGCGGCGGTGGCGGTGCCAGCAGCTCCTCTTCTCTGCTCATTCCCCCGCAGTCTCAGCAGTCGTCTCTGCACTCGTCGATCTCCGGAGGTGCGGTGGCGGCGACTGCAGGTCCGGGGGACAGGAAGCGAACCCGCTCGGGCTGCCCGGCTTCCCGGCATCGTTATGAAGTGGTGGCCGAGTTGGGCCCGGAGGAGGTCCGCTGGTTCTACAAGGAAGATAAGAAGACCTGGAAGCCCTTCATTGGCTATGACTCTCTCCGCATTGAGCTGGCTTTCCGGAATCTGATTCAGGTGACTGACAACAGGCCGCGGGCCCTGCGAGGAGAACCCGCCCCGGCCTCGAGCTCCGGGGAGGAGGACGAGGACGGAGCCTGTGGCTACTGCCGGAACGCTGCCCTTAGCGAGCCGGAGCTAGAGGAGCTGGTCCACATCGAACCGGTATGCGTCCGAGGCGGACTCTATGAGGTGGATGTAGCCCAGGGAGAATGCTACCCCGTCTACTGGAATCGTGAGTACCAGTGCAGGAGAAGGAGAAAGGGGATCGATTACTATTGCAATCTAACACGCTTTTGTTTACAACTTAATTGTTCGAGGCAAAGTACTAGCGATTGAGGATATAGCAACTAAAGGATTTCTACTTATCCTTTCTCTTTCTTCCTTCCCTTCCCCCCATCATTGCAGCCAGTCTTTTGGATGTTAGCTAAAATAATAGCAGAGGGCGCTGCTAGAGGGACAAACTATGGAGTTAGAGATAAGTTTTAACTTTGATTCCCTTGTGAGAAGAAAAGCTAGCAGGCACGGTTTTAATCATGTCAAGATACCTGGACAAGATGCCTTTCCTCATGTGGGAAGGAAAGGCAAATGGAAAAGGACCCCTCCCCCCAAGATATAACAACACATTCATCCTCCTTACTTGCTCACTTGGAGATAATTGCGTTGATTTTACGATCAAAATATTTAATTTTTTGATCTTGATTCTGCTTTTCCCCCTTGATCTGATTTGAATAACAATGATTTAGCGATATGTTTTAGGGAGTCAGAGCATTTCAGAGATACGTAAGGTCCTCTCCAACAGTTGTGTATTCTAAGAAAGTAAATTTGTGATGTTGGGTTTAATAGACATTTATTACGGGCCATATGTGTGCCAGGGATACAAAGGAGCAAGAGACAGCTCCTTGCCCTTAAGGATCTTACAATTCAACGAGAAAGACAACATACACAAAGCAAGCTCTATAGAATAACTATGAAATGATATAGAGAATTAGGAGGGATTCGTGAAGGCTAAATTGGCCTTTTTGTTCCTCACACTGGAAATGTCTTCATCTCTGTGCTTTTATGCCCTGTACCTGAAATGCACGCTCTCCTCCTCTCTACCTGTTAGAATCCCTTGTTTCTTTTAAAACTCTAAATAAAGCAACACTTTTTATGTAATGTCTTTCTTGACCCACAACTCCTTCACTTAGGTGCCACCCATCTCCCAAAATTTATCTTGATCTTATTGGTATAGATCTTGTTTATAGACTTATTTGTGAACATATTATTCTTCTTGATAGAATAAGCTGCTTGAGAGCAGGGCCGGTTTGATTTTTTTTTTTTTTTTTAAATATCCCAAGTACTTTAGTATCATGCTCGGCATATAGGCTCATAATAAATATTTTTTGATTAGTAGTTATTATAAGTGATATCTGTGTTGTCTATACAAGCTTTTTTCTTGAGCTATCATTTTGGCTATTTTTTCTTTAGCCCATCTTTGCATTCAAGTCACCAGGTATTTAAATAAATGCTAATTTGATTTTCCGGGTCTTAAGATTGAGTTCTTCATAGGATTTTTCTATCTCTTCATTCTCTACAGTAGATGATGCACAAGTTGCAATGAAGTTCCCTTATGGTTATCTTTATTTCAGGTACTTGTCATTAATAGTGTAATATAATATGACTGAGCATCCCATGAAATATTTCTATTTGCCCTCATGTCTAGAAGAAAGATTCCACTAACTCTTCTTGCTTCTTCAAGGCTGTTTTTTTTACTTTAACTACAACCTCCTTTTGTCTTCTGGTTTTATTTACAATGAGAAAGCCAATATTTCTCTCATTCAGTTCTTCTAATAGTCACGAGATTAGGATCTCACAAAGTACCTACTGTTAAATTATTGACCATTACAAAGGCACAGATAGTGTCAGAGACAAGATTTGAACCTATTACTTGGAATCATCTTGATTCCAAGCTCAGGATTCCATTATACCATACTACTATTCATATAGAAAGTATACTTCAGTAAAAGCCTGCTATGTACCAATTCACCATACTTAGCTCCTCCACAACTTTAGCAAATTTGCAGGATACAAAATAAATCTTAATTAATCATCAGCATTTTTATACATCACTAACAAAATCCAACAGCAAGAGATACAAAGAGAAATTCCATTTAAAATAACTATTAAAATGATCGTATAAAATATTTGGGAATATTTTACTGACCTAGAAAAAAATAATAAAATTCATCTGGAAGAACAAAAGATCAAAAATTTCAAGGGAATTAATTGGGGGGGGGAAGCAAATGAAGGTGGCCTAGCTGTACCAGATCTAAAACTATATTATAAAGCAGCAGTCATCAAAACCATATAGTACTGGCTAGCAAATAGAGTAGTCGAACAGTGGAATAGGTTAGGTTCACAGGACAAAATAATCAGTGACTATAGTAATCTAGTGTTTGACAAACCCAGACCCCAATTTTGAGGATAAGAACTCACTATTTGACAAAAAACTGCTGGGAAAATTGGAAACTAGTATGGCAGAAACTAGGCATTGACCCACACCTAAAACCTTATACCAAGATAAGGTCGAAATGGGTTCATGATCTAGACCAGTGGTCCTCAAACTTTTTAAATAGGGGGCCAGTTCACTGTCCCTCAGACTGGGAGGGCTAGACTATAGTAAAAACAAAAACTCACACTGTCTCTGTCTCTGCCCCTTAGCCCATTTGCCATAACCTGGCAGGCCACATAAACGTCCTCAGCAAGCCGCATCTGGCCTGCAGTCTGTAGTTTGAGAACCCCTGATCTAGACATAAAGAATGATATTATAAACAAATTAGAAGAACATAGGATAGTTTACCTCTCAGATTTGTGGAGAAGAAAGGAATTGTGACCAAAGAAGAACTAGAGATCATTATCAATCACAAAATAGATAATTTTCATTATATCAAATTAAAAAGTTTTTGTACAAACTAATGCAGACAAGATTAGAAGGGAAGCAATAAACTAGGAAAACATTTTTGCATTCAGAGGTTCTGATAAAAGCCTAATTTCTAAAATATATAGAGAATTGACTCAAATTTATAAGAATTCAAGCCATTCTCCAATTGATAAATGGCCAAAGGATATGAACAGAAAATTTTCAGATGAAGAAATTGAAATTATTTCTAGTCATATGAAAAAGTGCTCTAAATCACTATTGATTAGAGAAATGAAAATTAAGACAACTTTGAGATACCACTACACACCTCTCAGATTTGCTAAGATGACAGGAAAAGATAATAATAAATGTGGAGTGGATGTGGGAAAAGTGAAACAAATACCTTGTTGGTGGAACTGTGAACCAATCTAACCATTCTGGAGAGCAATTTGAAATTATGCTCAAAAAGTTATCAAACTGTGAATACCCTTTGATCCAGCAGTGTTTCTACTGGACTTATATCCCAGAGAGATCTTAAAGAAGGGAAAGGCATGTGCAAAAATGTTTGTGGCAGACTTTTTTGTACTAGCTAGACACTGGAAACTGAATGGATGCCCATCAGTTGGAGAATGGTTGAATAAATTATGGTATATGAATGCTATGGAATATTATTGTTCTATAGAAAATGACCAACAGGATGATTTCAGAGAGGCCTGGAGAGACTTACATGAACTGATGCTAAGTGAAATGAGCAGAACCAGGAGATCATTATCCACAGCAACAAGAAGATTATAGGATGATCAATTCTGATGGACATGACATTCTTCAACAATGAGATGATTCAAACCAGTTCCAGTTGTTCAGTAAAGAGAGCCATCTACACCCAGAGAGAGGACTGAGGGGGAACTGAGTGTGGTTCACAACAGCATTTTCATTCTTTTTGTTGTTGTTTGCTTGCATTTTATTTTGCTTTTTTTTTTCTTGTGTGATACGATAATTATATAAATATGTATATATATAATTTAACATTTCTACCATGTTTAACATATATTGGACTACTTGCATCTAGGAGAGAGTGTGGGAGAAGGGAGGGATTTGGAACACAGGTTTTGCAAAGTCTAATACTGAGGAATTGTCCACTGTTTTGAAAAATAAAAAGCTTTAATAAAAAAAAAATTTTAAAGGAGTTACTGCAAGAAACTTTGATATATTGAAATATGTCTTTGAACTTTGAGCCTGATTAGGGAAGAAAAATATTCCCCCAGTGATTCTTAGTGTTGTTACCAGAGTAGTGATTTGGAGGTACCAAGAAATTGAACCAAAATGGCATTTTTTTCCGTAATGATATTTGAAACTGATGAAGCTTTAGAGCTAGATATCCAGGTTAGATAGTGTAAATATTGGATGGGTAAGATAGGACAGAGTTATATAGTTTCAAATGTGGAGGTTATTTGGCAGTGGTAGGTCCAAAAAAAAAGAGCAATAATGAAACTTTTTAAACTGCATAGATAAAATCTGAAGAGTAGAGAAGAGGACACAAACACTTTTGTTTCTAACTTGTTGAATTTAGAATATGCAAGTGTAATTAAAAACACAAACTAGGCTACAGATTGAAGTTCCCAGTATATAATAAAAGTCTTTTTTTTTCTTTGTGTGTTGATATTTCACCATAAATTAAAAAATTTAGACACCACTCTATTGGCTGTAGATACACTAGTTCATGAACCTGTTCTGGACCTCACCTTAATTCTCTGTGGTCAGCTCTGTAAGTGATGATGCCTTAGTAGGCATAATATATAATGATCTCCTTGTTTTATTCATTTGACTTAGCATCAGTTCATGTAAGTCCCTCCAGGCTTCTCTGAAATCATCCTGTTGGTTATTTCTTACAGAACAGTAATATTCCATAACATTCATATACCATAATTTATTTAGCCATTCTCCATTTGATGGTCATCGATTCAGTTTCCAGTTTTTTGCCACTACAAAAAGGGCTGCCACAAACATTTTTGCACATATGGGTCCCTTTCCCCCCTTTAAGATCTCTTTGGGATTTAAGCCCAGTAGAAACACTGCTGGATCAAAGGGTATTCACAGTTTGATAACTTTTTGAGTATAGACCTTTCTATTTTCTTAGCCAGTACCAGTAGTTTTGATAATTAGTACTTTATAATATAGAGTTGACTTTAATCAACTTTTTTTTTTAAATAATGAATGCAAAATTTAAATTTGCTAGGAAATTATGAAGTATCTTGTTTTCATTTTCTTTTTACTCTTTACTCATTACTCTCACACCTACTGTTGAATTGAATGGTTCAAGTAAAGTGAGACTTAGTGTATATATATTTTTAAAGTTGCCTTTATTGTATAATTTTCACATTTGAAATTGAGAGTCCATCTTTGATTTTAATTTTTGAAGGTTGATTGGTAAATATTTATGAAGAATGTACTAAATGCTGAAGGAACAAATAAAAAGCCGAGTCAGTCTTTGCCTTCAGGGAGCTTACATCTACATCATACATAATTATATTTTGCAAATTTGGAGGTAGTACATTTACTAGCTGTTTATTGAAAAAATATTTTCAACAGTATGGCTTAGTGGATAGAGTGGGGGCCTTGACATCAAGAAACTATTGTTGGATAGTGCCTCTAGGCTCAGAATTTGCCAAACCTAAGTTTGAATCCAGCCTTAGATTATGTTACATGACTCTGCACAAATCACTTGACCTTTCTCAACCTCTATAAAAGGGAAATAATAATAGCGTCTTTTTTTATTGGGTTGCTGTGAGGATAAGATGAGATAATGCATGTATAAGCCATTCCCTAATTAATAAATGATCAAAGGATATGAAAAGACACTTTTCAGATGAAATTAAAGCCATTTCTAGATTTTAAAATGCCTTAAGTCACTATTGATTAGAGAAATGCAAATTAAGACAACACAGAATTATCACTTCATACCTCTCCGATTGGTTAAAATGACAAGAAAAGATAATGATAAATGTTGGAAAGGATGTGGAAAAAGTGAACACTAATGCATTGTTGGTGGAATTGTGAAATAATCCAACCATTCTGGATCTGGATGCAGATGGCTCTCTCCATCACAAGTCTCTTGGAATTGGTCTGAATCATTTCACTGTTAAAAAGAGCCAAGTCAGCATCAGTTGATCACATAATGTTGCTTGTTGTTGCTTTGTACAATGTTCTATATGTACAATGCTATACTCACTTCACTTAGCATCAGTTCATGTAGGTCGCTCCAGGCCTCTCTGAAATCATCCTGTTGATCCTTATAGAACAATAATATTCAGTTACCTTCATATAACAATTTATTCAGCTATTCCCCAACAGATGGACATCCACTCACTTTCCAGTTTCTTGCTACTACAAAAAGAGCTGCTTCAAACATTTTTGCACATGTGGGTCCTTTTTCTCCTTTTTATTTTTTTTTTTTAATTTTTTTTTTTTCCTGAGGCTGGGGTTACGTGACTTGCCCAGGGTCACACAGCTAGGAAGTGTTAAGTGTCTGAGACCAGATTTGAACTCCTGTCATCCTGAATTCAAGGCTGGTGCTCTATCCACTGCGCCACCTAGCTGCCCCTCTTTTTCTCCTTTTTATCATCTCTCTGTGATGATAAAAACCCAGGAGAGACTCTGCTGGATTACAGTATGCACAGTTTGATGCACAATTTGATAGCCCTTTAGGCATAGTTCCATATTGCTCTCCAGAGAATTCATAATTCCATCAACAATTTATCATTGTCCTAGTTTTCCTATATCCTCTCCAATTTTATCATTATCTTTTCCTGTCATCTTAACCAATCTGAGAAGCATTTAGGTACTTCATAGTTGTCTTAATTTGCATTTCTCTAATCAGTAGTGATTTAAGGCATTTTTTCACATGACTAGAAATGGCTTTAATTTTTTCATCTGAAAATTGTCTGTTTATATCCTTTGACTATTTATCAATTGGGAAAATAGCTTGTATTCTTATACATTTGAATCAATTCTCTATATTTTTCAGAAATGAAACCTTTATCAGAGATGCAAATTTTTCCCCCAGTTTTCTAATTCCCTCCTAATCTTGACTGCATTAGTTTTGTTTGTGCTAAACCTTTTTAAAATTTTAACATAATCAAAAATTATCCATTTTGCTTTTCATAGTGTTCGCTAGTTCTTTGGCCATAAATTCCTTTTTTCTCCTCAGAGCTGAGAGGTAGACTATCCCTTGTTTTCCTAATTTATATCACTCTTTATGTCTGTTTCATGAACTCGTTTTGGCCTCATCTTGCTATATAGAGTGTTAAGTATTGTCAGTGCCTAATTTCTGCCATAATATTTTCCAATTTTCCCAGCAATTTTTTTTTCAAATAGTGAGTAAATCCCAGAAGCTGAAGTCTTTGGGTTTATCAAACACTAGATTACAATTGTGTCTTGTGAATGTAACCTATTCCAGTGATCAACTACTCTTATTTCTTAACCAATACCAAATGGTTTTGCTATATAATATAGTTTTAGCTTTGGTATAATTTTTTTTTAATTAATTCCCTTGAAATTCTTGACCTTTTGTCCTATCCATGAGCACTTGATATTCTACTAATTGTTTTAGATCTAACTTTGTGTGGAAAGTATTTTGTAATTATGCTCATAAAGTTCCTGGCCTTGTCTTGGCAAGAAAACTTCCAGATACTTTATATTGTTTACAGTTATTTTTGATGGGATTTCTCTTTTTATCTCCTGCCCAGCAGGCAATTTTAAAGCATATATTGTATGCCAAGTACTGCGGGGTTCTCTCTGCTTTTACTACTATTCTAGCAAGGGCCATCATTGCTCCTTCTTGAACCTATCCAAATGGCTCCTTAAAATGACTTCATATATTTGATAAGGTTCTTTACATATTTTAGATATGAGACTTATCTGATAAACCATCTATTAAAAAATTTCCCCCAATTTTCTCCTTTTCTTCTAATCTTGGCTATATTTATTTTAATTGTACAAAACCTTTTTAATATAATGTAACATATAACTTGTTTGTTCACAAATCATTCTCTATTCATAATTCTGATAAGTAATATGTTCCATATTTTTCTAATTTTCTTGTAAAATATCTCTTTATATAGGTCATGTGTCTATTTTGTCTGTATTTTGATAAATGGTGTGAGATAGTTGGTCTATGAACAGTTTTTTGCCATACTACTTTTCAGTAGTATACTACTTTTTGCTTCCTAAGAGAGAACTGGAGACTGAATATCGACCAAAGCATAGTATTTTCACCTTTTGTTGTTTGTTTGCTTTGTTTTTCTTTCTTGTGGTTTTTTCCCCTTTGATCTGATTTTTCTTGTACAACATGACAAATATGGAAATAAGTTTAAAAGAATTGTTTGTATTTAACCTCTATCAGATTAAGAAGAAAAATTAAAAAACTGAATATTGAAAAAAACTATCATTTTCTAGGGGGCGGCGAGATGGTATAATAGATACTGAAGTCAGTAGGACCTGAGTTCAAAGTTGGCTCAAATACTTAACACTTACTAGCTCTGTGACTCAATTTTCTTATTTAAAAAAAAAAGTTTTTAAAAAGCCTATGTTTATATGTATTTAGAAAAATTAAGTACTATTTTAAAAAAGAGATGATGTATGTAAAGTATTTTGTAAACATTAAAGGACTACATGAATGATAGCTAAACATTGAAGTAGAAATTAACTTTACCTAGTTTTTTAGATTGGACTTTTAGTCTGTTAGGTAACTAGGAAAGTTATTTCCATTTTGGATATTTTATTTTTCCTTTCTAAAAAGTATATTTGGTTTATCTTTAACCCAAAGACTTGGGTTCAGATTCAGATTCAGACACTTTTCAGTTCAATTCTCAGTGACTTAGGTGACTTAACAGATTTATATGATAAAAGTTTTCTCAATTATGGTAGAGTAGTCAACTATGTAGTGTTATACTAGCTATTATTACTAATAAACTCAAGACAGTCACTGAACACTTACTGTGTGCCAGGCACTGTGCTAAAGTAAAGGATACAAAGAAAGGTTAAAAAAAAACAGTTCCTGATCTCAAGGAGCTCACAATCTAATGATGAGACAATATGCAAACCACTATATGTAAACAAATTGTATACAGAAATAAGTTAAGAATAATCAACAGAGAAAAGGTATTAGAATTAAGAGAGACTGGGAAAGGCTTCCCTGTAGGGTTTTAGCTGGAACTTAAAAGAAAGGTAGAGATGCGAAAGGAGAACATTTCAGACATGAGGATAGCTAGTAAAAAAGCTCATAGTTTGGAGATAGGGAACATCTTATTTGAGAAAGTTGAGGCCATGTCGCTGATGGGGTAGAATATAAAATGTAAGAAGACTGGCCTGTTAGGATGGGTTTTATAATTTTATGTTATTCAAGAGATGTTTACAAGTTACTAGAATTTACAAAAGGGGGCAAAGGGGATCAGACTTATACTTTATGAAGATCACTTTGACTGGCATAGTGGACTTTGGACTAGAGTGGGGAAGACGGTGCCAAGTGAACCAAACAATAAGCTATTTCAATAATTCTTCCAATAGGGTGATAAGCAATGTCTGAAAAGAGGTTGGGGGTGGGGTGGGGCATATGCAAAAGATGTTACCAAAAATTAACAATCCTTGGTAACATTGATTATGAACAGTGAGTGTTAATGAGGAGCTGAGGTTGACACCTAAGTGACTGGGAGGATGGTGGTGCTGTTTTGTAATAATAATCATAGAAAATTTTAATGGTAAGAGGGAAGGTTTAGAGGAAAAAAGAGAATGAGTTCAGTTTTAGATGTTTTAAATTTAATATGTCTCAAGGTTTAAGACCCATTTTGTAGTATCAACTAAGCAGTTGGATATGCAAGACTGAAGGTTATAACTGGGTAAAGAGATTTGAGAATTCTTAGATAGAGGTGATAAGTAATCCATGGTAACTAATGAGATCACCAAGTGATCTCATAGAAAGAGATGAGAAAAGGCCCAGAATAGAGCCCTGTGGAATACCAACAAGTTAGTTGATGTGACCTGAGAAAGAAGGGTTAATATTAATACCATTGTAGATAAGCAACTTTCAATTTAACAGTTAACTTCTAAAATATAGGATGATTGAATATGTACGAAGTGCATCTATAAAAAGAAATTAGAGAAAGCATTTCAAAATAATATAAGCAGTGTTTAAACTATTTATGAGAAATAACTATACATGAGTGACAGTGCTTTTGAGTTGCAATTAGCATTTTGGGTCTATCTTTTTGTCTTCACTAAACCCATTTTGATATTTTCAGTGAAATTTACTTCAGATTAGGTAGGAGGAGAACCAAATGTCTCAAAACCCTACAGAGAAAAGATCAAGGAGAAGCAAGATACTTCAGAGGCATTACAAAGAATTACATGGAAATCTATGGATGAGGTTTGAGAAAATGGCCATTAAATCTGGCAACTAAGAGATTATAAGTTAATTTCCTTGGAGAAAATTTTTGGTTTAACAGCAAGGTGGGAAGCCAAATTGTGAAGTTAGAAGAGAGAAGTAGAAGCACCAATTTATGCATATTCTTCTCAAGTATTTAACCACAAAAAGGAGGAGAGATATGTGATAATAATAGGGAGAGATGAATCAATAGGACTTTTGAGGATATGTGTATATTTGTTGGAAAGCAGCCAACAGAGACAGAGGTTGAAGAGAAGTAAGGGAATATGAGAGATAGGATGGACTCTGCTGGAGAAGATGAGATGGAATAGAATGGTGATATATATATATTTACTATACATTTTGTTAGATTTTCAGATATTTAAAATGTAGTTTTCAGCTTTTGTTTTTAAGATAGCCTTTTCTCCTCTAAAAAGCTGAATAAAAATAATAATTACTTATTTTATGCAGTAGCTTGAAATTTTACAAAGCACTTTAACAACAAAAGTGAGACCATTCAGTGCAAGTTTGATACCCATCTGAGAACTAAAACTAGTGAAGTTCTGGGCTTGCATTTAAACTAAGGTTTTCTGGGATGGAGTACTGTGAAATTCCCTCCCTCCCCTTCCTCCCCCTATAAAGCTTTAGGAAAAGAAAATACTCATTATTGAAAAAATATTACAGTAGAATAAAAATTTTAATACTGCAGAACCTTTAAAGAAAGATAATGAATGAACCAAAAGTCATTTTAAGTATTAAAAGCTGTACTATACTTAAAGCATGGATTCTAATTTCATTTCCATGAGCGGCTTGGTTATTTTTTGTTTTGTTTTAATACTTGGATAAACTGCATTTCCATGTAATTGATTTATTTTGTAGCCCTTTATATTTTATTTTTTATACACCTGAAAAAAAAGATCCATAAGCTTTTATCAGGAACTAAAAGTTTAAGAACCTCTATTTTAAGGTAAAGTCAATTTGTAGGTTAGTTAGTACAAAATGAAATAATTCACATCTTACCCTACCTCATAGGGTTGTTGGGAGAAAAGCATAAGAGTCAAGTTCTGTCTTCTTTTACTGATGATGGTCTTAGGCAAGTCATTTAATATTCTTGAACCTCATTCTTGTCTTTAAAAAGAGAATACATTTTTTTCTGCTTGCCTAATAGATCATTGTGAATGAAGTGCTTTTCTGGAAAGTACCATGTAAATGAGAGTTATTATAGATTTCATTTCCTTCAAATAATTCAGTATTTTGTATACTATAAATCACGTATTCTCACAAACTGCCTATGAAGTGTCTTAACCTCGTTTTATAGATGGGCAACAGTGGTAAAAGATCATAGTAACTTGCCTGTTGCTACTTTGTGATGAAGCTGGAACTAGAATCTAGTTCTTCTATCTCTCCATATAGTTAATATCACTACAATTGGAAAGGACCTTGTCTGATTCCCTTCTTTTACAGATGAAGAAACTGAGGCTCAGAGAGATAAAGTAACTGGTTAAAGGTCATCCAAGTGGTAATCTTCAAAGGTAAAATTTGGATTCCAAAGATCACATTCTTTCCATTGTGCCATCATTCTTACTATGCAAGGAGGTTTTGTGTGAAATTGGCATTGGCCAACACAGATTTTGTAAGATTTTCTTTTTTTTTTTTTCCCCAATTTTTTTTTTTTTTTAATCAATATCTTCCTTTTTTTATAACATGGGAGTCATCCTAAGTATCTTCCCTCCCCCACTCCAAATGACTCAACTCATATTACAAACAGTATTTTTTAGAAAGAAAAATCAGCACAAATAATTCTTAAATTGAAAAAGGCCAAAAACATATGCAATGTATAACATTTGGGCGCCTCCCACTTCCACAAAGAAATAGATTGAATGTACATTCTTTTTCTTCTTTTGAGTTCTTGATCTTTGTATACATTTACTTTTGATTTTTTTTTTTGACATGTTCTTTCCATTTACATTGGTTAAGTCTCTGTGTATATTGTTTTCTTGTCTCTGCTAACTTTATTCTGCAGCATAAAGGTCTTTTCACTTTTTTTCTATATTTATGATACACATGATTTCTTATGACACAATAAAATTCCATTATGCTTATATAGCACAATTTCTTTAACCATTCACCAGTTGCTGGGCATCTGATTTATTTACCTACCAGTTCTTAACTATCACAAAAAGTGCTGCTTTAAATATTTTAGTGTAATACTTAATATGTATGGGAATGCCTGCCATCTAAGGGAGAGAGTGGAAGGAAGAAGGGGAAAATTCGGAACAGAAGGGAATACAAGGGATAATGTTGTAAAAAATTACTTATGCATATGTACTGTCAAAAAATGTTATAATCATAAAATTAATTAAAAAATTTTTTAATATTTTAATGTATATAGGGACTTTATTTTTATTGATGACTTTCTTTGGGTATGAGCCCAGTAATGGAGTCTTTGATTAAGAGAATATGAATATTTTATTAACATAATTTGCATAATTCCAAATTGCTTTCCAGAAAAATTTATACCGTTTCTTAGTTAATAGGTACGTAGTAGACCTGTCATTCTACAACCCCTCCAGCACTGATTGTTGCTAGTTTTTGGGGGGTTTTTTTCCCCTTTTTTGCCAATTTGCAGAATATGAGAAAAATTATTTTGGTTTGCCTTTTTTCTTTTGAGAACTCTTTGTTCATATTCTTTGACCATTTATTGGGGAATGGCTGTTAGTCTTAAATGTAATATGGTGATGGTATAGTGTATCATGTTACATGATTTGTGTATGCCAAATCTTATCAAAGAATTTTGACATAGATTTTTTTCCCATTCCACTTCTTCCCTTCTATCTTGCTCTATTTTTTAACCAATACCAGGTGGTTTTGGTGATTGCTGTCTTATAATATAGTATGAAGTCTGGGATTGCTTTTGTTCCTACTTATTTTCATAATTTTCCTTTAAACTCTAAATCTTTTGTTTTTCCCAATTATTTTATCAGGTTCTATAAAGTATCTTTTTGGCAATTTGATACAGCATAAAAGTGTAAATTTATCTTGGAAGTATGTTCATTTTAATTATATTGGAGTGGCCTAAACTTGAGCATTGAATATTCTTCCCCCAGCTACTGTTTAAATTGTTTTTTTATTTGTTTAAAGAAGACTTTGTAATTTGAATCTGTACAGGTCTTTTCTGTGCTTTGGTAAGTTGATCCCAGACATTTTAGGCATATTATAGTTATTTGGAATGAAATTTTCCTATTATTGTTTCTTGGGTTTTGTTATTATCATATATACATGATTTTGATTTTTGAGTGTGCACTAAAGTTGCTGATTATCAAAATTTTTCCAAATATACCATCCATACATCACCAGACAGGGATAGTTTTATCTTCTGTTTACCTGTTTTTGTTGCTTTTTTTTGACTCATGGTTGCCAGCATTTCCACAACTATAAATAATCTTCCTTTACTCCTATAATTTATTGGGAAAAGGTGTAGTATATCCCTATCACATGTGGTACTTGCTTTTGTTTTTAGATACATGCTTTCTTATTTATTTATTTTTAATTAAAGCTTTTTATTTACAAAATAAAGATGGCAGGTAGTCCAATACATGTTAAATATGTTAAAATATATGTTAAATCCAATATATACATATTTATACAGTTATCTTGCTGCACAAGAAAAATCAGATCAAGAAGAAAAAAAAAACTGGGAATGATAAAATGCAAGCACACAATAACAGAAAAAGTAAGAATGCTATGTGATGGTCCACACTCAGCTCTCGTGGTCCTCTTTTCATCCCTGAAAATTGGAATTGGTTTGAATCATCTCATCATTGAAGAGTCATGTCCTAGATACTTTTTTAATGACAGTTTTCAAAATTCAGTGACTATACTTTCCAGTTTTTAGCTTTAATTAAAACTTTTTCTGCATCTAGTGAGATAATCAGGTGTTTTTGGTTTTAATATGATTAATTATGTTAGTTATTTTCCCAGTGTTGAACCATCCCTGTATCCCTGTTGTGACACTTGGTCATAATGAATAATTTCTTGGATAAAACACTATAGACTTCCACATGTGCAAAAACATTTGTAGCAGTCCTTTCTGTAATGGCAAGGAACTGGAAACTGAATGAATATCTCTATCAGTTGAAAAATGGCTGAATATATACATATATGAATGTTATGAAATATTAGTATTCTATAAGAAATGATAAGCAGGATGATTTCAGAGAGGCCTGGAGAGACCTAGATGAATTAATGCTAAGTGAAGTGAGAAGAACCAAGAGAACATTGTACACAGCAACAAGATTATAAGATGATCAATTCTGATGCAAGTGGCTCTTTTCACCAGTGAGATATTTCAGGCCAGTTCCTATGGTCTTGCAATAGAGAGAGCCTTCTGCACCCAGAGAGAGGACTATGGGGATTGAGTATGGATCATAACATAATGTTTTCACTTTTTTTGGTTATTTGCTTGCTTTTTGTTTTCTTTCTCATTTTTCTTGTGTAGCATAATTGTGAAAATATGTACAGAAGAATTGCACATGCTTAACATATATTGGATTACTTACCCTCTAGACTAGAGGATAAGGTGGAGAGAAGGGAAGCAGAAAAAAAAAATTTGGAACACAAGGTTTTGCAAGGGTGAATGTTGAAAACTATGCATAAGTTTTGAAAATAAAGGGCTTTTTAAAAAATCATTGTAGTCTTTTTGACATTTTGTTAAAATTTTTTTTTTTTTTTTTTTTTGAGTCACTATTCACTAATGACATTGACTTCTTATTTTCTTTCTGTGTTTCTTTCCTCGGTTGAAGTATTAGTAGTATATTTTGTCTCCTTAAAGGGTTCTAGTAGGGAAATACTTTGTTAAAATATGTATACCAATTTCTTTAAAAGTTTGATAAAATTCTTCTATGAATCCATCAGAATGAGGAGCTTTTTAATTTGTTAATTCTTTTAAAAGTAAATCTTTCTCCTCTAAGATTGAATCATTTAATATTTCTGCCCAGTCTTCTGAGAGTGTGGGTATTTTTTTTATTTTTGAAGATATTACACTGTTTCTTTTGTGTTCTTGGTTTGGTTAACAAATAATTATATAATATGTTCAGATTATTATTTTTATTTCTTTTGGTTTCACTATGATTTCATCTTGTTCATTGGCTGTTTTATTGATTTGTTTCCAAATAGCTGAGTGTTTATCAACTTTATAGGTCTCAAAAAATCAGCTTTTAGCTTTGTCATTTATGTGGTTTTTTTTTTTCTATTTCCTCTTATGGTTATTTTAGGTTTATTTGTTGGTTTTTTAATTTTTAAAAAATGTATGTTCAGTTCATCAGTTTTCTTTCCATCTTTCCATTTTGTTAATGTATGTTTGTATCCTTATACAAAAAGTTTTGGGGTGTTTTTTAATGGTTTTTTTTCCCACTAAAGACTGCTTTTTTCTTATGTAGTTATTAATTGTTGTTATGATTTGTTCTTTTACATTATTTAACATTTCATTGTTAAGTCTCCATTGTTTATGTATGTGGTTCTGGAGCCAATTTTTATTTTTAAATTGCATTATAGTTTGTAACATATATTTAACTATAAGTGTCTTTGTAGGTTTGCAATGTCTATGTACTAGCACTTTTGGGGGGGATAAATTTTTTGTAAAAATCTGTTGTAGAGAAATATGTATATTCTTTTGTAGTCCCATGTAGAAGATAACATTAGTTTTTGCATTGTACTTTCTGCAGCAATTTATTGGGCTCCCTATTTTTTCCTTTTGTTTATATTTGTTATACTTCCCCAATTAGTATTATGGGATATTGAATTCTCTTCCCACTATTGTGTTACTGTTTGTCTTCTTGTAACTCAGTGTTTGTTTTGTTTTTTGTGAAATTGGATGCTTAAGGCTTTGAAGCATAGTTATTACTAGTTTTTGATTTGTTGTCTCTGGTTCCTTGCAGTATAAAGAAAGTAATTTCCTTGTTTAACTTTCCTTCCCCCACTTATTAAAATAAGTGTTTGTTTTTGTTTTATCAGATAACATTGCAGCTCCTGTTTTTTTGGATTCAATTGATGCATAGTGCATTTGTTCCTATCCCCTTAGTTTTACTTTGTGTATGTCTTTGTTTTTTAAATGTTTCTATTTATATAACAAGTTGTAAAGGTTTTTTTGGTAACTTTTTTGTTTTACTTGATGTACATTTAAAGTTAGGAGTTAAATTGATATTTTCCTCCATTTATCTCAAGTAATGCATTGTTAAAAATTAGGATTTTTTTCCCCCTTTCTTCTGTGGATCAAAGAGACTGCCAGTCACAGCCTGCACAATCACAAGGGTGATTTCTGGTTGTTCCTAAAAATAGGTAATCAGAAAATAGTCCCAAAAACTGAGTCTGCCAGGACAATACCAATAGAATAAGAAAAGAATATGCTTTCAAAGTTAAAGCATAACCAGCAATCACAGTCCATTAAGGGTTTAAATAATAAACCAAGCAGACAGTAAAGACAAAAAAGGATTGCTAGGACTTCCAATTTGAATTGGTGGGTGGGGTGGTGAGTGGGGCAGAAGTGCCGGAGGCCAAGTGAATAGGAAAGTAGTGACAGTTGGAGTTCCCCGCTCTTTCTGGTACTTTTGGGGAAAATTCATCAGCTTTCCTGGTCCTTATCTCTTATCCTCCCCTTTTATTTTATGGAAGGAATCATCCAAGGAGGAGTAAATAATCAAGTAGCCATCCCACAAATAAGTCCTGAAAGTGAATTAAAATTCCTATACATAACAGGGGTTTTCCACCCTGGAACTTATCTAGAAATCCCCCAAACAATTACATGTTCTGAAGAGAACATTATGGTTAATTAGATAATGCAGATTACAGCAACAGTTACCCAAACCCAACATGTTTCATCCCAAATCCTAAGCACATAGTAATAGGGGACCCAGTCTGAATTTTACATTAATACAGAGTAATAGAGGACCCAGTCAGAATTTAACAGTCATTCATCATTCAGTTTCAGTTTCCCCCAAATCAATGAGGCTCAAAGTCCATTAGGGGCAGAGGTGAAGTCTCTATTTCTAGAGCTGCTTACTGCTGAGAATGGGTGAAGACTGAAATCCTAATTCCAGGGAGGGTGTGTGAAGAGGTGTGGCGTGCTGAAAATGATCAAAGCATCCAGTAGGCTGATCCAGGTCCCAGAAGCAGGTCAATATTGCTGTAACTTTGACCAAAATCTAGAATAGAAAACAAATCTAACAAATAAAGGTTAGAACAGTCTGAGATAGAAAGACTAGTTCGCAAGGACTGCTACAAAATGTAGAGAAGTTTGCCTCACAGGACAAATAGTTGTCACTCCCAATACACAAAATAGTAGTTAAGTCTCACAGACAACTGTGCCAATTGTCCTCTCATTATTTCAGAAACCTTTAAAGACCTGAATATCTACAGATATAAATATCTTGTAAACTGATAGATGACTACGCTAAATACTCATTTGCCTAAGTATTTAAGATATAATAATTATATATAGTCAGATTGGAAAGTTATGACATAATTGAATTGCATTAATGTTTCTATTGACTTTATATTCTGACCATAGGAATCAGTCACAGGGGTAAAATTAAATGGCATAACTATAACATAATATAATCAGTCAAAACTGATTCCTCAGCATATACAGGACATAGGATAAAGTAGTCTTAACACAGTTTTACTCCAGGTAATTTTCCCAATAATTTTCAGAAGGTGAAGCTTTAAAACTCCTAAATAATATTAGCTACAGGCCTAAGAAATGTTACCTCCAATAACAAATCCCATTAACCAAAGCTTCAGATGAATTCTAAACAGGTGTTTACCATGATCTTACATTGATAAGAGATTTATCCCAGAGAGTTCACAGCTTATCTTTCATATCTAAGTAGATGTTTCATAAGGTAAACATTATACAAATCATTTTGCTTTAAAATGCCCAATACATAGAGAAATCCTAAATTGCCTACTGTCCATAACATATCTTCAAAAAGATAAAGGAAAAAGCTATCATTCTCAGAGACCCTTTAAATAATGGACATAACCTCACGATGACTCAATGCAATCAATTAAAATCTCATACAGAATATCCTAACTCCACATAAAAGAATCTGAAAGATTCTTTAAAAATATCAATTAAACCTTTGGAAGTAACCCTACCAAATTATAGATCATATTTATAACATGAGACTATTATGCACCTAAAGAAACAAATATTCAGTAAAGTAATACCATATAAAAGTAAACTGTCCCTTTAAATAGTATAAGCAATTAAGGTTTCAATCAGCAAGGAGCTGCAGTTTGTAAAAAAAAAAAAAAGCAGCTGTACCACACTCAGTGGGGGTAGGGGAAATTACATTATCACTTGACAAGGCCTTTTCCACATGGCCATCTTTCCCCCCATTCCACATGGCATTTTTCCCAACTTCACTATACTTCCTGACTCTCAGTTCTCACAGCTAGCCCTTTTAAGGTGCCAAGTCCACCAGGATCCAATCTGGCAGCCAAAGACAAACCCCACCCTCATCGGTTATCTCCTTTCCCATGACAAATGGCAAACTCCTTAGGGAAATGTGCCTTTTTTTTTTTCTTTTTTTTTTTTTTTTTTTTTTTTTTGCCCCCTATTTCTGGCAAGCCATTTTCCTCTCTCTTTCTTCCTCTTTTTCTCACACCATCTCTTCCCCTGTTCCATCTCTTTTCTCCCCCCAATGCCTGCATGTTCAATCCTTCTCTGACTTACTTTAAATACATTCCCAAACTACTAACCTTTCTAACTAGATGCTCCATTTAAACTATTAATTGCTTTTGCAAATCAAGTCTTTCTTATAACTTCTTTTCAAAACTTTAAAGATTTACAATATAGTGAATAGCTAAATAACTCATAAAACTCATATACATGTTCAGCAGAGCTGACAAATTTAAAGTATAACTTATAATGTTTACAGATTATACAAAATATGTTTCAGAAGGTAACACACTCCATCCAGTCAGGGGTATGTCACCTCTTTAGGTAAGTTGTGAGAACTTTATTTTAACAAGCTATTGTTAAATTGAATCAAATCAAATACAGCTTTTTTTAAAAGTTTTCTTTCAGTAGTAAAGGTTCAGTATTCAAACAAATTCCTAAGATCTTATACTCAGAATAAACAAATCTAGCATGCACAAGGCAACATGTTCGGAATCATAGTACCACTTTAAAAAACTAAGTTTCCCAAATTCAATAGATCAATAAGCCACTTAAGTAAGTTTCCTAAAATTCCTAATCAAATATTGCAGACAAACTGAATTACCAGTTGGTTATATATACATTCATGCATACACACATACACACACACACACACACACACACACACACACACACACACACACACATATGTTAAACTGGCTCTCAGAGGCTTCTTTTTTCTCCTGCCTGAGTTTTTTTTCAAAGCAATTACATCTTTTGTTCTCTAGAGCTCTTACCTTCACCTCCGGCAACTTTAATCAGCTAAGGTTTTTATTGCCCTCTTTTTTTTTTCCCTCTCTAGCAAGCTTCTGCTGGAGTTTTAAAGGTAGCCAAGCATTTCTGTTCCTTTTACTTTCAAATTAGTGCATACAGGTTAAGAAGTTGAAAACCACAAGCATTTTTTTTTTTTTTTTTATGTTTAAGCACATTTGCAACATTGAAATGACCAATTGCCAAACTTCTTAATCATTTTTCTTAAAACTTAACAGAGCTCTTTAAATCAACAAAACAGACAAGTCATAGACACAACATTTAATACATACAAGCTAGGGGCAAGTTCCTGATATTTCAGGGATGCCTGTGAGGGGAGTTTTCAGGTTGACAATCTCTTCTTTCTCAGAAATTCAAATTGAGCCTTTTAAATAGGCTTCAAAACTCCAATTTGGTACGTCCTCTGCCTTCACAAAGAGTGCCCAGATGTAACCTAATAGTGCCAACCAGCACCCAGAATCAAATGGTGCTTAAAAAACACTCAGATTTATTGTCCAAAGACATCTTCCATCCAGACATATCTTAATTGACACCTATAACAGATGGTACCTCAGCAGCATCCTACTGGATATCTCCCAGATTACAGTTCATCAACCTATCTTCTGGGTGAAGTGGCTTGTGGTCCCTTTAAGAAACTGTATTTCCTATTGATTTGTAATTCCTTTCAGATTCCCAGCCCCTCCTGGCTGAGACATATCAGTCCCAGCTTCCTGGTAGAAAGCCAGGGTCTTTGATTCAGAAATCCTGGTCAAAAGGACTTCTTTGAATTCCAATAGGAGATCCGGGCTTGTCCCAGCCCCCATCAGATCTGAGCCAACTTGGGCTCTCCCAGCCCCCATTCTGATGATCTACTCAGGTTTCCCAACCCCAAGCAAGACAAGCAATATAATGAGCTTCCATCAACTAAGGTCTTTGCACATGGGTGTTGGCAGTTCCCTTTACTGTCAGATCCTTCCTTCCTTCCTTCCTTCCTTCCTTCCTTCCTTCCTTCCTTCCTTCCGTCGTCCGTCTACTGAGAACTGCATTCTCAGTGTAAAACTCCATTTTCCAAAAATATGCCCGATGGAAGAAGGAAGGAAGGAAGGGAGGAAGGGAGGGAGGGAGGAAAGGAAGGAAGGAAGGAAGGAAGGAAGGAAGGAAGGAAGGAAGGAAGGAAGGAAGGAAGGAAGGAGGGAGGGAGGGAGGGAGGGAGGGAGGGAGGGAGGGAGGGAGGGAGGGAGGGAGGGAGGGAGGGAGGAAGGAAGGAAGGAAGGAAGGAAGGAAGGAAGGAAGGAAGGAAGGAAGGAAGGAAGGAAGGAAGGAAGGAAGGAAGGAAGGAAAAGAAAAACTTGTGTCCTAAGACACCTACACTTACTCTCCTGTGGTCAAAATGGAGGTGTCCAATGACGAGTCTTGCCACAGCTGAAAATTGTTCTCTCTGTGGGAATTCTGGAACAATCCAGAGCAGCTAGCCTCTCCAAACAAAAAGCACAGACCTTAATTGCCCCCAAGGTTCCAAGAAGAAACCTATTGGTCTCCAAAATCTAATCCTGCTCTCATATCTCACAAGGTGACTCCAAAATGTAATGCTAGAGAATTGAGGCAAGATAGAAATTATAGAGTTTTTAATATATTTAATATATTATTAGAGACACTGGGTGAAGAGCTTGGACTGGAGTGGACTCTTGTCTCCAGAGGGAGCAAGGGATTCCACGGATTCTTATAGAGCTCCAGTGATCAGGGGATCAAAGGCAGGGTAGGGTTAGAGCTCTGGTGAGCAGGAACTTCCAGTAATGGACCATAAATTTGGTTCTGACAGGTTGGGAATAAGGAAGAAATCATAAATTCTGATAAGTTGGGAGGGCTAGGAGCCACTAATCTGACATAGGAGATATGCCTACTTATCTTGAGCTTATCCATCTGTAGTTTATGACTTTCTGGAATGCTAGAATAGCCAGGTACTCGTCCTAATGATCAGGAAGGGGGGTTGCCTCCAGGAAGAATGAGGCAGAAAAATTTAGGGAAACTGAGGCAGTACAATTAAAGGAAATGTAGCATAACACTCCCAAGTACCTATAAGTAGACTTTTAAAACACAAATCACTATAAAACACTATACCTTCTACAAGGTCTTCATCTCTTTTCATGAGCCATTTCTTTTTACCCATAGGAGCATTCATTAGTGGAACCCATTCCCATTCAAGATCTCCTTTCTTTTCCCCAATTTTCAGTCTTTTCCCCCCCTCTATACTAATTATACTATAGGATATCTTTTGAGCTCACACAGATTATCTTCCCTTCACTGATAACTATCTAATTTTCCTCTAAAACACTACACATTCTTCTAATTCAGGGGTTCTCAAACTACGGCCCACAGGCCACATGTGGCCTGCTGAGGACGTTTATGTGGCCCGCCGGGTTATGGCAAATGAGCTGAGGGGCGGAGACAGTGTGAGGTTCTGTTTTTACTATAGTCCGGCCCTCCTGCAGTCTGAGGGACAGTGAACTGGCCCCTATTTAAAAAGTTTGAGGACCACTGTACTAACTCCTTGCTCTTCTTCCCCACTTTCATGTGCTCTCCCATATTGTAATATCACATAAAAAACATTGATTTATTTAAAGATGTCACCAGATTTTGTCTTTAATATATATAATGTAAGAAACATATCTTGCAAGAGTAAGTGTCTATGCTAGTAGGCACATCCTTGAAGTGAAAAAGTATAATTTTTTATTCATAATATATACCAAAATATATTGGAAGCATCTAATAATGTGGGCTGCCAATAGTGTTTCTTATTTTAATTTATGGCTTCCCCTATAAGTTTTGTTTCCTTTGTTCCAAGTCCTAAACTTTAGCTTCATTTCTTACATTTCAGTTTCATTTCTCTGATTTTTACATTTTTTACATAACTCTAAAACTGTATAGTTTTACATAACTAAACCCTCATCCAGTTCTCACACATAAACCTGTCTCATTTCTTCACTATTAATCTCCATTGTACTTTTGTCTTCACCTTTGTATATTTTTGTATATTTTAGGAAAAAGGTCTTATTGAACACTGCTGTTAAACTCTGTTTTTATTTCTGTCCTCAGCTGATGTATGTTTATTTCTCTGGAGTTCTGTTTTTCTTTCTAAAAATGTTTCAGATACCTCTTTATCTTTGAATGTTTCTCTTTTTTTATGCATGGTTAAGCTAAAATCTGCAGGATGATTCACCCTGGGCTGTATCTCCATTAATCTTTAGAGTATAGTATTCTATTTCTTCCTACTAGTAGGTGCTGAATAATCTTATGTAAGTTAAATTTCCTTTTCTTTGTATTTGAAGATTTTTTTCTTGATTTTATTGGAGAACTTGTTTTTTAAGGAATTTTATCACTGTGTTTTGGAGTTGATTCTTTTTTTTTTCTTAAACTTAATCACTATGTGTGTTGGAGTTTATAGCTTTTATATATATATATATATTTTTTTTTTCCCTAGAAGTGACCTATGAATTCTTTTAATTGGTATTTTATTTTTCTATATGCAGAAGTTCCAGGCTGCTCTCTTGTGTTTGTTTATTTCTTACATTGTCTTGTCCTGTTCTTTCATAGAACTAGGTTGTCTGTATGTATCCTGTCTTAGAGATTAATGTTGTTGATTTGATGATGGTCATATTTTCTTTTACATTATTTTTTTTTTGTTTCTTTTCTTTTAGATTGCCCTTCTCAACTGGATATAGCCAATATGATCTTATATTTTTTCGTCTTGGTGAGCCTTGTTGCAGGTTCTAGTTTTTCTATTCTGTCAATTATTTTTGCTTTGTAAAGTATGAATTATGCTCTAATAATTCTCATTTTCTCTTTTGAATCACTCAGAAACAATATAGTTTGATGGTCTCACAGTCCACTCTGTCTCATCAAATGTTAATTTCCTTTATTTTACAGTATTGAAATTAATTTACTATATATGAGATCATATTTCCTTCTATTGTTAGTGTTTTCCATTTTGATTAATTGGGCCAAAATCATTGTTTTCATCTTCCCAAGATCTTAGTTTTCCTTTTTTGCCCCTCTTCATTTCATTTATTTGCTCTCCCCCAGCCCCAAGATAGCTTCCTTGGGAGCTGGATCTCAAAGTCTGTCAGCTTCTTCCCATGATGGAAAATAAATAGTTCATGTTAGAAATACACTTTTGACACTGCAAATCAAATTTTGAGGAAAATTTACTGAAGAAGATTCTTAAGGCATCAATGTTTCTGGCCTTCTCAAAGCAGTAGTTTTATCGTTGTTAGCTCAGTGCAGTCCCTCCCTTCAGAAAACAAATCGGTCCATTACTTCCAGGTTACAATCTTTCCAATATGCTTACTATATATTTCTCCCTAAATATGTATTAACATGTTCCCCCTCCCTCATCATACAAATGATGGAAAACTCCTCCTATGGGGTATGTTGTTTAAGATTCAATTAGCTATTAGGCAGACACAGTAGTGATTTGATCAAGTCAGGTCATTGACCCGGACTAGATCCACTATTATCTTAAGTTTATGTTTTTTTCAAAACCACAAAACTTCCTCATGGGCTGAATCCACCTGTGCCTTCCTACCTCCCCAATTTCTTGTTTGCTCAAGGTTTCTATTGAGTACTTAATTGTTCTGTGGAATCAACCTTCTCATATTCTGAAAACTTCTTGGTCAATGGTACCCACTATATTGCACTACCTTGAAGCTTGCAACATTCTGTGGAAACCCAACTTCTCAACATTTCTCACAATTCACCATTCTAGATCCCTGTCCCATGTGAATTTTGTGTTGTCTTAGTTAGGCCTCAACTGGATACAAGCTTTTACTTTCATACTTAAATGGAGTGCTTTACAACAGGTCTCATTTCTTTTGTTCCTCAATTCTCTTGGTCTATACTAGCAGCTGAGCTAGTGCTTACAAATTGTTAGCCCTGGCATTGGCAATTTAGAACTTTGAAGGGGTGGTCCTTTGGAATTATCACAACTCCCAGTAGACTTTTCCTTTTGAAGAAGTGGAGAAAGAGTGCTGAATGAAGCTCAGATTTAATAAGCATCAGTTCATGGAGTTATTTTTTGAGATTATGTGTGTCCTAAACCTTGGAGAAAAGTGAAGTTGTTTTTTCTTTGAGGTACAGTTTTTATTTAGGAGAGATTTGAAAGATGTGCAAATCAGAAAATGTCTAGTCCTCCATCATATTGCTCACATAACCCAAAGTCTCTCTTTGGGGATTTTCTTGAGTATGTTATAATAAGGATTCCTTTTTATTAATGATTTGTCTAAATAGCTTTTGGAGCCACTTTCAACTTTAAATCTTTGACTCTATAAATACTGATTTGGCCTTCCCTTATCATAGAACTTCTGATGTTCATTCAAAAAATGCAAAATGGATTATTTTTAAACTAACTCTATTGCAACCATACATATTTTAAAACAATTTTTTTCTCATTGGCCTTGTATACATTATGTCTCAATCTGTACAATTAGTTCATCACCTATTAGAAGGCATGTGGTGTGATGGGTTCTCAGGAATTGGGACTGATCTTTGTGTATATCAGCATTCCTCCTTTTTTTGTTTTGATCAGCCAGGATCCATCTTCTCACTATATCACCCTTCCCTCATGGAGAACATGAGAAAAAACAAAAATCATTATACAGAGATAATGAGCCAAAACACATTTCTACTTTTGCCAGGCCAGGTAAAAAATGTATGTTGTTCTGCATTCTGAATCCTTAAGTAATTTGTTTCGTCATCTGGAATTGTAGTTAAGCTGATAACAGTTCATCACAATAGTATTCTGTTAGGATTCTTACAAGGTCCTAGGACAGTGGAATTGATAGAGACAATAATTATCTAATTTAGCATGGTTCAGTGTAAGGAGCCTTTAAATGGGCTGCACCACAGTGCATCATTGAGGCCCAGAAGTAATTTCTGTGGATATTAGGACTGCCCTTGGGCGGGATCCTGGCCATATTGAGATAGCTTCGTAATGGGTGACTCTCTCGCTGATTGGCTGTGTGTGTGACCTCACAGGCCCTATGTAAGCCCACTGCAGGCAGCAATCGCCCTCTTTAACCTGGTGTTCTTCACCTTGGCTTCCTAGCCTGGGTGGCCAAGCCAAGATGGATAGCCAAAAGAGGTAAGGGTTTTGGTAGTGAACACATGGGTCTTCTGACCAGGTGTTCACTCGGGAACCCACAAGTCAGGGCATCAGTCAGGGCATTATGTGAGTAGGTATAATAAAGGCTTTTAAGATTACACGTGGCTGTTCTTGAGTGCGCTACCGGTTATTAAGCTATAGATTCAAGAGATTGTGGCCAGAGACCTTAGAAGGCCTCAGAGGAGGCTAGCCGGATAGAGTTCACACTGCAAAGGACAGTGGTCAAAGGTACTCTGGTGGGTCTAGGACAGACTAGTAATTGTAACTGCCAGGAGAGCATGTTACAGTTCAGTATGATTGGTCTGATTCTACAAGATGTTATGGGCCAGAATTGAAACAAGGTAATATGTGGAATTGAGGAGACAGTAGTTAAATCTAGTTTAGCATTGATTTAATCCTACAACAAATAATAATTTCCTAATGATATAATGATTGGTGTGTACTCAGTGTACAGCATATAAGCGAGAAGCTCTTAGGGCCAGACATACAAGCCCACTGTGGAGATAGATTCATTCCATTTTCCACCTGTGTGCTGTCTGGAGGCTCAAGTGAAGGAGATAAGATTTTTACTGAAACAATAAAGGATTTGGACTTTAATCCCTGGCTGCATTTGAGGTGATTATTACTCTGAACTGAAAGGAAGGCTGCTCCCAGAAACCCTCCAAGAAAGCTGCTCCCAGAGAACATTATACTTTAGAGAAGAATATTATAGTATTCCATCATAATTATATACCAGAGCTTGTTAATCTGTTCTCCAATTTATAGGCAGCCCCCTTCAGATTCCTATTCTTTGTCATTTCAGAAAGATCTATAAATATTTTTAATCTATTATTGTTCATTCATATTTACCTTTTATGTTTCTCTTCACTAATGCTTTTGTACTTCAGAGTTTCTCCATAGCTAGGTTTTTTCTTTTCTTTTTTTTAATTTTCTTTTCTTTTCTTTTTTTTTAATCAGAAATGCTTGAAATAATTCTTTTTCAGAGGTCCACTCTTTTCCCTGTAACAATATATTCACTTTTACTGAGTAAGTTAAATTATTTTTGGCTCTTATGCTTTACCTGCTGAAATTCTGAATTCAAAATTCTCTATTCCTTTATAATAATGTCTGCTAAATTGTGTGTGATCCTGACTGGCTTCTCAGTATTTATATTCTTTCTTCCTGGTTGTTTGTATTATTTTTTCTTTGATCAAGAAGTTCTGAATTTTTTACTGTGATATTTTCTAGTAATTTTCATTTGGGAATTTCTTCCAGGAAGTAACTATTGGATTGCTTTGATTTTCTACTTGTCTTCTGTTTCTAAAATATCTGAGCAGTTTTCTTTTTTAAGATTGCTTTAAATTTGATATCTAGGCTCATGGTGTTGTTATATTCCATACTTATTAAGTTTTTTATCTTTTTATCTGTTTTCCAATTCAGTTGTTTTTGCTATTAAATGCCTTCCACTTTCTATTTTTTTAGCCTTTTAACTTTGTTTTAATGTTTCTTGCAGCATCACAAAGTTAATTGGTTTCTATTTGACCTATTCAGTTTTTGAGGGTTTGATACCTAAGCAAGTTTTCATACCTATTGGTATGAAATTTTTTCCAATATCTTTATTCCATATCAATGATTTTTTTACCCAATTTCTTCCTGAAGTGCCCTCATTCCATTTATTTAAAAAAAAATTTTTTTACCTTTAAAAAAAAAAAAAAGCTTTTTGCTTTCTTTATTCTAGGAAATTCTAGTTGAATTTGGTCCCATTTATTCTAAGGCAATGTTTGTTGATGGTTTAGAGTCATTCTCATCTTACAGATATGTGTCTTGAGCACCTTTGCTTCAATCATTGCTGATTGTGATAGGATTCATTTTTGTTTGTCCTTTCTTCCAGCTTATTTCCTGACTTCAGATATGATGTTAGGGCCAGCCATTTTTTGTAGGTAAGGTCTATTATTGATGTGGTGCTAGTGGTAGTGAAGAGAGGTGAGAATTGGGGTGGAGAATCCCCTCTGGTCAAATATACACAGGTCCAATGCGAAAGAATTCATAAACCCGAAAATCTGAGGCTAAAAGGAATTTTATTGCCAATGAGAAGCCACCAAGAAGAGAGTTTCTTGGCACAGCATAATCCTGTTTCAGACTTCTGCAGAGATTTGGAGTTCAAAATTGTCTTTTATTAGCAATCTGAGGCTCAGGCTTCCATTCAAAATTGAATGAGGTTCCTTCAATGTTGTCACTGCCCAGGCTTAGATTTTCAGTTGAAAAGAGATTATCTTGGAGTTTCCAGCCACTTAATAGGAATATAAGGCCAAGATCTCCAACTGAATGAGACCGCTTAAGAGAGTGTTGTCTGGGAGAGGTATGCTTTTCCCAGGGGAGAGCTTGAGACCCCAATCACCCTTCTTTTACATATTAAAGGGGACACAATTTCAGGGTTCACCCCCATCATTATAGTGGTGCTTTTATTGATTTCTTAGCGTTTTGATTGTTGTTTTATTCCAGGATTTCAAATATACTGTGGACCTATAATCTTTCAATGTTCCTTAAGTTGTCTCATCCTAGCCCAAATTTCTGCTCCCTTGATCTGAGTTCTGTAAATGCTTGACTAAATTATGGGTCTGAGCAAGAGTAGATTACTTCTCAATTCTGCCCTACAAGCTGGAAAACTCTGTTGAAACAGTCAATAGTGATAGAATTATAGGTTACTTCTTTGGTTTGGAATACTTTTCCTGGTTATTCCTCTGAAGGCTAGGCTAGACTTTGGAAGTCAGACATCCAGCTTTGGGCTTGAGGTCTGAGCCATGCTATCATTGTTTCTGTTGCTGCTACTGCTACTGGCTTCTAAATTTCCTAATTCTCCATATACGTCTGATGGCCTTCCAATTCAGCAAATCCACTACCCTGCATAGGGCTCCTTATTCCATCATTCACTTGGATCTGTGACCAAAGATCCATAGGGGATTGACAAAGCTTGCCCAGTTGGCACCTGACCCCTTAAATGTGAATCTGGGAGTATGCCTATAGATTAGACTTATTCTATTGAACTTTGATTTTATCACTTGCTTCTAAATTACCCCTAGCTTTGGGCAATCTAATCAAAGAATTTGTCAACACCCACACCTTTGTAGAACAGAAGGGAATTAAATTCTTTGAAAGGGTAGGTGAGGTCTGATCAAGATTGTGGAGATAATTTCATTATCAGTCATATCTTTCTAGACTGGGTTTTGAAATGAGGATTATAGAAAAAGAGGTAACTCTGGATCTCCCCAAATCATTGATTATTAATGTTTTTTCCCCTAAGTTTTGATGATCTTATATTGAATAAACATCAGTCAGAGTTTACCTATCAGTCCTTCTCTTTTTAGTCTAGAAAGAGAATTAGCCCTTCATATTCTTTTTTCAAATTTAATATTTTAAGATTCTTTTTATTTTTTTCAAATGTTGATACCCAAATTCTTTGACAAGTCATTTTGTATAGTTATGCAAAACATGTTTCCCTGTACTGTGAAAGAAATCAGACCCCTCAAAAAAAATCCCAAGAAAAATTTAAAAAGTTAAAGGAAAAAAATATTTTCCATCTGCATCAAGCCTGACTAGTTCTTTCTCTAGAGATAATAGCATTATCACAGAAGTTTTATAATTTGTGTTAAACCTAAAAATACCAAAGAGCTCACACAGGTTATCACACCAACATTTAAAACACCAACTTTAAAAACCTCTCAGAAATAATTGATCATAAGAAAAAGTTGTTTGTTTTTAATTTTATTCCACTGGAGAAAGAAAACTAGACAGACATGTGCCAGAAAATAGGAAATATACTTTAATGTAGGCAGATTTCACTACGCAGTCTAGTGATTACTGTGACAGTGAGAAGTGAGACAATTTGATTCACAGCAGGACTTTTGGACTGGAACACTGATACTGGAGATTCTTGTCTGAATTCAGAGATCACCAGGTCTGGTGTGAAAAAATCTAGGATTTTGCTGTGGCTGATTCATCCAGATAGTGACTAAACAGGATTGTTGTTTTGCCAGTCACAAATGACAGCTTAGCTCTGGAAAACTGGGTTTCTCATAATAGTAAAAAGAGAGGAGTGTCTTGGCATGGGGGTCCTGATAGCAACTTTTATCTTAAATCTTCAGAGTTGTTCTTGGATCATTGTATTGCTGAAAATACCTTCATCGTAGATATTATTCATTGTAGATTATCATAAAATATTGCTGTTACTGTGTATAATGTTCTCCTGATTCTGCTCATTTCATTTAGCATTGGTTCATCAGTCTTTTCCAAGTTTTTCTTAAAGCACTCATTTCTTAAGGCACATTTGTATTCCATATACAACTTGAACAGTTCTTCCCTAAATTGATGGATATCCCCATCTTTGTCACCACTAAAAGAGCTACTATATATATTTGTGTACACATAGGTTCTTTTCCTTTTTTTTTTTTTTTTTTTTCTTCTTAATATATCTTTGGGTAACACCCAGTAGTATTGCTTGGTCAGTGGGTATGCATGGTTTTATAACCTTTTGGGCATAGTTCCAAACTGCTCTTCAGAATGGTTGAATCATTATATAACTTCACCAACAGTACCTTAATATTTTGATTTTTCTACATCCCACAACATTTGTAATTATCCTTTTTCTGATTTAGCCAATCTGTTAGGTGTGTGGTGGTAGCTTAGTTATTTTAATTTGCATTTCTTTAATTGGTAGTGATTTAGGACATTTTTTCATATGACTATAGATAGCTTTGATGACTTTGTCTGAAAACATTTCTATAAATTTGACTTTTATTTTCTATGTTTGAGACATGAAGTCTTTATCAGAGAAACTTGATTTGATTTTTTTTTCTACAGTGATGAACAACTATGTATTTTCCTCCCTTCTATTACCTCCCATTTATATTTGTCTCTATCTGTCTCTCTCCCCTTTCTTTCTCTTTTCTTCCTTTCCTTCACATCCTTTTATCCTGTCCATTTTCAAATGTTATGCATCTGATTTTTACCTCCCCAAAACTGCCCTCTCTTATACCAGCAACCTCCCTGCCATACATACTAATCTTATTCCCCTCCTCTTCTACTTAAGATAGATTTCTATACTCAGTTGAAAATTTATATTTTTCTTTCTTTGAGCCAGTTTTGAAAAGAGTAAGGTTTACATGTTCCCCATTTCCCCTTCATTGTAATAATATAAACACTTTGATCTTGAATTCATTAAGATCTTGAGTCTTATATTTGAAAGTCAAATTTTCTATTCTGTTCTGTTCTTTTCATTAGGACTTCTTGAAAGTCCTTTGCTCCATTGAATATTTATTTTTCCCCCCGTGAAGGATTGTACTCAGTTTTGCTGGGCAAGTGATTTTTGGTTGTAATTTTAGGTCTTTTTGCCCTCGAATAAATACCAAACTTTTACAATAATGTAAAAATTGCTGAATCTTGTGTTATACTGACTCTACAATATTGGAATTGTTTCTTTTTGGCTGCTTGTAATATTTTCTCCTTGTGGGAGCTTTGGAATTTGACTATAATCTTGAAATTTTGTGATATTTTTCAGATTTTTAGTGGATTCTTTCCATTTCTATTTTACCCTCTGGTACTAGTGGTTAGTTTTCTTGATAATTTTTTGAAAGGTGTTTAGGTTCTTTTTCTAATCATGACTTTCACGTAGTCCAATAATTCTTAAATTATCTCTCCCAGACCTATTTTTCAGGCCAATTGTTTTTCCAATGAGATGCTTCATATTTTCTTCTATTTCTTCATGCTTTTGAATTTGTTTGATTGTTTCGTGATGTCTCATAAAGTCATAGCTTTCACTAGTCCAACTCTGATTTTTAGAGAACTTTTTTCTCCAGTAAGCCATTTCTGCTTTGTAAAGAATGTTTTTTCTCATTGGATTTTTGTGCTTCTTTTAACCATTTGGCCTATTCTGGTTTTTAAGTTATTATTTTCTTCAGTATTTTTTGTTGTTGTTGTTCTTTCTTTTGCCTCATTCTCATTTCTTTTCCCAGTTTTCACCCCATCCTCTCTCTTACTTGATTTTAAAATAATTTTTGAATATTTATGTGACTTGAGGTTTTGTGTTTTTTTTTTTTTTTTTTTTTTTAAGACTTCAGATATATTAGTTGTGGCTTTGTTATCTTCTTCTGAGTTTCTGTTTTGATTTTCCCTGCTACCATAGTAACTTTCTCTAGTAAGGATTTTTCCCCTCTGCTATTTATTTGTTTGTTTGTTTGTTTGTTTGTTTGTTTGTTTATTTATTTCATCCTATTTCTTGACTTTTAACTCTGTGGTAAAGTGTGGCTCTGCTTCCAGAGTGGAAAGGGCACTGTCCCAAGCTTCAGCTATTTTCAGAGATAATTCTGGGGAGCTGTCAGTTTTTGGTTCTTCCAAAATTGTACAACCTAAAGTGAAGTGTGTTTACTATTCTTTTATATTGTGCACTGATTTGTGAGTAGTCACAAGCTGTGACCAGATACTTGCTCACCTGGGGCCATAAGCTCTGATGTACTAATGATGTTCCTTCTCCTCCTAGGACTGAGACTCAGGTTTATGTATAGGCAATGGAGTACTCCTGCTCTTGTTGAGCAACCATAGTAAGCAAGTGTGCTGTTGCTGAAATTATGTAGGATGTGCGATTCTTTTTTTTTTTTTTCATATAACATTTTATTTTAATTAAAGCTTTTTATTTTTCAAAACAGTGGACAATTCTTCAACATTAGCTCTTGCAAAACCCTGTGTTACAATTCCCCCACGCCCTCCCCTAGATGGCAAGTAGTCCAATATATGTTAAAGCCAATATATGTATACATAGTTATTCAATTATTGTGCCGCACAAGAAAAAAAAGAGAAGCAAAGTAAAATGCAAGCAAACAACAAAAGAGTGAAAATGCTAATTTGTGAACCACACACAGTTCCCACAGTCCTCTCTCTGGGTATAGATGGCTCTCTTCATCACTGAACAATTGGAACTGGTTTGAATTATCTCATTGTTTAAAAGAGCCATGCCCATCAGAATTGATCATTGTATAATCTTGTTGCTGTGTGTAATGATCTCCTAGTTCTGTTCACTTCACTTAACATCAATTCATGTAAGGCCTCTCTGAAATCATTCTATTGGTCATTTCTTATAGAACAATAATATTCCATAACATTCATATATCATAATTTATTCAGCCATTCTCTAATTGATGGGCATCCATTCAGTTTTCCAGTTTCTAGCCACTACAAAAAGGGCTGCCACAAACATTTTTGCACATGTGGGTTCCTTTCTCTACTTCAAGATCTCTTTGAGATATAAGCCCAGTAGAAACACTGCTGGATCAAAGGGCATGCAGAATTTGATAACTTTTTGAGCATAATTGCAATTTGCTCTCCAAAATGGTTGCCTCCATTCACAGTTCCACCAACAATGTATTAGTGTCCCACTTTTCAAGACAATTATTCACCTGTTTGTTCAAGTATTATTTTTAGGCAAATAGTTAAGTAAGATATTATTGGTTTTGGGAAGATTAGGATTTTTTGTTGTTTTCATTTTGGTCATTTTTATAGTAATGTAATTTTTCATGTAATCTAACTAAGGTTTGATAGAGTTGGGTTCACAGTCAGTAAGATTTGTATTCAAGTACCAAGGTACTTGAATGACCCTAGATAGGTCATTTAACTTCACTACCTAAGGCAACATAATGACTATAAGTTTGAAAGAAGATACCAGTCTGCATTGGTAGAATTAGTTCCTCACCAAGAGCTCCCTATGCTATTGAAATCAAATGTTTAGTCAAACAGCAACTACAATGAAATGCTATTGAAAGTGTGTGTGTGTGTGTGTGTGTTTCTAGCTTAAAATCTTCTTTGGAATCTTAAAGGTATGTTATTTTGAAGCATTTGATAAAATCCAACACCCATTTCTATTAAAAACACTAGAGTATAGGAATAAATGAACTTTTCCTTTAAAAAGTCATTAACATCAGTAAGCATCATATGTAATGGGAATAAACTGGACCCATTCCCAGTAAGATCAGGGGTGAAACAAGGTTGCCCACTATCATCATTGCTACTCAATGTTGTATTAGAAACACTAGCTTTGGCAATAAGAGGTGAAAAGAGATTAAAGGAATTAGAGTAAGTAATGAGGAAACCAAATTATCACTCTTTGCAGATGATAATATACTTAGAGAACCACAGAGAATCAACTAAAAAGCCATTAGAAAAAATTTAGAACTTTAGCAAAATTGCAGCATACAAAATAATTCCACATAAATCATCAGCATTTTTATACATCACTAACAAAATTCAACAGCAAGAGATACAAAGAGAAATCCCATTTAAAATAACCATTGATAGTATAAAATATTTGGTAATCTATCTGCCAAGGGAAAGTCAGGAACTATAGGAGCAAAACTACAAAACACTTTCCACACAAATAAATTCAGTTCTAAACAATTGGAAAAATATCAAGTGCTCTTGAATAGGTCAAGTGAATATAATAAATATGATAATACTATCTAAACTAATTTATTTATTTAGTACTATACTAATCAAACTCCCAAGAAACTATTTTATTGACCTAGAAAAAAATAACAACAAAATTCATCTGAAAGAACAAAAGGTCAACAATTTCAAGGGAACTAATGAAAAAAAAAAAAAATCAAATGAAGATGGCCTACCTGTACCAAATCTAAAACTATATTATAAAGCAGTGGTCATTAAAACCATTTGGTACTGGCTAAGAAATAGACTGGTTGATCAGTGGAATAGATTAGGTTCACAGGACAAAATAGTTAATAACTATAGCAATCTAGTGTTTGACAAACCCAAAGACCCCAGCTTTGGGGATTAGAATTCACTATTTCACAAAAACTGCTGGGAAAATTGGATACCAGTATGGCAGAAACTTGGCATTGACCCACACTTAACACCATATGCCAAGATAAGATTAAAATGGGTTCATGATCTAGGCATAAAGAATGATACTATAAACAAATTAGAACATAGGATAGTTTACCTCTCAGACCTGTGAAAGAGGAAGGAATTTGTGACCAAAGAACTAGACTAGAGATCATTATTGATCACAAAATAGATAATTTTGATTATATTAAGTTAAAAAAAAATTGTTCAAACAAAACTAATACAGACAAGATTAGAAGGGAAGTAACAAACTGGGAAAAACATTTTTACAGTCAAATGTTCTGATAAAGGCCTCATTATCAAAATATATAGAGAATTGACTCAAATTTATAAAAAAATCTAGCCATTCTTCAATTGATAAATGGTCAAAGGATATGAACAATTTTCAGATGAAGAAATTGAAACTTTGTAGTCATATGAAAAGGTACTAATAATCAGAAAAATTCACATTAAGGTAACACTGAGATATACCAACCACTACACATCTTTCAGATTTGCTGAGGTAACAGGAAAGATAATGATGAATGTTGGAGGGGATGTGGGAAAACTGGGACACTGATACATTGTTGGTGGAACTGTGAACGAATCCAACCATTGTGGGGAGCAATTTGGAACTATGCTCAAAATTATCAAACTGTGCATACCCTTATCCCAAAGAGATCTTAAAGGAGGGAAAGGCACTCATATGTGCAGAAATGTTTATGACAGCCATTTTCGTAGTGGCTAGAACCTTGAAACTGAATGGATGCCCATTGATTGGAGAATGGCTGAATAAATTGTGGTGTATGAATGTTATGTAATATTATTGTTTTGTTAGAAATGACCAGCAGGATGATTTTAGAAAGACCTGAAGAGACTTAGATGAACTGATACTAAGTGGAATGAGCAGAACCAAGAGATCATTATACACTTAAACAACAGTACTATATGAGGATCAATTCTGATGGACATGGCTCTCTTCAATAATGAGATGATTCAAACCAGGTCCAATTGTTCAGTGATGAAGAAAGTCATCTACACCCAGAGAGAGAACTATCGGAACTGAGTGTGGACCACAATGCATTTTCACTCTTTCTGTTATTGTTTGCTTGCATTTTTGTTTTCCTTCTCAGATTTTTTTTTCTCTCTAGATTTGATTTTTCTTGTGCAACAAGATAACTGTATAGATATGTATACATATATTGGATTTAACATATTTAACATGTACTGCACTGCCTGCATCTAGGGGAGGTGAAGGAGGATAGTTGGAACAGAAGGTTTTGCAAGGGTCAGTGTTGAAATAAATCACCCATGCATATGTTTTGTAAATAAAAAGATATAATAAAAAAGTTTTAAAAAATTAAAGAAATTTTTAAAAATAAATAAATTATTTTTATGGAGGAGGGATTCTGGGAATATGGCAGAGTAGGTGAGTAAAAGTCAAATGAAAGACAATGAGGAAAAACTAAACTAAACTAAAATAAAAACCATCCAAGAAAAACAAGTTTGTGGGAGAAAAAAGATAACCAACTGGAAAAAGAGATCCAAAGTCTCTAATTCTGAAAATTAGAATTGGGTAAGGAGAGTTATGAGAATATAAATATAATATATAAATATAAAGTTACGAGAAACCAGTAGAACAAAATGTGAAACATAAGAAAACAAAAAATCTAGAGAACAGAGCAAAAAGAGAAAATATAAAAATAATTGTACTACCTTGAAAGCTGTAACTAAAAAGGAACCTTACTACCAGTAATGCAAGAAATAATCCAAAAAAAATGTCTTGGAGTGATAAAACATGAGGGGAAAGTAGAAATAGGAAAAAAAAAAATCTACTGATCATTCCTCAACAAGTTCCTTTGTGGAAAACACAGGAATATTACTGCCAAATTTCAAAAACCCCAGATCAAAGAAAATTTAGCAAGAAACAAGGGGGGGAAATTAGTTCAAATACACTGGTGTTCTAAAGTATCCACAATAAAAGATAGCAGGTCCTAGAATCTTATCTATCAACAATAAAAATTTGGGCCTGTAGCCAAAACTATCCATAATATTGAATGAAAAAACATGGACATTTCAACAAATTTGCAGATTTTCAAGACTGTTTATCAACCAGACTCAAACTCAATAGAAAATTTAACATGTAAGAGCCAATATCAAAGATCAGTTTCAAGGAACTTAACATGGACAAATTGTTTACAGTTTTTTATATGGGAAATGTATACTACATACTTAAGATTGACATCAGCAATAGGGTAGCACAACAGAAAGATTGGGGCAGAGTTAAAAATAGTAATTATGTTATACAAATGAGGTACAGAGATATGGGAAGGGGTTGTAATTCATAGTTCTGAAAACCTGTTCACGTTGGGAATCACAAAACTTGACCATGAAGGGTATAGCACTTTTCAAAATTTATAAAGAAATAAGAAAGGATGGGCATATAGGGAGCCAAAGGGTGGGAAAGAAGACAAAAGAGGGATCCATGGATGGAGGAGGCTAATAGCAAGGCAAATTAAGGAGCAGAATTAAAGCAGAATGTTAGCCAGAACAAGAAAAGTGTGTGTAGGGGGAGGCAGGAGTGTGAGTGTATATGTATGTATATGTTTATATTTACATATGTATAGTTAAAATATAAACTTTCTTAATTATAGTTTGTTTGGGGAAAGTTGGGGAGGGGGTATGAAGGGAAAAAAAGAACAAAGTGAAAAAGTCACACGACTGAGAACAGAACAGCAATTTACAAGGACATAAAGAAAAGATGAACACTCATAAATATAGTTTCTTTTACTAATATATACTTTCTTAACTGGTAATTTATCGTTAAATATTTTGAATCCTCCCTGGTGTTCTGCTGGACACATAACAATGTTCTCTTTTGTTTTATGTTCCTTTTCTGTTTTTCTTTCTTTCTTTTAAATAAAATAAAAAAGTTATTTTGATGCCATTGGATTGCAACCATGTATTTATAGGAACAACATGGATAAAATTATAGTTACTTTTTTATTGTTCCTAAGAAGCAGAGTGCTGAAATGATATATTCTTTGATATATGTTTCTAGAAAGTGACAAAATACCAGTAATGCGTGGACAATGGTTCATTGATGGTACTTGGCAACCACTAGAAGAGGAAGAAAGCAATTTAATTGAACAAGAACACCTTAAGTGTTTTAAGGGTCAACAGATGCAAGAAAATTTTGATATTGAAGTGTCAAGACCCATAGATGGAAAAGATGGTAAGACCAATTCAGTTTCTGTACCTCCTATCATATTATGTGATGCAAATAAAATCTCAAAATGAAGGTTTAGCATGTTCTAACATAACTTTCATGACTTAGAAAGTAGTACTTGTTTTATAATAACATCTTATTTAAATAAATTTGCTTATTAACTACAAACTATGATGTTAATTAAAATTAAAATTTACTACTTACATAATAATGGAACTTCTGTAATATTCTGAAGTATAAAATTTGATGTAGCATGGGCCTTGTTTTAGTCTTTTTAGCAAGGGGAATTTTTGAGGGAAGTTGAGAAGGATCTCATTCATTACTGTATAGTATCATCTTATCTAATGATATCACATAGGGATTGGCTTTCTTTTCCTTCAACTGAGTAGACTTTTTACTCTACTAATATAGAATATGGTAGACAGCAAAATAGTTTAAATAATTCACTACTTTTATTAAATTAACTTAATATTTGAATGTGTTTGCAAAGCTGAATGTTTATAATGTAATTAGAATTTGGTAATTTTTTTGGATAAAAATTTTGGTAATTTAGAAAAATATGAATCTTTTATAGCAATATTTAAAGTATTTCTATTCTGTTATTACTGCAGGCAGTGGAATCAGCTATGCTGGTACGTATAATAGGAAAAGGTGGATTAATATCTTGTCAATTTCTTTAATAATGTTTTTTTGAAATGTTTCTTCATTCATGCTTGCCCTTTCTTTGGTAGGTTCTTCTTACAGCTATGCTGTAAATATAAAATACATCATACTAATCTCTCAAAACCATCTCTCAAAAACCAACAAAGAAGCTCCAATATGGATCAAGCAAAAATTAACTTTGTCCTTGTTTTCTCTGACCCAAAGATAATTTAAGAATTATTCCCTTTTTTGGAGGGAACGAGCAGGTTAATCACAAATTAGGAGCAACCTGATAGAAATTTGTTGTCAAATTTAAAACACCAAATACCAAGTATATAGCACTTTACCTGTAACTATATGGAAGTTGATTTTTGTCATATTTTTAGCTTCAGTACATTTAGCTAATATCACATTTAGTTTCTTTTCTTTTATCTAAAGCTTGAGTTGCAGGAAAGTAATTTGCAGAAACTTACAGTTTCTGTGTTTTGTCATTATTGTGATTACAATATTAAGTTTTTGAGGATTAAGTGGAAACGATGTATCTTTGTTTTATTGTGGAGGGAATAAATCACAATAGATGCTATTACAAAAATTAGGGTTTTGTTTTTTTTTTTGTTTTGTTTTGTTTTTTTTTTTTTGGTATAGCAGCCATTTCTGAATTTCAGCAGATGGAACATAAAAATAATGTTTTGTTGACCTGGATACAGCTTGTCGTGTGCTTAATTTTAATCATTCAAGATCTATAAACGCCATTGTTTTCTCTTTTTGATGTTTTATTAATGCATTTTTATACCACAATAATTTTCCAAAACTCTTCTCCAAAGGTACTCTCCTATGAAATAAAAACTTTTTTTTTTTCCTTGCTGAAGCAATTGTGTTTAAGTGACTTGCCCAAAGTCACACAACCAGGAAGTGTTAAATGTAGGAAGTGTTAAGTGTCTGAGGTCAAATTTGAACTCAGGTCCTCCTGACTTCAGGGCTGGTACTCTGTCTACTACTACACCTGGCTGCCCCAAAATAAAAACTTTTTAAGTAAAAAGACCTTGACCAACAGAATACCAGATGTTTGTTGCCCATCATCCTAGCATTTCTCTACCATTTCTATTCCAACGTCGTGACAGTTGTCTGGAATCAGTATTGATAATTTTATCTTGTTTCTGGATTTTTTGTACTGTTTTCTTCACTTAATGTAAGTCAGTTATTCTAGTTTTACTCTACTCACTTTACAGTATTTTACAGACATATTTCCATGTTTTTCTGAATTCATATTTTCTTCATAGCACAATAGTATTTGATGAAATGCCATAGTTTATTCTTTCTCCTATTGTGTTGAAATCCTGTTGTGGTTTTTTTAAGTGGCAATTTATCACTATCTCATGTGTAGCCACCAGTATTTAAGAAGTTGATGCAAACTTTTAAAATTATAAGTGAAAGTTAACTTTTAAAGTTAAAAGCTCTCTTTTCTTAACCTTTTGATTGTTATACTTATTACCTCCAGGCATTTGAATTTTCATTTTTCATTAGCTTCACCAAATTCCAACTTTTTTCCTTCATCAAAAGTCCAATATAGTTTTCTTTAAAAATGGCATTAAGTAATCCTTTAAAGTACATAATAATTTATGTTCTCCACCTTTACAACGTTAGGCTATTTTAACTAAGCAGTTATATTTTTTAGGAAAGAAGGTATTTGTGGTTTTAAACATTTATTAGGCTTCAAAATTTAAATTGACTCTGTTTAGTTAATATTACCATCTGTTGCTTTTGCTTTCTATGGCAATATTTAAAGAGAAAATGTATATGTGCTTACTCCAAGTGTATCAATTTCCCATCAAGACTATGTATAAAACATTTAATATGTGTTGACTTTAAACATTTATACATTGACTTTGTTCTTTGCATATTTTCTGGAGTAAAGCTATTCCATCTAAGCTTTTTTTTAAATATGTAAATTATATTGGATGTGAGTTGAAAATGACTGGTTAATTCATAACCTTTGCTTTTATAATAAGCATCTGAGTGCCTAATATATAACAGTATGTTAAACATTATGGAAAGAGAAAGTGGAAATGGACAAATTATGCACACGTGAATTAGCTTCAGTAAATTATGAAACAATGTGTATATATGTATATATTTTTTGTTGTTGTTGTTGAGGCAATTGGGATTAAGTGACTTGCCCAGGGCCACACAGCTAGGAGGTGTTAAGTGTCTGAGACCAGATTTGAACTAAGGTCCTCCTGAATTCAGGGCAGGTGCTCTATCCACTGCGCCCCCTAGCTGCCCCACAATGTAAATATAAAATAGAATAAACTGAATACATAATCTGTGTGTCATGATGTAATAGAAATAGTACTAAATTTCTAAGTCACAAAAGATAGATTTGAATCCTAGTTTTTATTCTCACTGGCTGTGATTGTAGGCATTCTATATAGACATGCGTGTTTACACACATACATAAATGTACAGTTCCCTTCCTCAGATGTCTTATTTGAAATAAAATACTATCTCTTCTGTTTATTTGTGGCTTTTTCTCTGCCTGGGTTATTTAGGTTCACTTTTGACCCTAAAGGAATTAGCTTTATACCCTCCCCCCAAATTAGTAACAGATTTTCTTAATAGTTTCAGGATAGAGTGAACAATATGCAGAATGTATTCATGAAAGCATTAGTTGAATAAAAGAAAGACTCATTTATATTTAAATCAGATGCTTCATTAAATATAATTCTCTATGAAAGGAATAGTATAGTTCTGTATGAAAGGAATAGTATTTGATGTATTTTCAGTCTTTTGCCAGAAAATGTTTATTTAGAAACTTCATATAAATGAAATATGGAGAAATATTGCTTTGAATAGAGTAATTAATAAATCCTTCATATTTAAATATTTCAAGGATTCATTATTTAATCATTGTAATTTCTAAAATTATACCCTTTCCAGATCTCATGAACTGGTAGCTAGCTTTTTGGTAATAAACATTGATGATCAAAGTTAGACTAGTATTTTGCCAAGTAATCAGTCTTTCCAAGGATTAGATCTTGTTGTCCATTTGATATAGTCTTTAAGGACCCAGAGTAACATGGATATTATAATAGGAAATGTAAAAAAAAATATGGAAAATTGGAATGCTTGCCTTCCTGCTTCATTTATGATCTGATTGGTGTTACAGGTCCTTAATGCACTATCTGACAAGCATTGTTTGTCTCTCCATGCCTACTTTCCTAAGTATATATAATTCTTTTCATGCCCGTTTTCTCTTTCTCCTACATAAATGTGTTATAAATAGGAGTTTCTTCCATTTTCTGCTTTGCAATTAGCAGGGAAAAGTGTTTTTTTTGTTTTGTTTTTTTATTTTCCCCTCTAGGCCAGTCTTAAAGTAAGCTTATTTGTTGTGTTTGCTTGTTGGAGTAAGTTAGATTGTTGATTTGAAGTGGGAAAGGAGAGGGAAGTCTTTTGATCCAGTGTGTCATCTTTTCCTTTCCTCTGTTGTTTTCAGGATTGTCTTAGAATTACAGCACATAATAAGAAATGAACTCCTAAGAGAGTGGGGGAATTCTTGATATTAACCACACCTCCTTAGGCTGATGAAGGCAGCTTTGGTGAAATCCTGTATTATATCATAGATTGCTAATCACTGTCTTTTAAACTTATTTTAAATTAAAACCTATTTTACTTTTACTTCCCAAAACTGAAGGATTTTAGAGATTGAAGAAATTTCAGTAGCATTTAATGAAAAACTATCAAGAAATTATATAGCTTCTTCTTGAAGAACTATAGTGAGGAGAATCTAACTAACTAACTAACTAACTAACTAACTAATCTAACTAACTAAAAAAAGTTCTACTTTTTAATAACCCCCTGACATAAAACCAAAATTTACCCCCTTTCATCTTGTTCCTAATTCTTACTTTTCCCATAATAGCTATGCAGTTACTTTTAAAGAAAAAAAAAAATGTTTCCTTTGAGACTACTCCTAGGTCACACACATCCACAATTACTTCAGTTAGTCCTAGTGTGGGATGGTGCCAAGTCCCTTCACCAACCTTACTCCTTTTCTTTGTACTCTCTCCCACTTATCAAGAAGTACTTAGAATGGCAAAGAGTATGACATAATATGTTGAAAGTGGTCTTTCCAGGTGACAGCAGGACTGCCATCTTCTTATTTTTAGAAGCTATGCCTCTTTAAATTTAACTCAAGAGTATATGTTTTTTGCCTAATCACACCACTTGAGGTCCACCAGAACACACAAATTTCTTTCTGACATACTGCTGCCTAACCAAACCTTCCCATATTATACTGGTGAAATTAACCTTTTCAAGCCAAGGACCCACATTTATCTCTATTAGATTTTATCTTAATATCTTCAGTCCAATATTCTAATCTGACAAGATTTTTTTGGATCTTGTGTCAATTTCTGTGTTAGCCATCTGTCCCAAGTTAATGTCATCTGCCTACAATATGATAAACATTTCTTTAGTCAGAGAATTGATAAAAACATTCAATACAAGGTCAAGACAGGTCTTTAGGAGGAACCATATTAGAAATCTTCCAGTTGAGACTAATGTTAATACTATTAATGACTTCTCTTTTGAAGTTAATTTAAAAGCCTAATTATATTACCATGTAACCTTTATCTTTACATCTTTTCCATAAGAATATTATGAGATATTTTGTTAAATGCCTTGCATCTATCCAAGTGGCCTTATCTCCTAGACTACCGGTTTAGTATCCCTGAACAAAAAGGAAAGAAAAAAAATTAGTGTATGCTGGTCTATTCTTTTTGCATCCATATATAATTCAGTATTTTTTCCAATTCTGTAATTATTACAAGGATCCAAAATTGAATTTTATTGAATTAGAATTATATCTTATCTTTTAAACAATTTATTTTGATTCCTTGTTTGGTTTGAATGCAAACATTTTTCTCTACTGTCATTGTATTATTACAGTAAGGGAGTTCATGAACTATTTAAAATGAAATTATCCTAAATGAAACATTCTAGACAGAATGAGGGTTTGAGGGAAATAACATAAGTAATTTTGAGTTGAAATTTGGAGTAGGGAAGAACAAGAAATGGCTCCAATACTGAATGTTTTAAAAAAATTTTTGAAATTTATTAAGTTCTATGTGCTTAATATATCTAATACTCTCCCTGCTAAATTAGGCTCCCCTTCAAAATAAAATATCTTGGCAAGGGCAGGGACTGAGAGAGGATAGGGTATGAATCAAACATTACTTTTTTACAAAAAAAATTTTACAAAAAAAAAAAAACTTAATTACTATGAATACACAGGCATACTGAAAGTTAGTTTATTTTTTGTTAGTATGAGATAAGTCATATTATCTAGATATTTCCCATTTGTTTTCTTAAAATAATGGAAATAAAAATGTGTATTTCTATTTGTAATTTGAAATATTTTTAGTTGTATTTTTTCTTCAATTTGATCTGCTTTGAGACTATTTGACACATTCTTTCAAGATAGCAATTTATTGGCAATAGCCCCTCTTTCCAGTTATAAGTAATAGAGCTTTCTCATGACTAGAAGGCACATGAAAGAAGAAACATTTTTAATGACAACATTTAATTTCACTCGCATGTTTTCACTTCTCTATTTCGATTAGTGTTATTTTTGTAATAGTAATACATTATTTTTTGCTTTTTTTTTTTTTTTTTTTTTTTTGTCCTGGTTTTTAGCTTTCATGCTTCTTAAAAATACTTTAGTTTATTAAATCTTAAACTTCATAAGTTTCTTTTTCTTTGAATAACCAAAAATTTTGAGTAAAGTTCAAGCCTGTATTTTATATGTATAATACCGCACAATAAAAAAACTATTGGTTTTAATTTTTTGAGTTGTATTTAAATTTTCTTCTTTAATGCCATTTTTAGGTAGGAGAGGTTGAGGTTGAAAAATCTAACACCTGAATATAAATGTAAATTAAATTCTACATATCCTATTGTTCATTAACTGAATATGTCAGATGTTACATTGTAAGGTCAGACTTTAAATGCATTTTAAAATGTTTATCTTTTGGTAATTATGTCAAAAGAAACTATGGTTGACTTGGGTTTATTTACGCATTGCCAAATATGATGCATCCTTTTATTGTTTGATTCATGTTTATGTGAATTCATGTTTATTCCTGCCAGCAGCTTTCACTAAGGAATATGATAATAGTTTTGGTGTTCTGTGTTATGGTTATTTTTTTTATTTTTTATTATGCCCCTTTGCTTAAAATACATATTTTAAAAATCTTTAACAATTTGGCTGGTCTTGTGAAAAATAACTGTCCTTAACTACTGTTGTACTTTGGTAATGCAAAGGGAATCCCAACAAAACACCTAAAAGCATCTTAATTTTCTCAGTGAAGCTTTTGTAGAAATGTTAAAAATGTATTAACTGAATTCATAATTTATTCATCAGCCTTTTGCTAAGTCATTTATATATATTTGGTACATGTAAATAACCTTAATGGGTGGGAAGGTAAGCATTTAAAAAGAGAATTTTGAATTATACATGTACACAAAAATGATATTCTTTTATATATGTTTTGTGAAGCTTCTAACTGCACTAATCACATGGTTTGTTTTAGCTAAAGATTTTAGATGCCATGTTTATTTTTTATTTTCTCAGTTAAAGCAAGATGATATATTTGATAAACATTATGAAAATGTTCTTTTACTTCTGTAATTGTAATTAGATATTGTATAAATTAATCATTTAAATAATGTTTATTCAATATAATTCATCACACTACAACAAAGAGACAAAATAACACCCTCATTTAAAATTTACTTTGAAGCACAGTGTTTTTACTTTCTTAGTTGTCTACCACCTCCCTCCCTTCTCCCTCCCTTTGTTCAAATGGAGAGGATATAAGGAGAGTACAGATGCTGCATGTCTTAAGCGAAAGCGATCCCAAGGTACAGTAATTTGTAGTTTGTTTTTTCTCCATGTAGTTATATTCCTGGCTTTTGGCATTCAGTTTTTTTTTGTTTTGTTTTTTTGTTTTTTTTTTTTTTTGGTAAAGTATTCTGGAAGATTAATTCATTGGCTTTTTAGGCAAGTAATGTGTGTATAAATTCTTAGGAATTAGTTGTCCTTGTGCCTTTTGTGTATTTTTAGCCTATTGTTATTTAGTTGTAGAGATATTCATACATTATAATTAAGATGTGTAGTTTTAACAGTGTTGAAGTTATTGAGACATTTGGGTCAAAACTACCTAAAGAGTAGCCAATTTTTATCATTATCCTGATAATGTGAAACATGTTTTTAGTGGGGTTTTTTGTTGTTGTTTGTTTGTGGGGTTTCTTTTTGCATTTTCAGTAATATAAAGATACTTACTATTAAGAGACATTTTATGGAAAAATTTAGATGGGGTTAGAAAGTAATTTATCTTTATAATTTGTTAAATAATTTTCTAAATGATTTTAAAGCAAAACTTTTAGAACAAAATATTGGAATATTTTCCTTATATACAAGTCTAAGTTTGTCTGCCCATCCTTTCCTCACAAATAAAAATAAACAGTAGTACAGTTGTTTACATTAATTTAAATTTTGTCTTATACGCATTGTTAATAGCATCATTAGGCAAATTTTGTAAGGCACATTAAAAGAAGTTAACTTCCACATAGGAAAGACTTTTTAAAATTTATTTTGTAAGTTATCCCAAAGGATCATGTTTGATTGGTTTCAATATACTGCAGCTCTGAACTTCTGAGCTCAGTTAGTGTCTGCTAGCTTCAATCTTCCCAGTGATAGGGATTACAGTATTGTATTACTCTGTCTAGCCATACATTTTTTCTAGTGAAAATTCTTCATTGGATACTCAAAAGCTTAGCCTTGCCACCAAAAAAAAAAAAAAAAAAAAAAAAGTAATTGCACAGCAAGCCAGCCTCTTTCAGCTTTTCTTTTTTCCTCTACAAAATGGAGTTTAAATTTACTGCTTCAGAAGGATTTTGTGAGGAAAAAAATAGAGTTTATAGATTATAGATGCATGAGCCCTGCTCCCCATGGTTATCCAAAAATTAGTATATAGATTTTTTTTTTTACCTGCATGTTTAAGAATAGAACAATCCTTTTTTTTTTTTTTTTTGAGTCAGAAAATACTGCTACGTAGTAATAGTATTGTTAATAGTCCAGATCTAGAGTTAAATGACTATTTATTAGTGTTCATACTAATGCTTTGAATCTGGCAAAATAAAGCAATATTTCTTTAATTTTTTTCCTTTAAATACTTAAATAAATTTAAAATTCTTCCTTCAATCCAAACCTAAATGTTTTTATTGGGACAAGAATTAACATTTAAATTAATAAGTTAAACATCTAAAAATCAATTTGCTATAAATAGTCACTTTTGTAGCCATGCGGAGTATGCTAAATAAATAGTAAAAAGAACAAAAATGTTTTTTATTTTACCTTTTTTTTTTTTTTTTTTTTTTTTTTTTTAACTTATTGTTAGGGAGATCAGACTGGTAATTAGAAAGAAACCTGTTCATCATATTGGTATTCATCTCCTAGACAGATAACTCTCTTAAAAAGGCATATTGAATGTATTTTAATTATTTAGTTAACTACCTCCCATATGGTGTGAGCTTTCTTCAGGTTAGAAGACACAATCTTGTAGCAGAAAAAAGTTCCTAAATATGTAGTGTAAGTAGGCTAAAATTGTTTCTGAATTTCGAACCCAAATTGTAACCTTGTCTGATATTGTCCTATCTTTACTATATCTATTAAAACTAAGGCTTAAATTACAGAAGAAAATCTATAAAATGAATCAGGATCCAAGAATAAATTAATTATAAAGATAAAATTGTCATGCCATTAATCTGAATCATTTTAGGCCTAAGATGGGACAATAAAAATGAGATACTGCTTTTGAATTCCCTGATGTCTAAGAATTTTATATTTACAAACAGTTGAAAGGGTAAACTACAAAGGCTGTTCCAATTTATTCAGCATATTAAATGATGTATCTAATATTCATCCATTCAGAGTTATGAACTAATTTAGCAAAATACTGAGTTGTTTTGATGATTTTCATATAAATATAAAGATTGCTCCCCTTTTTTTGTTTTGTTTTGTTTTTATTCAACAGCTATTCATAGTTTAAAGTTGAGTCGGAACCATGTGGATTGGCATAGTGTGGATGAGGTATATCTTTACAGTGATGCAACAACATCTAAAATTGCAAGAACAGTAACACAAAAGCTGGGTTTTTCTAAAGGTAATATATTTTCATTTTTACTCAAATGGAAAAAGTTATTTTTCCCATTCTTAAAAAATATTTAATGAAGAATTCACATTTTCATAAATATTTGTAATTGTTTCTACTGTTTTATTTATTAGTGACTTAGCTGCTCTGTATCATAATTTAAGAATAAGTATTTAAAGAAATAAAGCTGAACTAGTAATTTTAATGCTTTGTAAAATAGTCAAAAGTTTTTATAGAGCTAAAAATATGTGGAAATAATGTTGACAATAGCAAAAAAACCTTTTACAATGCATTTAAGATATACTATAGTTATTTTCACAACAATCTTTTGAAATTTTTACTAAAAATATTCCAAGCAAGTTTAATATGTGTTTAGATTTTACACATGAGTCTGGTATCACAGAATGAAATTTTGAGTCAGGTTGTAGTTTTTGTTAAAATTTTCAGATATAAGTAAAAAATGCCACTTATTTTAGATTAAACTATTGACCTTAAGAGTCATGACTTTTCCACAGCTTCAAGTAGTGGGACCAGACTCCATCGAGGTTATGTAGAAGAAGCTACCTTAGAAGACAAGCCCTCACAGACTACTCATATTGTATTTGTTGTGCATGGCATTGGGCAGAAAATGGACCAAGGAAGAATAATAAAAAATACAGCCATGTGAGTTTTTATGCATATATTTCATAACTGCTGTGCTGGTCTAAATCTCTATCTGATCTCTTAAACTCAAGACTTAGTGAGATATTAACAGTGTCTTGTTTCTTCTTTTTTTTTCTTATTAAAGCTTTTATTTACAAAGCATATGCATGGGTAATTTTTCCAACATTGACCCTTGCATATCCTTTTGTTCCAAATTTTCCCGTCTTTCCCCCACCTCCTCCCCTAGCTGACAGGTAGTTCAATATATGTTAAATATATTGAAATACATGTTAATACATGTTAAATCATATATATACATATATATATATATATTTTTTTTTTTTATATCCATACACACACAGTTACCTTGTTTTATAAGAAAAATCAGATCAAGACAGAAGGAAAAGAAAAACTGAGAAAGAAAACAAAAATGCAAGCAAATTAAAAACAGAGAAAGTAAGAATACTATGTTGTGTTCCACACTCTGTTCCCATGGTTCTCTCTCAGGGTGTAGATGGCTCTCTTCATCACTGCACAAGTGGAACTGGTTTGAATTATCTCAATGTTGAAGAGAGCCACTTCCATCAGAATTGATTGTCGGATAGTCTTATGTTTGCCTTGTATAATGATTTCCTGGTTCTGCTCATTTCACTTAGTATCAGTTCATGTAGGTCTCTCCAAGCCATTTTGAGAGTTCTTGTTTCAAGTTTCTTCAGTACCAACTATCATTTAAAAAAAAAAAAAAAAAAAACCTTTTTGTTTTTTAAGGTGATGGAAGGCAGGGAGGAACTGTACTTTTATTTAATTACTAAAGGTATATAGGGCCTAAGATGAAAATAGATTAAAAACATCAAAACCTATATTCATTCTGTTTAAACTGGAATAATTTGAAATTGAAGTAGAAGAATCAAAACATTTTTTCAATTACTAATTAATTGAAATACTATAATGGAAATGTAATCTCATTAATCTTAATTATTTCCTTCATTTGTGAATCATGCCTTCTCATACTAGTAGATTCTTCACAGAGGATCTGCCCAGTGTTTTGTAGTTCTTTCTTTCTATGAAAGTCTTTTTTATAATTTTGGTAGAAGTTCAGCACTCTGTGTATATGGTATCTTTATTGATTTTTTTTTATTATTATTATTATCTCCTATTCCTTATGCTACTTCCTCTATATTAATCATTGGTCATTTGTGTTGCAGCCAACTTTATCCTATATCTTACCCTTCCCCTCAAAAGTCAATTCTGAGGGTGGTGACCACTTGTTAGTTGCCTAGGAAGAATATGTATATAAATATATGCACATTTTATATAATAGAATATATGTTGTTATGGAAAATAATGGGGGGGGGAGAAATATATCTTTTACAATGCCAGAATTAATGTCCAAAGTAAAAATTGTATTCTAACTCCAGTTTGAGTTGCCTTTTGCATAATTTCATTACAGAGGAGGAAAAGGAAGTATATCCTGAATTTGAATGATCATGCCACAAATTAATTCTTAACTGGTCTTCCATTGAAATTTTTCTCAAGGAAGGAACTGAAATTTTAGGGTTGAAAGTCAAGTTCTTGTCTTGCCTAGCTACCAGTTCAGTACCTCCTTAAATTTTTGGTCCTGGTTTAGCTCTTAAAAACTTTGAAAGACATATTTTTAATTGTATGGTATAACATACTATTAATTTTGTGTTGGAACAGTTTTTTGAATGTTATACATTGAGAGCATATAGACAAATGAATAAAGACTTGAAATTTTACCCCTAAAATCAAACCTACTGGCTGTTGCATATTAATATAACAATCTGTTTTGTTCACTGATTTTTATCTGAAATAAAACTTGAATTTTTAGAGCACTAATGAACTTTAGAAATCATCTAGTCATTTTCATTTTGGAGAGAGAACATAAATCCAAAGGAGTTAAGTAATTTGTCAAGGATAAGGTCATCTGATCTAACCTCCATCTTTTACTCAAGGAAAATGAGGTGCAGAAAAATTAAGTTACTTGGCCAGTCTTTTCTAGCTAATTTGGACTGAGCCTGAGTTGGGTCTTCTTACTCATTTATTCTGAATATTATTTTTTTATTTGTAGCCTTTTGTCTGAAAATCATTTTTGCATAATCCCAATAGAGATTATTCAAAAGAAATTATATGAATGATGACAGTCCTTCTAATAAAATTCTGAATTTGATGTTGTTATAATATTGAATCTTATACCTATATATATATTCAATATTCAATATTATATAATGTTGTTCACTTGTTTTCAGTTTTGTGTTCAATTCTGTTGACCTCATGTAGGGTTTCTTGGCAAACTTACTGGAATGGTTTGCCATTTTCTTTTTCAGCTCATCTTGCAGACAAGAAAACTTTGGGGATCCCAAAGGTCACACAGTTAGTAAGTGTCTGAAGCCAAATTTGAACTCAGGAAGATAAATCTTCCAGACTTCAGACTTGGCACTGTACCACCTATCTGCCTCAATTATGTATGAGCTTTCCACACAATCAAAGAATAAACAGTCTTTCTGATCTAAACTCTAAGAACTTCCAATTAATGTTAATATAACATAGCAATATTTTATTGCGTTAAAAGGAAATTTTATTCATTGATGTTAAAGCTCAGTTGTGATTTTTAAAAATTAAACAAATTCTTGCTTTCAATACCTTCTCAGTTATTCATTATAACTGTTTCTTGCAGTTTGTACCAGTTTGTTATACAGCATTTATTTTTATTATAATTGTTACAAGTGATATTTAATTTTATTGTTTAGAACAAAAAACTTATGCTTTGTCAAACTCAGGGTGATGAAACATTGCTGTTCAGGTGACTTCATTTGAAAGATAAAATAGAAGAAAATATGTAAATGGAATTAAATAACAGAATTAACATCCATATTTTAGGTTTATTCTACTAAATATTACGGAAGATAAGCAGAGAAAAATGATTCCTTTTACCTTGAAATTTTCATATATATATTTGGAAAGGGGCAAATCCCTTCTGTTCTATTAAGAAGCTATCTGGGACACTGAGTATTTAAGTTGATTGTGGTTATCTATCTAAATTTATGTGTATTTGAGCCACATTCTTAAGGGAAAGCTTTAATCTTTGGCCATTAGTAAAAATTGTTGTATTTTGGTCTTCACGAAAAGTTATAGCTCAAATTCTGAAGTCTTAATTTATTCATAGCAACTTAATAAGTACTTTTGTGCTTATTTAAGTGGAAGAAATTTCAAGCAATTTCCCTTCTGATAATTTTTTTCTCTTAAACTAAAAAAAATATAGAATCGTTGATCTGGAATTAGAAGACATGCATAGCAAGGATATGTATTAAAATGATGTGTTTTATTATTAGAGATATTTTCTATCTCTTTCTACTTTGTTTTTACTGTGATCCAAAGGGAAACTTTTTTTTTTTTTTTTTTTTTTTTTTTTTAATTAAAAAAGGATTTCTTCAGCCCACTGGAAAAAAAATCCTTTTAATAAATTTGTATACTTAAGTAAAGCATATTACCTCGTTATCCATGCTCCCAAAATATATACCAAGATGGATGATATATCCAGAATTGGTAATCTGGAATTGTGATTATTACTTTGATTATAGTTCTTAAATCTTTCAAAGTTAGTTACCCTTACCTGCTATTGTTCCCCTACTAACTTTACTCTTCATTAGTTCATTTAAGTTTTAACCTAGTTTTTCTGAAGTTATCCCATTTCATCCTTTTTTTGTGGCATCAGTGGTATTCTGTTAAGTTCATATGGCATATATTATTTGGCCATTCTCCAGTTTATGGACAACTTAGTTGTCCATCTTAGAGTACAATTTTTAGTACTGTTAAGGCAAAGAAGCACTTTGTATTGTGTAGCACAAAAAAGTTTTCAAAATACTTTACAACTGTCTCATTTCCTCCTTAAGACAACCCTGTAATATTATTTCCATTTTACAAAAAGATACAAGGTAGTAAAGAAGTCTCTCATGGAAAGTAACTAGATTGAAGAATTGAATAATTAGGGTATTTGAGAGAAAATACTTTTTTCCTCTTATGTATGGACCTTTTTCTTCTTTGTATAGGCCTAACAGAGGAATAATTTAGAATCAAAAGTTAGATACAATTCAGTAATTTTAAAGAATTGTTCCAAATTGCTTTCCAGAGTAATGGTAATAGTTCACTGTATTTACCTGGGGACAAACTGAAAGTCTTCTATCTATGTAGGAAGGTCTGCAACTTCCAATTTCTGCTTCATACCCAGTCTCATTGAGTGAAAGATCTCCTCAGACTACATATATACTAGTTCCCTGAGTCTTCCATTCCCTGCTAGAAAGACTGCTAGAGGTTGCCCCAAAGCAACCATCTATATTAGTAAAAAGAATCTTCCATTCCTTCTGTCATCCAGTCATCACTAAGATAAAGTCTCAAGTCAAGATTAAGCTATTTTCCCTTGAGTGTCTTTACTCTGTTAATTCCTCACCAGAGTAATTTGGATTGGAATAAGGGTGGGGAGATTGTTGATAACATGAATTTCAAATGAAAAAAGTTAATAGGGAGCCAGGAATGCTATTAACAGCAAGTAGATAAGAGAAACAAATTAAAGGCATATAGATTGTGGAAAAATAACTCCATAGGACTTGGAAGAGGTGAAGTTAAAAGTCTTTAATTACAGTTACAGAGGCAGCTATTCTATTGAATTGCGGAATCAATAGTTGCCCTTTTTTTAGTACCTGAATGCAAGTTCCTCCCCTGATTCCCCTTTGAGTACCAGAGGTCATAACCTATCAAGAACTTATAATCCCCCAAAGAGAATGTGAATCTTCACACCCCTGACTTCTCTGGAAGATGACAACATCAAAGGAAATGGGAAATCAAATCAGATTAGCAGGTATCTGAAGGGGCTCACTTGAAATAGGTAAACATAAATCCATCAATATGGGAGGTATTCCACATTGCATAATTGCATAAATTACATAAGCACATAGCAATATAACACAGGCTAGAAGTGATGTAACAAATAGCATGAATCAACATGAAAAATTTATACATGTCCATAAGTCCTAGAAATAGTCCAAAAGGAATCCATTGTCCATTAGTTCATGTGCCAGGAATCCACTAATTCCTGCAAGCTTTGAAGTCCTGCAATAATCTCATCAACAATTTTTCATCTCAAGGAATCCAGTGATCCCTGCTGGTTTTCAAGTCCTTTAACAGTCTTATCTTGTGTTAGGGAATCTAATGATTCCTGCAGATCTTGTTCGTAGGTCTTCTCCTTTGTTACCAGATTTTTCTCTTTTTCTATCTCTCTCCAGGTGCTTGTTGCCACCTTAGTTATCACCTTATTTGGACTTAGTTCAATTCTTCCCCTGATTGAGTACTGTCCTATCTGAAGAATCTAATTTCCCCACATGAGGCTCAGTTTCCTCTTCTGATCCCTTAGTAACATCTCTCCCTACACCTCTTATAGAGGTTCTCTACCTCTAATTACATCAACAGTTTCTTATTCTAAATCTCCAATCTTGATTGGAAAAAAGGAAAGGTTAGCAAAACACTGCTTTTTGCCTGGTTTATTTTTCCGTTATCTTTTCTTCCAGAATAGGGTAAATTCCTGGAATTATCCCCAATGTTTCAGGAATTTTTCTTGTAATCAAGAAATGCCATATTTCTTTTTCTTTTTTTTTTTTTTTTTTTTTTTCCTAAGGCTGGGGTTAAGTGACTTTCCCCCAGGGTCACACAGTTAGGAAGTGTTAAGTGTCTGAGACCACATTTGAACTCTGGTGCTCTATGGTGCACCACCTAGGTGCCCCAAAATACCAAATTTCTTAATCATTGCTTTAAAAATTTTGAGCATCTGCTAAGATGTTATTTTAATTTTAATTAGTTAACTTTTTTGTGTAGCCCCCAGCTTGACCAGAGCTAAAGTCCACAGAAAAAAATTGGGCTTTTAAATTTTTCCTGGCATTCTAACTACAATATAGAGTTTTTTTCTTGCTGATTGCATTTTAAATCTTTCCAGCTAACAAAATCTAGCTCACAGAAGAAACATGACACAGACATTCTGCACAAAGATGCAGACAAAAGAAGGTTGTCCCATCTTTGCCAGAAGCCATAAAATTTTTCCAGCAGTTATCCTAAAGCATTTCATCATCTCTGGCATTCCAGAAAAGGTAAAAGGGTGGCAAAGATTCCCTAGGAACTTGGCTGAAAATTCCAAGAATTTCCCAGTCTGGATGGCCCCAGTCAAGGAAAACTTGCTGAGCATGGAGCTCGTGAAGACCCAGACAAATCTTCTTCCAGTGGCTTGGGATGTCCCAGCTATAGAATTGTGGGACAAAAAATTGGGGTACTTACCTTGACAAGGAGGGAATCAAGCCAGGGGAATCCAGACCCTTCCCATACCAGACCATCAAATGTTGAGGTTGGAAAGAGAACCTCAAAAGATTTGGGTCACATACCAGTGTTGTGAGATGTCTTAAAAGAATTTGCACGCTAGTGACAGTGAGGTGGCACAGTGGATAAAGCACCAGCCCTGAAGTCAGGAGGAACTGAGTTTAAATCTGGCCTCAGACACTTAACACATTATTTAGTGTGTGACCCTGGGCAAGTAACTTAGCCAAAAAAAAAAAAAAAAAAAAAAAAAAAAAAAAGAATTTTCAGGCTTGAACCCATTTCCTACTCAAGGGGCAACGTTTATTGTAATTATAAGACGATTTAGCAAAGGAACGGAAGTATTTATCTAGTTCTTTATGTTATAGATAATGCTAATTTTATGGTCCAGAGGTAGGTACCCAGGAGTGGTCTCCAGATTTGGCTCTCACTGGCCCACAGGTGTGTAACAGTCAACAATGAACTGAGGAGTGATCTATTTACTGTTGTGTTTGATCCCTGGGACTACCCTGAGGCCAGGAGATTTCAGAATCAGATTGTTATTCTTTGATTGGGTGTGGGAGTTCCTTGAAGCAGACTCCCTTGCCAAGAAGATTTAGAATTCTTAGAACTAAAGCTCCCTAAGGTCAGGGGACCTCAAAATCATTGCTATCTCTCCTAAAAGCTGTATTACATCAATTCAATTTCAAAATACTCTTTAAGAAATGAGGAACATCTTAAATAGTTGAAGGAACATTCAGTGCTTATTGCTAGATCATGCCAATAAAAGTGGCTTTAGTAACAGTTAATTTATAGTTTAATGCGATACCAAACTTATTATACATGCAATGTATAAGAAAATGAAAACTTCTAAAATCTCTATATTTTTTCTTTTTCAAAACAATTTCTATGGCATCACTTTGGAGCTGCTGTCCCTTCTCTCCCTTTTTTATGCTTTGTTTCACTCTTTGAAGTATAAATTCCTGTAAAAAGTAGAAAAGCTAGCAGATATCATGCCGTGATTGGAATTTTTCTAGATCTCTGATTATGCGCAGTCTATTAATATCCTTCATCCTCCCTTTGTAAGAAATAAAATATCTTATCAAGAACTCCACTGACTCACTGATAAATGCTAGAAAGATGTATTTTTATGTTTTTGTAAAAATGGGTGCCTAGATGAGTAGACACAGCTTTGAAACTCTAAAGGCAACATCCTATTTCCTCTCCTGATTGCTCATTAATAGAAGTTATACAGCTTGAATCTTCCCCTTACTACTTTGCCAATTCCTGCCCCCAAGGAGCTTTCATCCTAGAAGAGGGGAACTAATGGAGGAGGCATGGGGCAAAATTTTCAAATATCAGGCCATAACCCCTGAACACAAAAGCCCAGCCCCCAAGGAGCTTACATTCTTTTGGGAGAAGATAATCTCTATCCTTGACTATTTCTTGAGGTCCTTGTGAATTTCAGTTTTCTAATTTATTTCATTTCTCAAATTTGATTTTCATAATTAGAAACCAAAATGTTCATCCATTTCTCACACTTTTGGTCATTCTTTTTTTGCTATGAATTCTCTGGATTTATGCCCTAGCACCTATGAGGATCTCCTTTGTCCATGGAAGCTTTGATTCCTTTCATTTTGACATAAAATATTGCACCAGAAGAGACAATACACCCTGAAGTAGTGGTCTTTCTAAGCCCCAAATTCTTGTTGGTTTTACTTATTCTTGGGACCCTATCTCCCTTAATAGAATATAATTCCCCCATAGAAATGTTCTTCAGTGGGTTCTCCTCCCACTAAAGAATTGAAATCTTTCCTTTCTTTTTCTCTTTTCTAATTCTTCCCTTTGCTTTTTACCCATTCTCTTTTTCCTGAGATACAACAGGATTGATTTTCCCTTTGCTATTGACTTAATTAAGGTAGTTTAGACTTCCTTTTATATTTTGTTTCCCCTTTTAGGCACCCTCCCATTGCTTAGTGTAAACTCTTTTACTCCACAAAAAAGAAACAATTTATCTGTAGATAGGGATTATGTGAGGCTTATTCTAGGGTATTTCAGATTTGTTCTTTGACTATAATTTCCACTGGGGTTCTGCTTTTGCCTTTGTTCCTTGTGTACTTTTTAAAATAAATCTTTTAATGACACCTTGTTTTTTCCCTCTCTTTTTATTTATGTGTTTTTCTAATTTTTTTTTCTTTTTCTGGAATAATTTATTTTCTCCTTTCTTCATTAGTTAATTGTATTTGCCTTCATTGTGCTTATTTTGTGTGAGATATTTGCATAGCAGATTAATCTGTTCACATCTTTTTTCCAAATGTGGAAATTTTTTTTCTAGATTCCTCAGAGGAATGTTTCAAAAATACTTTTATTATTTAACATGCATGTTTTCTCATTGATGAAATTCAGGTTTGCAAGTTATACAAGAATGTTCAGGTCTAGCAATGCCTGTGAGACATTGCTCTTCTGTATCTTCTGGGCCCTACATAGTTTTGTGTCATTGAAATTTTTTTTGTCAAAATTTCTAAGGCAATTGTAGAAATTTGTTTTTTGTTGTAATTGTGGGATTTAACCGCTTTGTTTCTTGGAGTTTGCAACACACAACTTTGTTTCTTTTGTTTTGCCTGGAAATAATCTGTGGATTCTTTCAGTTGGAACTTTTTGTTCTGGGTAATTTTTCTTGAATTATTTTTTGTATTAAGGGTTTATACCTTGTTAAGATTTATGTAACAACACTTATTAACATAAGTTATACCTCTGATTTTTATCTTGTCTTTAAGATTAATGTTTTGCTTATATCAAAATTGTATCTTAACATTGCTTTTTGCTTTTCCTCCAGATTGTCTCTTAACTTGTTCTCTATGTTGTTTCGTTGGAGATATTTACTATCGTGGATTTAAGTTTTTCTATTCTGCTAATTATTTCTGTTTTGCAAGCCTTTATACTTTTATTTTCATCATGCTTATTTTTCTCTTGAACCATTTGGGAACATCCTACTGTGATTCTGTTTAGGTTTTGGGGTTCCTTTTGTCAAGGAACCAAATGATGAGATTAGGGTTCCTAGTGATGAAGTCTAGTGGCAAGTTTGGGGTTCAGAGAACCAAATGAAGAGGTTAGGCTCCCCTACACTCCTTGGGATTCAGCGCATGGGTAGGGAGTTTTAAGGAACCCCGCTCTGGCAGCACAGAGATTCTTCCTACAAACCTGAAAATCTAGATTGATAAAAGAGGTTTATTATAAGCATTGGGAAGTAAAGTTTAGAGAAATTCTGACAGAAGGGCATTAAAATCTCATAAGGGAAATAGGTGAGGGAGATAAAGAGAGGGTAGAACTGGAAGAGAATATTATTCCAGCAGGCAGAGGTTTCCTTGGCATAGCATGGCATGGCATGTTAAGGCCTCTGCAAAGAAATTAGTTTAAAATTGCCGTTTTTTATAAGGAAGTCTTTGGCTACATTCCTAGGCCTGTTTCCCCCTCCCCATGAGACTGGTGGGTGGAGTTGGAATTGAATAGAAAATCTTCAATTGAATAGCATTAGTATCTCCAGCTCCAAACTCAACCAGTCCCACCCAGACAATAGAATGAAGCTGCTTGTCCTCAGGTGAGGTCCCCACAGTGGCAGGATTCTAGGAGAATTTGTCTTTCTAGGGGTTTCAAGTGTTTTACCACATGGCTCAATCCCAAAATCAGAGACAGAAAAAGAGAAAGAGCTTTGGGACTCCCCTCTGCAATTCCATGCTGTCTTTCTGCCTTCTTGATTCATTTAACTGAACCCATCTGGATTCCATTCCCTTTTCCTTCAGGATCTCTTAAACTCATTGGTTCCCTGCCCCAATTTCCTCTGTTTTTTTTACTTTAGATGAGTACTTCTTTGATTCTTATGGCTAAGCACATGCTTCTACCCCAAGAGCTTTGGCGTTGGGGAGCAACTTATTACCCCAGAATAGTGGCATTGGGGCGAATATGTGCTGGCAGAAACTACAGTGACAACAAAGGATATTTGCTAAATAGACTTTAGATCAAAGGCCCATCAATGCTATTTTATTGTACTGCTAAAACGAGGAAGCTTAGGGGGCTGGGGGTGACAGTGAAAAGGTTCTTGATATCATGGAAACCCGTCTAATTACTTTATTTCTTGTGTTTATAATTCTTATTTTGAAAAGTTTTGAGATGTGAAGTCTTTCATTTTATTGATTATTTAATCCAATAATCTTTATTTGTTTTCCTTTTTTTCTTAAAAACCCTTCCTTACAATCCATACTTTGATTTTAGTGTTTGTTTTGCTTATGACTAATTCCTCCCTGAAACTTTCCCTTTATTACTCCTATTATACACTTATTCAGTTCATGTGAAATGAGATTCCCACCCATCCTATCCCCTTTCCTTGTTTGTAAAGTTGTCCTCTTATACACTCAGATTATGTAAAATACTAAATCCCTTCTTCCCCCTTCTTCCTTCTTCTTTTGCAGATTTCTTTACCATATCTTTCCTTTGCTTTGTTTTGTTTTAAGATCTCGAAAATATAACAAAACTTCTAACCTCTTATTGAACTTTATGATACAGTCATAATCTGATCTCTAAACCAGGGAGAGAGAAAGCAAAGAAAAAATGGTACTCAGTATCTCTAATTAATTGTCATTGCTAAATTATTCAATTAGATGTTAGCAAAAAGTCTACAATAATATATTAAAAATTAAGTACTATTATTCTGCAAGGCTTATACTAGGAAAAGAAAGAAAAGAAAGGAATAAATAGCCCACTTGTTAATATAGTAAGTATTATCTTTCTAAAACCAAGAACTGCATCTATTACAAGTATTGTAAAGGGGAAACACTGGGGGAATTTGCAGTAAAATCAGGGATAAGGATGACCATAGTTACTATAATTATTTGATGCAGTACTAGAAATGCTGTCGTTAGGGCAACAGGATGAGAAAAAGAAGTTGAAATAATAAACCATTGGTAAAGAAGAAACAAAATTACTGCTTTTTTTTTTTTTTTTTTTTTTTTTTCAGATGAATGGTTACTTCTCAGAAAAATGGCAGGCTATCTATAATAGTATGAAATAACACTTCAAATTGCTCATAATGATTAGAGAAATGCAAATTAAAATAGCTGAGTCTCTACCACAGTATATATCTGATTGACAAAGATGCAAAAAACAAAAATGATAATTTTTGAAGGAGCTCACTTTACAGTGCATCCAAAAGTCCTTAAAATGTACATGTAGTCTTTGACCCAACAATACTGTTCTCGATCCCAGTATTAAAAACTGTTAATAGACCTGTTTTGTACAAAAATATAGTAAGCACTTTTTTGAACTAGAATAAAAAGTAGATGCCCATCATTTGGAGGATGGCTTAACAAATTGTGGTATGTAAATATCATGGAATAATATTATGCACAACGAAATGTTAAACCTACGTAAACATAGGAAATATATAAACAGTAAATTGTATTTTATTATAATATAAAATAAATATTATATAAACATAGTAAAATGAGCAAAACAAGGAAAGTAGTTTGTACAATTCCTACAACATAAGTTCAAATAATTTTGAAAAACTTAAGATCCTAAGTCACTATGACCTAGAAGTGAAGTGAAGGTTCATCTAGATTATTTATTACCTTTTATATCTAGGCAAAAAAAAAAAAAGTTTTCTTCTGATGTTTTTTTAAAAACACTTATTTATACTTATTTATTGATTACTAAAAGGTGCTGTCGGAAGAGGGGAATGAAGTGGTAATGGATAGGGTACTTCTGAAGTATTCATCTTCCTGAGTTCAAATCTGCCCTCAGATGATTGGGAAAGTCATTTAACCTTGTTCGTTCAGTTTCCTCATCTGTAAAATGAGCTAGAGAAGGAAATGGGCAAACTCCACTTTTTTGCCAAGAAAACCTGAAATAGTTTCACAGATTGTTAGGCACAACTGAAAAACAAGTAAACAGCCACCAGCCACAGTAGGCTTGCTAGGCACATTTTATCAGACATAATCTATTTGCTTTGCTTTAACCCTATCAAAACTTCCAAATCTTCATCTCCCTTCTTTATATATATATATATATATATATATATATATATATATATATATATATATATATATATATATATATATAATGTAAATAGGAGGGTTGGACTGGGATGGGGTATGGAAGTCAAGGAGCTTGACTCCTGAGGAAAGTAGAAACAAATCTTGCAGAAGGTAGGATTTTACCTGTCTTGAAGCATATGTGGAGACCAGTGAAGAGGGAAAGTAATCTAAGCATGGAAGATAACCAATGGTAAGATAAATCATGCATGCTAAACACTAAGAAAGACATTTTCACTGAATTATAGAGTACGGAGTAAAGAAATAAAATGTAAGAATATTGAAAAAGAAGAAAGTGACCAGGTTTTATGTGTAGTCCTGGAAAAGACTATTATTGGAATTGGTTGAATTTGGCAAGGGAGACTATAAAAATTATCAGCCCTATGCTTTAAGATGATTACTTTAGTAGCTAATTAGAGAATGGAATGGAGAAAGACTTGAGATAGGGAAAGCAATCTAAGTATGAGGTGTAGTAGCTGTGTGAGTGAAATCTTTTCAGAATGAGATATTTTGAGCAAAAAATTTTGTATGCCTTTTCACCTACTGTCTCCCCATGCCTGAAATACACTCTGTCTTTCTTAACTACCTTTGGAATCAACCCAATTGCTAATTCTTCCCCTTTCCTTCTAAAATTTTTGTTATTTGATGTGACCTGTAAAAAATCATTAAAATATGTGTGTAAATACCATTTTCTTGTTGCACATTAAGTATTAGATTCCTAAGGTATAAGTAACCTGGGTAGATAGACAGTAGTGCTAACAGTTTACATTCAATTCCCAGTGTTCCTTCTCTGGGTGTAGTTGTTTCTGTCCATCATTGATCAACTGGAAGTGAGTTGGATCTTCTTTATGTTGAAGATTTCCACTTCCATCAGAATACATCCTCATACAGTATTGTTGTTGAAGTGTATAGTGATCTTCTGGTTCTGTTCATTTCACTCAGCAACAGTTGATTTAAGTCTCTCCAAGCCTCTCTGTATTCCTCCTGCTGGTCATTTCTTACAGAGCAATAATATTCCATAACATTCATATACCATAATTTACCCAACCATTCTCCAATTGATGGGCATCCATTCATCTTCCAGTTTCTAGCCACTACAAAAAGAGCTGCCACAAACATTTTGGCACATACAGGTCCCTTTCCCCTTCTCAGTATTTCTTTGGGATATAAGCCCAATAGCAGCAATGCTGGATCAAAGGGTATGCACAGTTTGATAACTTTTTGGGCATAGTTCCAAATTGCTCTCCAGAATGGCTGGATTCTTTCACAACTCCACCAGCAATGTATTAGTGTCCCAGTTTTCCCACATCCCCTCCAACATTCATCATTATTTGTTCCTGTCATCTTAGCCAATCTGACAGGTGTGTAGTGGTATCTTAGAGTTGTCTTAATTCGCATTTCTCTGATTAGTAGTGATTTGGAACGCTCTTTCATATGAGTGGATATAGTTTCAATTTCATCATCTGAGAATTGTCTGTTCATATCCTTTGACCATTTATCAATTGGAGAATGGTTTGATTTCTTATAAATTAGGGTCAGTTCTCTATATATTTTGGAAATGAGACCTCTGTCAGAATCTTTTTTTTTTTTTTTTTTTTAATTCAATTTTTTTTTATTATATATATATATATATATATATATATATATATATATATATATATATATATATATATATATATTTTATAATATTATCCCTTGTATTCATTTTTCCAAATTACCCCCCCTCCCTCTATTCCCTCCCCCCGACGACAGGCAATACCATACATTTTACATGTGTTACAATATAGTCTAGGTACAATACATGTGTGCGAATATCATTTTCTTGTTGCACAATAAACATTAGAATCCAAAGGTACATGCAACCTGGGCAGACAGATATTAGTGCTAACAATTTTCATTCCCCTCCCAGTGTTTCTTCTCTGGGTGCAGCTACCCCTGTCCATCATTGATCAACTGGAAGTGAGTTGGATCTTCTTTATGTTGAAGATTTCCACTTCCATCAGAATACATCCTCATACAGTATTGTTGTTGAAGTGTATAGTGATCTTCTGGTTCTGTTCATTTCACTCAGCAACAGTTGATTTAAGTCTCTCCAAGCCTCTCTGTATTCCTCCTGCTGGTCATTTCTTACAGAGCAATAATATTCCATAACATTCATATACCATAATTTACCCAACCATTCTCCAATTGATGGGCATCCATTCATCTTCCAGTTTCTAGCCACTACAAAAAGAGCTGCCACAAACATTTTGGCACATACAGGTCCCTTTCCCCTTCTCAGTATTTCTTTGGGATATAAGCCCAATAGCAGCAATGCTGGATCAAAGGGTATGCACAGTTCGATAACTTTTTGGGCATAGTTCCAAATTGCTCTCCAGAATGGCCAGATTCTTTCACAACTCCACCAACAATGCATCAGTGTCCCAGTTTTCCCACATCCCCTCCAACATTCATCATTATTTTTTCCTGTCATCTTAGCCAATCTGACAGGTGTGTAGTGGTATCTCAGAGTTGTCTTAATTTGCATTTCTCTGATCAATAGTGATTTGGAACGCTCTTTCATATGAGTGGATATAGTTTCAATTTCATCATCTGAGAATTGTCTGTTCATATCCTTTGACCATTTATCAATTGGAGAATGGTTTGATTTCTTATAAATTAGGGTCAGTTCTCTATATATTTTGGAAATGAGACCTCTGTCAGAATCTTTAACTTTAAAAATATTTTCCCAATTTGTTACTTCCCTTCTAATCTTGTTTGCATTAGTTTTGTTTGTACAGAAACTTTTTAGTTTGATGTAATCAAAATCTTCTATTTTGTGATCAATAATGGTCTCTAGTTCTCCCTTGGACACAAACTCCTTCCTCCTCCACAGGTCTGAGAAGCAGACTATTCTCTGTTCCTCTAATCTATTTATTATCTCATTCTTTATGCCTAAGTCATGGACCCATTTTGATCTTATCTTGGTATATGGTGTTAAGTGTGGGTCCATATCTAATTTCTGCCATACTAATTTCCAGTTTTCCCAACAGTTTTTTCCAAATAATGAATTTTTATCCCTAATGTTGGTATCTTTGGGTTTGTCAAAGACTAGATTGCTATAGATGTACCCTTTTTTTTCCTTTGTATCTAATCTGTTCCACTGATCTACTGGTCTATTTCTTAGCCAATACCAAATGGTTTTGGTGACTGCTGCTATATAATATAGCTTTAGATCAGGTACACCTAGACCACCTTCATCTGACTTTTTTTTCATTAGTTCCCTTGCAATTCTCGACCTTTTATTCTTCCATATGAATTTTGCTGTTATTTTTCTAGGTCATTAAAATAGTTTCTTGGGAGTCTGATTGGTATAGCACTAAATAAATAGATTAGTTTGGGGAGTATTGTCATCTTGATTATATTCGCTCAGCCTATCCAAGAGCACTAAATGTCTTTCCAATTATTTAAATCTGACTTTATTTTTGTGGCAAGTATTTCATAATTTTTCTCATATAATTCCTGACTATTCTTTGGTAGATGAATTCCCAAATACTTTATACTCTCAACATTTGAAACAACAGAATTCTTGAGATAGAAGTAAATAGCTCATGGGAAAAAAATTATACTTTATAAAATGTACATCAATAATAAAGGAGAAGTATATGTAATTAAATATATAAGAACACTAGAAATTCTTTTTTTTATTTATAATTTTTTTTCACAGTATATATGCATGAGTAATTTTTTTTTTTATAATACTATCCCTTTTATTCATTTTTCCAAATTATCCCCTCCCTCCCTCCCTCCACTCCCTCCCCTTGATGACAGGCAATCCCATACATTTTACATATGTTACAATATAACCTAGATACAATATATGTGTGTAAATATCATTTTCTTGTTGCACATTAAGTATTAGATTCCGAAGGTATAAGTAACCTGGGTAGATAGACAGTAGTGCTAACAGTTTACATTCACTTCCCAGGAACACTAGAAATTCTAAAATAAGTACCAAAAAACTCAATTAGAGGGGAAAATCAGCACTTTAAAATATTAAACTAATAGAATTGATAAAATTCTTAAGAATTAGTTTCTTCAAAAGATGAACCACCTCAATAAAACATTGGCTAATCTGGTTAAGAATGAAGAAAGGAAAATAAAATTGCTGAAATAAAAAATGAAAAAGTAAGTTTAATAAGAAAAAAGAATGATCAAAAACTATCATTTGCAATCATATGCTCAAAAAAAAAACCCCTGAGAATTCAAAGAAAATTGATGAATAATTAGTATTTTATGAAACTAGGACAGGTATATCCTGGAGAGTTCCAGGAAAGACCACCACTGGCATCAGAAAAGATAGTGGTAATTATACTTCAAATTAATTTAAATTTGACTTAATTAAAGCACAAGAGGTCTAAAGAGGAGAGGAGGATGAGTCACTTAGATAACCATAGAGCTGAGAACATTCATACTGCATGAAACTTTAGAAGATGGACTAAAGTGTCCTGAGGGTGGAGGGAAGGGAGGAATTTGAAATCTCATAAGTCTTATTGGGAAAGCAGAATAACTTATTTAGGTCATTTCAGAGTTGTCAGTTAATATGATTATTTGTGTGTGTACACAAAATAAAATACAAGATAATTTGGGAAAGTCAGGACATTAAATGAAAAGCCTCTCCTTTAAAGTGGTGCTACAGTTGAATTTTAAAGTAAAGATATTCTGAGAGGTGGGTTAGTCCTCTTTTGCCTTTTATCTTGTTCAATGCTGGAGAAACAGCCAATGTTATTGAGAAACAGAAAAGGAATACAGTTGGAAAGTTTATTTGGCTAGATCATAAAATTAGGGAAGAAGTACAGCAAAGAATATCTTCATCTTTCTTCTTCCTATTCTGTTATCTTCCCTTATTAAAACATAAGCTTCTTGAGGATAAGTACTGTTTTTATAACACCTGGCAAATAAACTTAATAAATTCTCATTGTTAAATGTATTTTAATTGGGGGGGGATTAAGACTTTTTTTTTTGGTGATTTTTGTCTTTATTTAAAACATTCAAAATAGAAAAGGAGAAAAAATTGTTATGCACAGCAGAACATAAGAGGATTTAAAATATGTAACAATAAATATCCATTTTAAAAAACATATACATGAGAAGACATTGTACTCAGAACTCTTTTTTTTTTTTTTTTTTTTTTTGCTTCCTTGTAGGTTTTCTTTTGTTTTCTGCTGTGCACTATTTATTTGTATGTGTCACATACATACACATATGTATCTAAAACAATATTAACATGACTGACGGATAATATAGATTTCTCCTTTGTTAGAATTTTTTAACTTTGGCTTTGAGATCAATGATTACTACCTCTACTTTTTTTTTTTCCTTACAAATTCTGGAGGGTTTTTCATACTCTTCTAGATATATATGTATTATTCCCTCTTTAACTCATTCCTAATGTGAGTAGGATTTTAGAATTACCAGACCTCCTCCCCCATCTAATTCCTCTTTGTCAATTCTTACTCTGGCACCTCATTCATATAATCATAATAACACCTTTTCCTTTTACTTTTTAACTAACATCATACTTGGCTTTACCCCAATTTTTCTTGTAAGCTATCTGATTACTAATGACAATCTTAGACATGTGATTTAAGCTCCTTATTGAGTCCTTTGAAATTAGTCTTTGATTTTGACCCATATGTCAAATTTTCTATAAAGTTCAGGTTTGTTTGCCACAGAATCCTGAAAATCTGTCAATTTATTAAATATCCTTTTTTTTTTTTTTTTTTTTTCTATTCAGTATTATACTTCATTTTGCCTCAACCCTATTCTTTAGATCTTCCGTTTTTATTGTAGCTGCTTTTAGGTCATCTGTGAGTCTAATTATTGGCTCCAGCATATTTGAATTGGTTTTGTTGTTGTTTTTTGTAAAATTTTCTCTTTGATCAGAGTGTTTCAAAATTTAACAATAATGTTCTTGTAGGTTTTCCTTGTAGGATCTCTTGCAGGTGATAATTGGTGGGTTTTTTCTATTTCTACTTTCCCATCTTGTATCAGTTTAGGACAGTTTTCTTTGATCATTTCTTGTACTGTTTTATCCAGATTCTTTTCAGATTGTCCAGTTAAGTTTTATGTTCATTGTTAACTTTAAATGAAAAACAAGAGTTTTATTCACATTTGATAACAGATGATAGTGAACTTTGGAGTTTATTTAGTAAGGAGATGATGTGGTTAGACTTATGTATGCTGTAGTTCCTAAAGCAAAAGTCTGACCATGTCATGTTCTATTTTCTCCCATACCCATCCTGTTTCCCCTTTTCAGTCATCTATAGTGGCTTCCTATTACTCCTCTTTACTATTCAGTGTACAAGACAATCCATATATGATTTATTGCACATTTATTAGCTGTCTTCTACCCTGACTCAGCTTAACTCTCACCCCTAATCCCTTTCCCCCTAAGATTACCTTTCTGTATCTACTCTATATATATCTTGTGTATACATAGTTGTTTGCTTGTATACTTCTTGAAGGTAGTAATTATTTTTCCTTTCTATTTAACACCAGTGCTTAGGACTGTGCTTGACAGACAATGCTTAGGACAGTACTTGTTGAGTGATTTTTAGGTAGAGAATCATTTTTAGCAGCTACGGTGAATGCTAGATTGGAGAGGAAAGATACTTTGAGGCAAAGAGATCAATTAAGTAAAAAGGTATTGCAGTAATATAGGCAAAGTGATCAGAACCTGAATTAGTGAATGGAAAGAAGAGCAATTAGATATGAGAAATGTTGTATGGAAGTAGAAACAAGATTTTCCAGATTATTGAATATGTAAAGTGAAAGAGAGAAAGGAGTCAAGAACAACTCAGAGGTCTTATCTAGTATTCAATAACTAAAAGGATGGGGTTGCTTGCAAGAGTAAGGTAGGAAGAAGGGTTGTGTTCATTTCCAAAGACAGTTTTCTGTGAGAGAATTTTCTGCTAGTGAAGATCATATTGATGAGGTCTAGCCAAATGATGAGGTCTAGATAAGGGATACCGAAATAAAATTAGGATTAATTGAGGTCTAGTGGCAGGTTTGGGGTACAGGGAGTCAAATGGAGCTCCCCTGCAAACCCTTTGGATTCAGGGCAAATGAGTTAAATGAGTTCTAGTGGCAGCACAAGAGTCACCTGTGAAGGAATTTACAGGCCCGAAAACCTAAATTGATTAAAAAAAAAAAAAAAAAAAAAAAGAGGTTTATTGTAGGGTTTGGAAGTAAGGTTAAGCCTGGTTAGTAAAAGAAGTTAGAGAAAGAAATACACCATAATTGTCGGACAGAGAGTCTGTGATGCAAAGCATGGTGCTTGCATGTTTTGACCCTCTGCAAAGAGATGATTCCAGCTTGGCTCTTTTATGCTTGAAGGGGCCTATGGGTGGAGTCCCAGGTTGATTCCTGGAGGGCCAGAACCCACCAGATGGGGGTTGGGAAACCTGAGCAGATCATTAGAATGGGGGCTGGTTACAGCCCAAGTTAGCTCAGATCCATATCTCTCCCCTTGGAATACAAAAGGGTGGTTTTGACCAGATCTTGTAAATCAAAGGTCAGTCCCAAAGGGGGTTGAAGATCAGAAAGGAATCTTAAAGGGGGTTACACTCGAATCAACATGATCTACTTTGCAATTTATAATCTTAAAGGAATTGTTCAGACAATATATATTGGTCAGTGTTAGAAATAGACTCTTGACATTGAAAATCAGATATCGAGGAATATTTATTAAAGAAGAATCTTAAAAAATTGTCTTAACATTTCTGGCCAGAAGTAGATCTTCTGGAAGAGGGAGTGCTGAGAACAGAAGCAGGAGAAACTTTATACTGTTAGCTTGGCAGGGCAGCCCCTCCCTTCAGAGAACGGATTGGTCCATTACTTCCCAGTTACAATCTTTCTGCTATTGCCCACTACATGTTTTCCTTAAATATTTATAAACATGTTCCCCCCTCTCATCATACATCTCATGTTCAAAAATGGCAGAAAACTCCTATAGGGTGTGTTGTTTAATATTCAGTTAGCTTATTAAGCAGGCAATAGTGATTTGATCAAGTCAGGTCTTTGACTCCTGACTCCAACTAATTTGGGCTGGAGCAGCTATAAGTTTGTGGTTTCTTAAAATCTTAAAACACCTGGCAAATAAACTTAATAAATTCTCATTGCTAAATTTGTTTTAATGCAGGGGGGAGGAGAATTGAGATTTTTTTTTTTTTTTTGGCAATTTTTTTCCTTTATTTAAAACAAATTCAAAATAGGAAAACAGGAGAAAAAATTGTCTCCCCCATTTCCTGTGGAATCTTAACTTCTCACATTTTGAAAACCTCTTGGTCAATTGTACTCACTATCCCATACTACCTGAAAGCTTGCAACACTGTAGAAATCTAACTTTTCAGCATTTTTCACAATTTCCCCCTTTCCTTTTTAATAAGGATTTGGTTTCCACATCTTTTCTGTTGCCCCTTCTTCAAACTTTATCTTCACATTCCTCATCTATATTTTGATCTTTGATCTCAGAAATAACCATTCTCATTTAACATTTCTCTTTAAGCTAAAAACTTACAACTTGAAAGGAATAAAGAATACAATAAACTTGGGCCAAAGAGAAAGATAATAAAACAATAATGTTTCACATTCCTTAACTAGATAACACAGTTCTGAGTAGATTCTCTGCTCAGATTCATCATTCTCTTACTCCACCCCTCCCATCCCCCTTTCTGTCTTTTGGGAAGACAGAATTTTGGGAATTCTGGAGACAAGGGCTGGAAATCTCAAGTCTTCCACAGGAATCCTGACTACTTCAAGCTAGAAAGGGGTGTAGAGTTGAGTCACCCTACAGGGTAAACCTTTAAGGACCTTATTTCATACAGATTTTTGCATCTATCAACAGATAGATTGACTAGACCAAATATTCATATGCCTACTTAATTTAGGATATAATGCATATTTTTCAGATTGAAAACTCCCAGATAGTACATAATTGAGTTATACTCTTGATTCCTTTTGATCGCTTGCTCTGATTATAGAAACTTGCTATAAGAGGAGAAAGCAGGGACATGATTATAATCAAAAACTGGTCCTTCAAGTCTCAGCCTGAGAGCACATAGATGATAGGATAAAGTATCCTTAGCTATTTCACAACTGAGTGCCTTGGCAGACTTACCCAAAGGAGGGCATAAGTAGATTTTATAAGGAAATTTTAACCTCAGGGACATGACTGGGATTTCTAACAGGGCATGGCGAGGTAAGACCTCTATAGAGGGTAGGTGTCAGGGATTTGACATAACTTTGGATAACTTCCTCAGCTAAACAGATCTCTATCAGAGCCTTCTCTCCCTCCTTGCCTCAGGGATCAATTCTTTAGTTTTTCTCTATCCAACACATTATTCAGAACTTCATCAATACCATTTAAAAGGTAGGAGAGAACTAGTGCTCAGGTCAGGTACCTTTTACAGTTATATACCTAGAGGAGAAATTATGAAATTAGAGGATTTATTACAGAAGTAATAAAAGAGATTTATGAAAAACAAAATCAGCATTTTTGATTATATAAAATTAAAAACATTTTGAACAACTTCAATGGTAGAATTAGGTACATTTATAAGAAAAATATTTACATGAAATATCACTCATTAAAAAACTGATACTAAAATGCATGGGAAATTGATGAAATACATAAATGCTAGGAGTCATTCCATAGTAGATCAATGAAAATTAGCATTTTTGAAAAGCAGAATTTTAAACTATAAGTGATCAAATGAAAATATGCTCCAAAAAATTTGTAAGGAAATGCAAATTAAAGTAACTAGAATTTTACAGCTTACAACTTCTCAGGCAAACATGACAGTTGATTTTAGTAGACCTGTGGAAAGACTCACTGTGGTGAAGCTGTGAACTGATCTAACCACTGTGGATTTCATTTTAGAATTATGCAAGAAAGTTACTTAATTGTCAGTGAAGGGACACCTAAATTCTAAAAACTGCCTCTGTGAGAGACCGCCCCAGGGAATCAGATAAAAGTGGTTTACTCTGGTGGGGCTGGTTGAGTCCTGAGCTAGAGAATGCCATCCCTATTCAAATGTAGATCTTCCATTCAATTTACTCAAGTTGTACACAGACTCATCTAGAGCAACCCCCTGCTTGTAGTCACCTTGGGTTGTCCCAGCTCCCACTAAGACATTCAATATAAAAGAGCCAAACTAAAACCCTCTCTTTGCAGAGGTTCCAAACATGCCAGCTATGCTGTGCTTGGGATGCCACGGAGCCTCTGTCCACTGGAATGTTATTTCCAGTGCCATCCTCTCTCTATCCTCATCCTATTTCCTAACGAGACTTTATGCCTCTCTGTCAGGATTTCTAACCTTACTTCCAATCCCCATAATAAGTCCTTCTTATCAATCTAGGTTTTCAGATCTGTAAATTCTTTTACAGAGAATGCGCCGCCAGAAGGGAGACCCCCAAACTCCCTATCCTTGTGCCAAATCCCAAGGGGTTACAGGGGAGCTAAACCTCTCCATTTGGTTCCCTGAACCACGAACCTGCCACTAGACCTTATGTAACTCCCTTAGACTCAGCAACCTCATTACTTTGCACCTATTCCTAAGAAAATCCAAGGAGTCAATATGTGATTTTATTAATTATGTGTACTCTTCTTGATAAATCTGGAAACAAAAAAGGTACCCTGTTAATAATTTACAATCATAAGGAATCAAATTTGAGGAAATAATCAGAACCACAAGAATATACTCAATTATTGCAATGTAAATATCAAGGAAGTTCACCTGGTTGATTGAAAAATTAATAATAATCTTAGCAAACAGACAGCGATAAATATATGTCCTTCCTCACAGCAAAGATGGATAAGTACTAAGACAGATTGTCATATACATTGTTAGATTAATTTACACTGTGTGTGCAAATCCTAACTCAAAATGACTTCTCAGAGGTCTCTCAAAGTGAAGAATAAAAGCTTTATTCAGGAATCACATGAGAACCAGACATCCAATAAACTGGGGTCCCTAGTTTAAAGGATGTTACCTCTTCAGAAGTCAGGGAAGATTATATAGTCACAAGCCATAAGAAATCATGACAACCCCCGCCCCCCTTCCCCTTATCCAATAGATTCTCATTATCTCAATTAATGCCTGGAAGTTGCATGGACTTGTTAAATTTTGATCTGAATTTTATGGTGGTCAGTTTTACAATTGTTTTACTTTATCCAATATGAGCACCCAGTCTCCCAAATTCCCCAGGTAAACTGAATTCAAGTTATAAATTCAATCTACCTTAGTTAATGATTTTATAAGAACCCATATAATCCCCTCACAAAGAGATTTGTTTAGAGGTAAGTAATCCATTAAACTAGAACTACCAAGGAGACTTGGTTTACCTCAGGCTTCCTTAAGTAATAAAGAGATTATAGACCCCTTAGAATATCCCCAGTTCATTAATTAGTTAGCTTTTTCTAAGAAGTTATGTAAAGGTTCAGGAGGTCAGATATTTCTATTAGAAGAGCAAGTCTTTTGTTCTTCCCAGAGTCTTAATGATTAACAGACCTCTAAAATTGGGTCTGGAATTATCAAATGACTTTCTTGGGAAGTCCTCAGTTTCCTGTACTCACCCTCTCTTTGTTTTCAATTATTTTTCTTTATCATCTAGGAATTTTCAGTCTGGGGCATACAACAGGATGAAATGTGAGATAAAGCCAAGGCATGACAAAAATATATTATTTTTAGAGACACTCCAAAAAGGTTGGGGTTCCAGATCCATGTTGCTAGTTTTCAAAAGAATTTGCAGGTTCTGACCTATCAGTCAGGGGACAAAGTTTATTATAATTATAACACCAATTAAGTTCTAAAAGAATTTAGCAAAGAACCCTTAAACAAGAAGATAAATTTATAGGAAAAAGAAAGATCACGTGTTTGTCACTGATATGTTAATTTTATGGCTTAAAGGTGAAATTGAGGAGTATTGAATTCTATGATTTAAGAGGTGGATTTGCACCCCACTTATTTAATTGCTTGGATTAGATTGTCTCAGAAACTGTGATTATTGAGCAACAGATTGTTATCTGACAGCCAGCATTGTTTGTGGTATTTCCAAGGCTGAGTCACTTTAGGATTATTGTTACCTTCTCCCTCAGAACTATACTATATCTGTAGTAAAGCTGGGTTTTAATATCAGGTCCTTTGACTCTAAATCCAGTGTTTCTTTTTACTTCCTCCCCAGTGTTCTTTTTGTTATAATATAACTGCCTCTGATTGATGCTACCAAAAAAAAAAAAAAAAAAAACAAACCACAAACTAATATAAAATAGATATTACCTCTTTACCTTGTGGGGGATTGGTGCTAGACCCCTTTTCCAAAGTGGAATCAGAGAAATCTTCAGCTACAAAAAGAAAGCATTTATGTAGTCCCTGCAGGGGCAGGCCCAGACAACCTGGGAACCATCCCAATTCCTGCCATGTGCTCCTGAACCTGACCAGCTTCCAGCTTGTCTGAGATTTAAAAGCAAAAGATCTGAGCCTTTTCATTGGATAGTCTAAAAGGATGTAACCATCCTTGACCAATGGTCACCAATGTTGTCTGCCTCCATAGGTCATATCACTTCCTGGGACTTCACTAATTTCCTGCATCCCAGGGTTCAAGGTCTGACCTTCCAGATATTATGTGACCCCAAGGGTCCCTCCCAGACCCAGAGTCCAAAGCTCAGTCTCCCAGTTCTGAGAACAGGGGTCATGTGACTCACAATACGGAGAAATACTTCATCCAATCAGTCCCATTCACTACTTACTAGTAGATAAACATGACTGAATATGAAGAGAATTTTTTGAGAACTTATGCTGTTCCTTTTAAATTTTATTTTAGCCCCAGAAAAATTTATATAAGCAAATGTAAGATGCAAGCTCTCATAGAGTTTTAACTTTTGGATGGGGAAGTGAGAAATGGATGGGTATTTGTTTGGTTTCCACAGTTATAAAAATTAAATTGGAGAAATGAAACTTAAATTAGAAAACTGAAAACCACAGGAACATTGGTGTGTGATTAGAGTGCAGGTTATCTCCCCCAAAAGAATATAAGAATGCTGAGACTGAGTTTTGTGATGGGAGTAGTGGTCTGAGATTTAAAAGGAATGTTTTTGGTTTTTGCCCTTTTGCCCTTCAACATTGTTGAAGCCCCTTCTGCATTCACATTCTTGGGCCATACCTCTCCTTGTGATTCGTATTGGGGGGAAGGGTGAGACTATGAGTCTCCCTTTCTGATGAGCAAACATCTTTGACCTCTTTTGTTGAGGGGGAAAATTCCCTACATAAGCTCTGAAGAGCCAGGTTGTGGGTGGGAACTCATTACATAGTTCTTACATGGGAGATTCTTCACTGATCCTCTGGAGCAGGGCTTCTCAAACTACTGCCTGAGGGCTAGATGTATCCTGCTGAGGATGTTTATGGCGGGGGCGCCTCAGGGTTATAGCAAATGGGCTGAGGGGCAGAGACAGAGTATGAATTTTTGTTTTTACTATAGTCCGGCCCTCCAACAGTCTGAGGGACAGTGAGCTGGCTCCCTATTTAAAAAGTTTGAGGACCACTGCTTTGGAGTCTCCAGGACTCGCATTGGTTATGATTTATTTTCTCCACTTTTCCATAAGAGTCCTGATGGCTGCCAGGCCCAGTGAGATGATAAGTAATCTTATGTATCTCAGCCACCTTTTGAATTATTTGAAGAGTGAAAGCTGGGCAGTTGTTGTTCTGCTAGGAGCTGGGCAGGCCAAAAAGAAGTTCCCATTAGAGGCTGGACTGAGGGTGTTTGAAATCACTCAGAAGGAAAAAGTATATCCCCTTTCTTCCACAAGGGATTGTTTCTGCCAACAATATGAAGGGGTGTAAAGAATCAGGGAGCTGGAGAATTAAAGGTGCCATGGTCAAGGGCAAATGGACATTAGCATGGGCAGCTGAAATCTGCAGACCTGTTCTCCTTGGCCTGAAGTGAATATTCCTTCTGATGTCCTTTACAAAACATAGCAGAAACCTTATTCATGGATAGCTCATAATAGTTGTAGAATTTCCCTTGTATATTTAATAGGAGAATTTTTTTGCTGCCAAAAGCTCCTTTCTTTCCATATAGCCCCATGAGCATGCAAAATATTAAAAGCATATTTGGAATCTGTATAGATGGTTTACTCTCATTCCTTTCCCCAGTTCCAAAAACCTAGTAAGGGCAGTGAGTTTGGCTTTCTGGGCAGATGAAGCAGGAGGTAGTGGCTTTGCTTCCAGGGTGCTATTGAAGGTCACTACAGAATAACCTGCCTTCCTATCCCCATTTTCAAGAAAACTAGTCCCATCTATAAACCATTCACCATCTGGATTGCCAAGAGGAATGTCTCTCAAGTTAGGTTAACTGGAGTAGATAGAATCTAAAGCTTCTTCACAATTATGAATAATGTCACTTGACTGAATGTTGACATGGAGCAAGATGGCAGAGTTGTTGAGTGTGGCACATCTGGAGAGTCAAGTCGGGGGTATCTAGTTAGGAGAACCTGATTATCTAGCAGGCCTCCCACTGGCAAGCCACTGATGTCCTTTGGCTTCCAAAATGCTCTGAAGTCAGTGGGAAGGTAGAACCTCCAATAGTTGACCTAGCATGATCTTGGAGGCTTCCTCAATTAGGAGGACTATAGCAACCATTGCTCTAAGGTCAAGTTTCTTCGAGAAGCAAGTAACAGGTCTGGGATAGGGTTCTGGAGACTGAGCCCCAAACTCTAGGACCTGGCCCCACCTTCCATCTATGTACTGTGTGAAAAGCTTTAGGTAGGGCTGAGGCCAGGGCAAGAGATTAGTTTAGCTTTCAGGGTCTTAACAGATTGATAAACTATGTGGGCCTTTAGACAAAAATACTTCATAGCCCTGGGGTAGGGAAAGGGAGGGCCGAAGTTAGGAGTTTGCTTGGCTGCAGCCAAAGAAGCCTCTTGGGTGGGGTTGCAGATCAAGATACCATCTACATACTGGATAGCCAGTGCCTGTCCAAATATGTGGGGGCTGTCAGAGAAGCCTTGAACTACCTCCATATTATGGACATGATTGCCCTTGTTAATTGGTGAAGGGTTATGTTCCCCTGGATTTGCCCCTTCAAAGGGCAAAAAGAAATTGTGAATCTTTATACATTGGTATATAAAAGAAAGCATCTTTAAGATCTAAAGTAGAAAACCATTGGGTCCCCTGAGATACTTGAATTGAGCTCCTGGCTTTTACTATTTGCTCTGATTATAGAAATTTGCTATAAGAGGAAAAAGCAGGGAAGTGATTATAATAGCATCAAAAGAGATCTTTCAGAGTTCAATCTGAGAGCATTTAACAAAGGATCAATCATTAAACAAATTTATAGATCCTTAATAAACACATTCCTTGTTCAGAATTATAAATCTTAAATAGGCTCACTTCTCAGGGCTGATGATGACCTTGCTTATCCTGATAATTTCAAGAAAACTGGTGAGCTTACAAATTAAGGGGAGGTGACATAGACCCCAGAGAGGGGGCTGAGCTTGCTCTTGCTCACCCCAACTATTCTTAATGTGTTTATTTGATACTTCTCCCCACTCTGTGAAGTGGGCAAAAAGGTGTTAAAACACCTCATACTTGGAGGTGAACTGATAAGGCTTTCACTTTATCCCTCTTGTTCCACACACAGTAATTACCAATTTTGAAGTATAACATGATGACAATAATTTAGTTAACAATTTTAGAATTTTCCTAAATAATTTTAGCTGTAATTTCTTAAATAAGTTTCCCTTTTGTTTTAGGGGAAAAACAAGACAATTCTTAAAATTGAGATAGAATAGATTTAACTTTAGTTAATGAGATCTAGATTCTGATAGTTCTAGAGTAGACAAAGTGAAGTGTTTTTTTTCCTAATTTGGTTATTTTTCAATTCACACAAATTATTTCTCTTTTATGAACCAGGAAAAGGGGGAAGGTTCTAGTTTTTACTGACAGGGCCCTCAGAAATCTGACTCTAGATAACTTAAAAGCAAGCTGTTTATAACCAGAGTTCTTAAAATAGTGCAAGAATTTCCAAATCTGGGTGCCCCCAGTCAAGGAAAACTTGCTGAAGATGAAGCTCATGATGACCCAGACAAACCTTCTCCCAGTGGCTTGGAGTGTCTCAGCTATAGGATTGAGGGAGAAAAAAATGGGGGCCTTACCTTGAGGAGGGAATCAACCATGCTGGGTGGTCCTGTGCCAGTGTCTTTTGTGGCATACAACCAATTCTAAAGTTCCTAAAGGAGAACTTGAGCGAGTCCTTGCATTGCTTGTGTAATATGAACCCTTCATGATTGGTGAGACTTATTTAAAACTTATTTAAAAACTACTTTTTTTTTTTTTTTTTTTTTTGCCAAATATTTCACCTCATTTTAAAAATTTTAGATAGAATTTTGTAACATGTTTAAAAGTCCTCCAAATAATTACAGTGAGTTTTAAACCATTTGTTGAAAAAATGCAACAAATTCATTTTGGTCTTCCAGTACAACTTACATAAGAAAAAATATAAATATGCAAAAATCTTTTCATAGATGCAGCAACTGATACACTTCTTCCTCTTGGATTTGCTTATGTTTATGAGGCAAGTGACAGTCATTAAAGCCATATATTGGATTATAATTTAAATATAGAAGCAGAATTTTGAATTCATGTATTTCAAAGATTTTTAAACCATGATTTTTGACAATAATAAAACATTCCATCACAAATAATATTTTTTAAACTAAAATATTTATGCTATTAAAAAGCAAAATAAAAGTTATTTTAAAAATTTTATCTCATCTGTTATTACTATTTTGTATAAGTTTTGTATAAGCTGTCAGTCATAAATATACATGAATTAAGGGTGCTCAAAATTGTTAATATAGAAAATAAACATAATAATAATATTTATATGACACCTGCCAGGCATTTTTCTAATCACTTATTACATCATTTTATGAAACAAAAAAATTATAAGCCTTGTTCTATCACAGACTAATAATTGTTCTAATAATTGTTATTAGCCTCTGGTGCCTGGAATGTGCCATACCACTAACCTCACTCCAGAAACATTATGTTAAAAGAAATGAAAGGGAAAAACCTGGAAAGCAAGAGGATGATCAAAGACAAGAATACCTTTATTATAGCTACCATTATCCACATATCTTATATGTAGGTTCTGTAATTATTATTGGATTTGCTCATTTTATTTTTTATATTATAATAATTACATTATAATAGCACAGATCATATTGGGATTTAAATAGAGAAGTCCTTAAGATGCACCTATTTTTGGTGTATATCAGAGATATGACATAGTCCCAAGTATATATCCCATACACATCTTTCAGGAATTTTAAAGGTGGGACTAATCATTCAAAAATATTCTAGAAATGTAGTCATATGCCTTGGGTATAATTGGAATAAAAATAAGATATAGATATCCAAATATATGACTTCTAACATGAATCTTAATAGTTATTCATGTAAATTTTAAGCCTTTGAAGGAGAAAAATACATTCTTGCTAAAAGCCTAGGTCCAATTGGCAATATTGCCAATATAAATTAAAATAATCTTAACCCAAGTTGTAAAATTTCCCCTATTGGTCCGATTTTTTTGTTGTTGTTTTTACAATTCAACTTATGATATTTGTTACTAAAATGTAAGAATTATAAAAGTTAAACACAGCAATAGAAATTTGCATGTATATGTTGTAATTAATTTACTATATTCTTTTTATCTCTTCTTTACCTCTGCCCACTTTTATTAATTATGATTTGGTGATGCTGGTTTCCTGATATATTTTTCTCCAAAGGTCATTGAGACTTAATGGCTATTTTAGCATGACTTTTGTTATGCAAATAAGTTAAGAATATGTTGGTGACATGTGGAATGTAGCTTTAAAAAGCTAAAACAAAACAAAAAAACCTATACACTTAAAAAACTAAAATAGCTTTAGGAATTTGTGAGGAAGAAAAAAATGTTTTGAATTTAGAGTATTTAAAAGAGATTTTAAAGCCTAGCATACATTGTTAATACAACAAAATCTTTTCTAAAAGATTCCTCATATAAAATAAGATCAAGAAAGTAACATAGAGATTATATTTCTGACCATCTTAGTGATTCCAAAATCAAATAATGGTCAGTGTCTATGAAAATTTTATAAATGATGTGGAAGGATTTAATGTATCATTCATTATCAGTTTCCTTCAAATATAGGTATATAAATGTGAATGAAATTCGATTAGTTAATAGGAAATCCTCTTTACCCATCATCATTTTGGCCAAACGTGGTTTTAGTAATCTGCAAAAAACCTTCCAAACAGGAATAGAATCCTCTCCACGGCTTGGTCCCCTGGGAACTCAGTAATCCATGATGTGAAGGTTCCAATTTACCCTGATTATACCCCATTGCTTCCGAAAAGAAAGAAGAGCTCTACGGATTCATGAGATGAGATTGACTTTAATGGCCCTAAACTTCTCCAGGCTTTGAGTGAATTTTGTCAAAACAACCATGCATCTTTAAAAATCAGCAAAGGTTAGTAAATTTATTGATCAAAAAAAGGCAGCAGTGTATGAAGACTGGCATCTCAATTCTACAGAGACTGACAAATTATTTACATTAAAGACATTTGGTTCTTGTATTTGTATTTTTTTTTTAGTATTTGACTATCACTATCATATGAAATCTTTTTCCTCTATCCATGAGATACAATTTGTTCAGGAAGGAAGTTATGCTCTTAATTTGTTGTCTAAATTATATTGAATTAGGTTATACATATCTGAGATTTGTGTTTTGTTAAGTTCTCTGAGACAGAAAGATGTTCAAAACATTAGCATTTTGGATGTCTTTATAGGTTACACTTCATATTACTACCATACATGGGAAAAGTCAGGACTATCTTTTAGAGCAGGAGTTCTTAACCTCTGATCCATAGATAGATTTCAAGGTAGATTTCAACTTGGATGGGAAAACAAAATTGCATCTCTATTTTCATAAACTTATAAATGGAATTTTGCATTTCTTTTGATTTATGAATTTTAAGAACATTCTGTAGAGTCTATTGTCTTTATCAAACTGCTAAAATGGTCCATAACATTTAAAAAAAAAAAAAAGGTTAAGAACCTCTGTTTTAGGGGGCACAAAACAAAAAACTTGCTTAGGATATAGTCTTGGAGGATATCTGTGTTTCCTAGAAATATTTAATGTATTTACCTTCCCTTGTTTTGCTTTAATTTAACCAAGCCTTTATATATTTATATATTCTTAAGTATGTTGAGAAAGTGATTAAAGATATTTTACAGAAATACTTTCCAGTCCTTTTTTTCCCCCTACATTATTATCTGTCACTTAAAAGAGGAAAGAGTACATTATAAATTATTTTCTGTAATATTTGTGAGTGAAAAAAGTATTTCATTTCATTATTCATGGAATTTGTTATCTATAAGATGCATGTGTGTATGTGTATTTTCATAAGTATATAAACATTATGTACTTCTTTTGGTTTCTCCTGCTCTCTGTAGAACCAGTTGCATTACTTCTACCTTGTCAGGCTTCTCTCTTAGAGCCGTTTCGTTGAGTAGAACTAGAGGAATTTTTTTTTCAGTCCCATTTGGAGAGAAATAACCACAACAGATTCCAAGTGCAAAAATCCTGATAAAGAAGCTTGTTCTTTTTCAAGGGATATGTCCTTCGGCAAGTCTTTTAACATCTCTGGATCATAGATTCTTCATCCATAAAGTAACAGATTTGAACTAGATCACCTCTTGTTTTCTTACATTTCTCAACTTCTTTCCCTTTCCAAAAAGCATGAATTAAAAAGCATTACATAAGTTTTATATATCTAGGATATACTGCATTAGTGTTTAAGCATAGCAGTATAAGCTGTTAAAACCCTATTAGCCACAAGTTAACAATTAAATTTTTATTTTCTTCACCAGGGAAAAATTATATTTTTATGAATATACACACCTACATAATATATAATGTATTGTTTTGTCTTATTTATAGACATGGTATGATGTTTTCTCAACCTTCTGCCTATTGAAGTCATTGTATTGTTTCCAACTATGGAGACCCAAAACTGTAAAAAAATAATAATTTTCATAAGCTATGTTGTGGGTCAGACATTTTTAATATACTTTTATACTTGTCTTATATGATCATATCAATAATTACAATTGCCTTAGTTTGTGGAATCAGATCTATTTGTTCTAAAGAAAGGTGTGAGTATTCACAGTACTAAATAATTTTATCCCTTGAAGTGGAACCCTAATTGTGCTTCCAAAAAATGGTAAATAAAAACAATAATTATACTACATTTAAATTCAAGAATCATAGTGTCTTTGTCTTTAACATATTGTCATATCACAATAAAATAAGAAAGTATGACTTTCATGAAAAAAATATTTGAAAATCTTAACATTTAATAGTGGGAGCCAATTCCAAGATTCTTTTCTTCAAGCATCCTATTTTTGAGTACTGGTGCTTTTCTTCTTTCATTATATACTCACACTTGTTAAGGATGAAACAACAGCTTGAATCATTAATTTACTTAGATACACATTTATCTTCCTTAAAGTGGCAAACTTTAGGAGACTGAATTATCAATAAAATCTAACTGAATACCTTTTACAAGTAAGATATTAAGATAATAATAATAACCCCCCCAGGAAACAATCGTGGATAAATGGGTTTAGAAATTAGGGTGTATTGCTGAGGAATAAGAATGAGAAACTAACGTAACATATTGCTGAGGAGTGAAAATGAGCAACTAAAATAACTAAAATTTAATTAACAGCTTAGTGACATGTTATGAAGAAAATATTGATTTACTATTTTAATATTCCATTTTGTAACAACCTAATGAGTTCCTTTTTCTTAATAGGATGAGAGATGCCGCAAGAAAAATAGAAGAAAAGCACTTTTCTAATCATGCAACACATGTTGAATTTCTGCCTGTTGAGTGGAGATCAAAACTTGCTCTTGATGGAGGTACATGCAATCTGTTGCCTTCCAGAATTAATTAAGTGCACCTACTCCCTGATTCTTCTATCTGGAAATGAATGAGGTGTCTTTCCTTAAATCTCTCAAAATCCTTTTTCCCTTCTACATTGCTTTGATATATTTTAAATGTATTGGTCATTTGAGGATGTTTTACTTTATCTGACAGATCTTCTTTGAGTACTGGATCTATGGGACTGTTTTGCATTTGTTTATACACATTTATTATTCCATTTCCCCCTCCCTAATTGAACAATAAAAATAAAAATAAAACTCTTACAGTTGAATATGCATAGCTCAACAAGACATTACCCAAAAATTTAGGCAAATAGACATGTCCAAAATTACATGTTTTATTCAGCATTTTTAAAATATCACCTCTCTAGCAGAATGTAGATATATAGCATGTTTCATTTTTAGTCCTCTGGCTAAGGACTGATCAGAGTCATTGATCAGAATTCTAAAACCTTTCAGAGTTTACTTTCTTTATAATGATATTATATAAATTGTTTTCCCACTTTTGTTCAGTTTGCTGCATTAATTCACAGAATATAAGTGCAAAAAGAGGACAGATTTTTTGGAAAGAACAAGTGAGGGGAAAGATCACTAAAGTAAGGAGAGCAGGGAATATTTCATGGAGGAAAATCCATTTGAAATGAGGTTTGAAGGAAAAATATGTTTTTCCATTTTCCTCTAAAGTTGTTCTGTTATTTTTCTTATAGCATAGTAACATTCTATTATATCCATATACTATAAATTGTTTAGCCATTCCCCAATAAGTCGTTGTCTTTCAGTTTCTCATTTTGAGCTGTTGCTACAAAGAGAGCAGCTATAAATATTTTTGTATGTATACATTCTTTGTCCTTGGATCTCTTTGAAGTACAGGCCTAGTAGTGGGTATATATGGGTAAGAATAATTTAGTGACTTTAAAGACCACAGTTTCAAATTATTTTCCAAAGATCTATGTTTCACTTCATCCTTTGAATCTATATAATGTCTGGCATTGTGATTTTCACCTTAAGAAATTCTTGTTGAATTGAACTATGAACTGGATAATGTTAAACGTAAAATGTTTTTTGTTTATTTACTAGTTTTTTAAATAGAAGGCAAACATGGGGAGTTGAGATTTAATGAATAGGTATAAATTAAGGAAGTTGAAGTGAGGACCTTTGAAGCCTATTGAATATATTCAAAATAGGGAAGATTACTTGAGGGTAAAGTTTTTCTGGTAGGTTACTAATATGGAAATTGACTTCTGCTTCACCTGTTGGGAAAGAAATATGTCTTCAGGTTGTCTTATTACAGTGATGTGCTTTTGTGGATAATAGAGAAACATGGCCATGCAAATTTGAAGTCAAAACAAATTAATTGATAGTGATAATTGTATTTATGGGACCAAGCATAATTGGGATCAGATACTATTGAAATGGTTTATCATAATTACTCTTTTTTTTTTTTTTTTTTTTTTTTTAGTGTAGTCTAGATTAGACTACATCTAAATTGTAATGTTACAGAACGGTATGCTCTCTTCTCAGATATCAGTCCTAGGAACCATGGCAATATCGATTTCCTTGCAAAATGAAAATGAATTCAATATCAAGAACATTGTAATTGGGGGCAGCTAAATGGCACAGTGGATTCAAATCTGGCCTCTGACATTTAATACTTCTTAGCTGTGTGACTCTGGGCAAGTCACTTAATCCCAACTGCCTCAGCAAAAATAAATAAGTGAAATAAAGAACACTGTAATTAGGAATGGTAATGATTTGTAGAACAACCCATTATAGGCATTTGTGTATGTAAGCTTTTCCACTTCCTTCTTCTTCTTTTTTTTTTTTTTTTAATATCACAATGTTTGTGTTGTTTATTTTTTAAATTCTCCCCCTTCCCCCCCCCCCCAAGGCTGGGGTTAAGTGACTTGCCCAGGGTCACACAGCTAGGAAGTTAAGTGTCTGAGACCAGATTTGAACTCCGGTCCTCCTGCCCCTTATTTTTGTAATTTTTTTAAAAAGGAAAAGTTAAAAAGTTGACATTCACATTTTTCAACATATGAAGCTATTTCAAGTCTGTTCTTTTTAAAAAAAAATAATCAATACTAATCCATTTATTTTATATGGAATTGTATAGAAGGGATAAGGCCCTTGTATACAATTATTTCTTATTTTTTGCAAGGCCTACCTGTTTTCCACTTCCTTCTTAAAAAATACCTTTGTAGTCATCGAGATTGGTGACTTATCCTTATCACTCTCCCAGTCTAGAAGTATAGAAGCAATTCATGGGAATCCTAATGCCAGTGGACATAATACACTGGAAAGAGTAGAGTATTGGCTCTTTCAGAAGATAACATTCATCCTCTAATGTTTACTATTTCTTTAACTTTGAACGTCACTTTACTTTTTTGTTTCCTCATTTGTAAAATGAAGAGATTGAACTCTCACCTCCAAGTTCCATTGAAGCTCAAAATCTGTGATGCTGTTAAATCTTGTTCAGATGTTTTAACAGTGAGTAGTGAAATGCTGAACTGTAAGAACTGCAGCTAAAACTAGTTTAACTAGTCCCTTAGGATGGAAAGGTAGGCTAGAGGCATTGTAAAAGTCTCTAAATGCTAAGCCAGAGAATTTTTGTATTTTATCTTTAAAAACACTGACGTTTATCATTTAGGGGAATGATGACAGATATTGTTTAGAACATCAATTTGTCTACCCTGTGGGTAATCGATTAGAAACAGAAGAAGCTTGGAAAGAGCCCAATTAAGAAGCTGTTGTAACAGTGTTATGATCTAAAATTGAGTGGCATCTAAATGGAGAAAAGGGATGGATCAGAAGTTGTGAATAAAGACTTGACAAAAACTTGATGATTATGAGGGGAAGGAATGAAAATTGAGCATGAGTCTGGATTGTTAGTGTAATACCGGAGAAACTGAGGCAAGATAGAGATTAAAGAGTATTTTATATTTTATTTGAAAGTGAGAGATTTACTGGGACCAAATGGAACTATGGTTTGGTCCCAGAGTTGCAAGAGATTATCATCTCCAAGAATCCAGTAAACAATGTGAGTTCTCAATGACATATATACACGTGGCTCAGACACAGGGGCAAAGTCAGGGTGCTGAGAGTGGGAACGGGACTCTTGACAGGATGGGGTGAGCCACTGGAGATGGGGATAACATAATGGGGGAGACATCCCAGAGATGGGGAAAGGCATTTTGATAAGACTGTATCTGATATTCTGATAACTTGGGATGGGGAGAGGCATTCTGATATTTTAAAATATAAGATCTTTTATCCTTATCAAATCTTCTGATGATTAAGAGGGAGGGGTGGTTTTGCAGGATTGAGCAGAACAATTATAAGCTGAGTCAGGATAATTAGGGAAACTGAGTCAGGATAATAACACAGAACTGTGGCACATTAGTTCACATTTGATTTGGGGAGGAATTCTTTTTTTATTTTTCATTAAAACTTTTTATTTTCAAAATATATGCATGGATAATTTTCAACATTCACCCTTGAAAAATCTTGTGTTCCACATATATTGTATCTAGGTTATATTGTAACACATGTAAAATGTATGGGATTACCTGTCATCGGGGGGAGGGAGGAGGGGGATAATTTGGAAAAATGAATACAAGAGATAATATTATTTAAAAAAAAAGATAATTGTATAAATATGTTTACATATATTGAATATTGTATAGCATATATTGGATTGCTTACTATCTAGGAGAGAGGGTGGGGGGAGGAGGGGAAAATTTGGAACACAAGGCTATGCAACTGTCAATGTTAAAAAATAATGCATGCATATTTTTTGAAAATAAAAAGTTTAAAAAAGAAAAGAAAAAAGAAAAATCTTGTGCTCCGAATTTTTTCTCTCCCTTCCCCTCACCCTCACCCCTAGATGGCAATTAATCCAATGTTAAACATCACATTTGAAAATTTTGTCACATAAGTCAATTGAACAAAATAAAGAAAGTCCTATACACAACTGAATTACAGTGAAACTTGTCTTCAGCTTTGGTAAATGTGGCCTTCCTTGCCTCCTTATGGAAATAGTTCTTGTCATCATGTCAAGTTATGATGACTCATTTGGTTTCAAGCACCCACTAAGTTTGAAAGGGCCAGATTCTACTTGGCTGAGAATTTTTTATGTCCTTAGACAAGCAAGTTAAACTGGGGCCAGTAAAATCTCAGACAACTTTATTGTCTTTTAGGACATCTCTGTCACAACCAGGCTTACAACTGTATTACCTTCCATTGATTCCTCATTCACCCCACCCTCTGCATATCCAGTTTGTTGCGAGTTTTTGTTATTTTTGCTTTTACAGTATCATTTGTATGTGTTCCTTACTTCCCACGCATATAGCTGCCACTCTGGTACAAGCTTTCATCATCCCATTTGTAGACTATTAAAGTAACTTCATGTTTGGTCTCCCAGCCTCAATTCTTTCCCTACTTCTACGCAACCTCTATTCAGCTCCCAAAATGTCTGTTCTTAAAGCACAGGTCTGTCACCACCTTTCTCCCACCCTTCCTCTCATAGACATGCACAGTTAACTCTAGCAGCTTCCTATTGCTTTCAGGATCATAATATGAAATCTACTTTTTAAGTCTTTTACAATTTAGCTTCTTGCTATCTTTCCAATTCTTTTTATTTTCTTACTTGTATGTACTCTATGATTCAGTGACTAGGCTCCTTGCACAAAACACTCTTATCTCCCAATCTCATGTCTTTTCATTTTCTGGCTCCCATGACCTAGAATGATCTCCTCCCTTACTTGTGTCTCCTAATTTCCTTCAGGACTTGGCCAAATCTTCTGCAGCTACTCTCTTTCTCCTTTCTCCCCAACTCTTCTATTACTTCACATTTAAACTGTGTATAACTTAGATGCTTATAGTTGTTTGCTTGTTGTTTCCTTCATTAGAGTATGGAGTTTTTGAGGGCAGAAAATTTGATGTTTCCTTTATTTGTATCCCCAGAGCTTAGGCACATAATAAATGCTTGTTGATTGACTTATTAATTGATCATTGAAACTTTAGATAAATAGAAATAGTGTCTTATTTTACTTTACCCAATTTCCTTGCCTATAGTAAAGAACTTTTGATTTTGGTACATCATGATCATTATTGATTCATTATTAATGAAATCAACACAAAATATGAAAGGGTCTCATTAAATGTTTATTTACTCTTATAAAGATCCTGCACAGTCACTACTTATTTAGAGCTCCTCTCTCATATTCCTCAGGTACCTAAGAGCAAGTAATGAAAGTGGGGGAGGAGAGGAATCAAAAGTGTATATACACTTTTTAGTAGAAATTTGTAGTCCAACTATTATCTTCTTAATCTTAGATTTCAGTAACTTTATATTCAATCAGTAGGGTTCCTCAGTTTAGGCAGCTTAACTTGTGATGTCAATGAACCTGCTAAGAACTGAATAGATAAACTGTCTTGTACTTTCTTATCTGCTATGTATTATGTTTAATGGCCTAGTAATTTAATAACACTTAGTCCTACTTTGAAAAAGACATTATATCAAATACAGAATCTAAAAAAGATCAAAATAGAATCCTTAAAGAGTTGACAATATACTGGGTAGGTTCAGAATATACAAACATTAGCAAAGTTTGAGAAGGCACAGATCACTAACAACTACACAATTAAAGCCTTTAGAGGAAAAGTGAAACAAGCCTTACCTCTTCTTGAAAGAAGAAAGAAAGAATTCTGAAAAGCAGAAATGAGTAATTTATTCCTGGCTTTAGGGAAGGCTTATACAAAAGTAGGTGGTTTATAAGAGGTTTATATAAGATATGACAGAAAGTCTAATTTCAAGAACAGCTAATGATCCAGATTGACTAGACCTAGACTCTGGCTTGTAGAACTGCATCTATGTACTTCAAGGAAATTATATGTTTTGTTTTGTTTTGTTTTAATTTTATTTATAATTTTTTTGACATTATATATGCATGAGTAATTTTTTTTATAACATTATCCCTTGTATTCATTTTTCCAAATTATCCCCTTCCTCCCTCTACTCCCTCCCCTTGATAACAGGCAATCCCATATATTTTACATGTGTTACAATATAATCTAGATACAATATATGTATGTAAGTACCATTTTCTTGTTGCACATTAAGTATTAGATTCCGAAGGTATAAGTAACCTGGGTAGATAGACGGTAGTGCTAACAGTTTACATTCACTTCCTAGTGTTCCTTCTCTGGGTGTAGTTGTTTCTGTCCATCATTGATCAACTGGAAGTGAGTTGGATCTTCTTTATGTTGAAGATATCCACTTCCATCAGAATACATCTAAGGAAATTATATGTTAATGGAGGAAAATAGTATATGAAAAAGTGCTAGAGAACAATGAGCAGTCTTGGATCCAGCTCAAACCTGCCCTGAGACTTGTGTACTGATACAGAAGGAGGAATAGGATACTGTAGCAATGTGGCTTTGACCTTGTGCAAATTCATGGATTCAATCCATTAATCTAGAGTAAAGTTTTTAATTGAGGAAGGGATTTGATGGTAGGGAGCTCAGACTAAGGGGATACTAAAGTTGTATTGATCTTTTGCAGAGCCTTTCAATTAGTTGCCTTTTACCCGGAGCAACTTCTGAAGCCCCTACCAGGGACCAGCCTATAGAATCAAATTTAGATCATGAGTTTTCCTTGTATAATTCACAGAAGGTCTTCAGTCCCTCTGAAATCTTTTTAAGAACATAGCAGACATGAGGTCTAGGGGATAGGGCGAAAGAGAGAACAAGTTGGAAAATTAAAGACAACCCACCTGAACTCTTTTAAAGTACACTTCCAAACAGTTTAAAAATAACACCTTAAAATCAAATTTTGGAGTGGCAGAAACAAAAGGTCAGGGTGAGACATTTTATGGCCTATAAACTTAGGAAACTGTGAGAAAAAACAACTGATATCATAGAGCCAGAGTATCACACAAGTTTTAACATCTTCTATATTAAAGTATTAGAGAGCTCAGGAAATGATATTCTAGAGAGTAAATGAGGTGAAGTTATAACCAAGAATAATCTGTCCAGGAAAAACTTGAGTGTAATCTTTCAGGAGGGAAAAATTGATATAGTTAATGAAATACCTGAAAAGACCAGAACTAAATAGAAATTTTGACATTTAAATACGAGACTCAAAGAAATACTAAAAAGATAAATATGAAAGAGAAATCATGAGATATTCAATAAAGTTAAACTATTTATATTCCCATATAAGAAGTTGGTAACATGTAATTCCTATGATCTTTATTAGAAGGCATGAATGTGAGTTGATTATGTTGAAATGATCTTTCAAAAAAAAATGAAGGGGTGAGATAATATAGGATAAAGAGGGAAGGAAGAGAGAAAATGGGGAAATTTTTCTCACATAAAAGAAGTGGAGGGGAAAATGGAGTGGGGAAGGGCAATGTTTTTAAACTTCACTCTCATCAGAATTGGTACAAAAAGGGAAAAATACATATATATTCAGTTGTATATAGAAGTCTAATTTAACCCAGTGGGAACAAAGGAGAAGAGAAAAAAGAAAGGGAAGGAATAGAGAGGTCAGATTAAGGGAGACAATGGTTAAAAGAAAATAGACTTGAGGAGGGACATGAAAAAACGAAAAGAAACAAAATAGGATGGAGGGCAATACAGAGTCATCTTAACTGTGAATATGAACAGGATGTGCTCACCCATAAAATGGAAGAAGCAGAATAGATTAGAAATCAGAACTCAACAATATGTTGTTTACAGAAGATACTTGAAACTGAAAAACAGAATTAAAATAAAGGGCTAGAGCAAAATCTAATATTCTTTAGGTGAATTTTTTTTTAAAAAGCAGTAGCCATCATCTCAGACAAAGCAAAAAGCAAAGAGATTTAACTAAAGGAATAATCAGGGAAACTCTGTTTTGCTAATATATACCATAGACAATGAAGATCACTTCATTAAGTGTTAAAATTTAATTTTATTTTTTTTTCCTTAGTCTGGGGTTAAGTGACTTGCCTAAGGTCACACAGCTAGAAAGTGTTAAGTATCTGAGACCAGATTTGAACTCGGGTCCTCCTGAATTCAAGGCTGGTTCTCTATCCACTGCGCCACCTAGTTGCCCTATAATTTTAATTTTAAAATTAAAATTTTTAACAGAAAATTTCTCTTGATAAAGGCCTCATTTCTCATATATATGCTGGCTAAATAATTTAATCAGATTTATTGGAAATAAGAGCCATTCTCATATGATAAATAATCAAAGGATATAAATAGGCAATTTTCAGAAGAAATCAAAGTCCAGGTTTGTCTATAGTCATGAAAAATCATTGATTAGAGAAAAGCAAATTAACTGAGATACCATTTCACAACTATTATAAATGACAAATGCTGGAAGGGATGAGGGAAAAACTGGTCCAACTATTCTGGAGATCAACTTGGAACTATGCCCAAAGAAAACTGTATACCCTCTGACCTAGCAATACCAGTATTATGTTTGTATCCCAAAGAGATCAAAGAAAAAGGAAAAAGACTATGTGCAAAAATATACTTCTTAATGCTGGTGAAGAATTGAAAATTGATAGAATGCTCATCACTGAAGAATGACTGAACAAGTTGTGGCAAATGATTGTGATAGAGTACTATTGTGCTATGAGAATGATGAGAGGGCTTGTTTAAGAAGATGGAGGGCAATGCAGAGTCATCTTAACTGTGAATATGAACAGTATGTGCTCACCCATAAAATGGAAGAAGCAGAATAGATTAGAAATCAGAACTCAACAATATGTTGTTTATAGAAGATACTTGAAACTGAAAAACAGAGTTAAAATAAAGGGCTAGACCTAGATTGTTGTACACCAGTAGTCCTCAAACTTTTAAAATAGGGGGCCAGTTCACTGTTCCTCAGACAGTTGGAGGGCTGGACTATAGTAAAAACAAAAATTCACATTTTGTCTCTGCCCCTCAGCCCATTTGCCATAACCCAGCAGGCCACATCTGGCCAGAGGCCATAGTTTGAGAATCCCTGTTTAAAATGTACACAGTAAGGGCAAATTGATGATCAATTGTGAAAGATTTTTCTACTTTGATCAATACAGTCCAAAATAAATACAAAGGACTCATGCACTTCCATCTACTTCCAGAGGGAAAAAACTAATGAACTCAAGTACAAATTGAAGTATATATTTTTTTTTCACATTTTTCTTATTTAAAAAAAAACAAAAAACAAAAACAGGGGCAGCTAGGTGGCGCAGTGGATAGAGCACCAGCCCTGAAGTCAGGAGGACCTGAGTTCAAATTTGGCCTCAGACACTTAACACTTCCTGGCTGTATAATTCATATCCTATTCCTATTTCCTATTTAGTGGATAGGGGAAGATTCAGGAGAAGGGAGAGTATTTGGAACTCATTTTAAAAAGAAAAGAATGTTAAAAATAATGAATCAGATATGTCACCTTGGAAATCTGTGACAAAAAAAAAAAAAAAAAAAGCACATAACATTAAATATCAGGAGATATAAATCAGAAGGAATACAAATCAGAGCCAAAGAAGACCATGGCATTCTCACAGCATTGATCAGAACCCTGAAACAAAACCCTGTTTGGGGAAATAAGGCTGGAAGAATTAGTAAACAGACAAAAATATTCCATATGAAGTGCTAGTGCTAAGAATCCCAAAACACAAACCCAGGAGAAAAGAACAATTCTAAAACATCTAAATGCCACCAGATCACCAGATTTCCTACATGAAATTGATTGTTTTTTATTCTTTAAATTAATGACGCTGTGAAAGGGATAAGATCATTGAATCAAATTGGATAGAAAGATAATATTAGAATTATTCAACTCTTGTTATCTCTGCCAAGGGTAATAGTCTTTGGATTAAAAAGGAATGAAAATACCTGATAAGGAATTGAAATCCAAGATAATTAATGAAGCAAACAATAAAGTACTTAATTAGCCCATCATTAAGCCCAAATTCATTGTACCCCAAGGTAATGGCAAATATCTTAAGTCGGTTATTCTTGGTGATCTTTAAAACCAGAAATAACAGGAGCAGGCCTAAAAAGGGGGAGGTATTGCTCCAGTGTTCAAAACTGAGAAGAAGAGAATTGTGTTTACCACTGTATTGAGTTGTTTTGGATTCTGGCAGAAATCAAGAACATTATTAAAAGAATTGGTAATCATCATCTGTTAGGATTACTAAGTGAGAACTGAGGTTGTCTGGATAGTGACAAGGTGAGAATTCAGGTTTTCTGGACAATTACAAGGTGAGAACTCAGGTTGACTTGATAGAGGGGGCAAGCTCATTGGCTGGGGTGGTTCTTCCCAGAAGCCCTTGCATTATCCCACGCCCATTCTCTGGGAGGATAAAAGAGACAGCACTGGGCGCAGAGAGCAGATCGGCCTGGAGAAGGATAAGAGCTGGAGGAGATTCAGAGCCAGGATTCAAGAAGAAGACTCTGAATTGCATCAGGCTTGACGGGGCTCTCTGCAGGAAGGGAAGTCACTTCTTTGGACAAGAGTTAACAGCAACTGCCTGGAGACAACGGTTCGTTACAGGAAGAAGAATCTGTCTGAGAGATTTGAGTAGACACAGCAGATCTCTTCCCAGAGAGCGATCCAGCAGCTTCTGGAGACGACAGCTCGTCACAATTGGCGTCCACACGTGGGGCAAGGACTTTTGCTTATCCTGACAAGAGGAGCTAGACCAGACCTTCGCAATTTGGCGTCCGAACAGGGACAGACACGGTCCTGATTCCAGTGGAAAAGCCTCCCATCCAGATCTCAGTCTCTCTGACCCAGAACCGTGAGTAACGAGGAAACTTTGTTAAAGATTAAGTGAGCGTGCTAATAGATAAATAAGGAACTTAACTTATTAAGGGCTAAACCAGGAATCTCTTATAGCTGAAATGGGGCAGATGTTAGCTATATTCAATCCCTGGACCTCAGCCGACTCAACTCCAGCCCCAGAAGCAACCTCAGCTCCACCCCCATTCAGGAGTGGTACTATAGAGAGTATAATCAACATAACTGAGGAGCAGAGTTTACTTGTAACCTGGGTACAGATTGCTAAACTCTTGGCTGCATTAAGACGCACATCCCCTTGGTTCTTAGAGGAAGAAAAGATAAATGTAGATAAATGGAAGCTAGTGGGATATGAAATGAAAGAATTTCAAGCAAAAAATGGGCCTCGTTCAATTTCTGCAGAAGTATTTTATATCTACAACATAGTTCAATTAGCCTTAAACTATCAAGCAAGTTGTAGGAGAAGGAAAAGTTCTAAAAATGAACAGAGGAGGAAGTGTGAGGAAAAAAGGAAAGATCAAGATCTTTCCCTAGAGCAAGAGGATTTAAATGAGGAATTATGGTATGATTCTCTTGAAGAAGCTTCAACCCTGCCTAGAGAACAGATTATTGACAGGCCCACATCAACCCCACCTTCAGAGATGGAGGAAGAAAGAGGGGAAGAGGCAGAAACACAAACAGAATTGCCTTTGAAGCAGCCTAAGCCTATGACAAGATTAGAAAAAGCATTGGTTAAAGCTAAGAGAGAAGGACAGGATATAAGTGATTTTATACATGCATATCCTGTGATTGAAAATACTGACTCTGTAGGTAAAAAAAGGAGAAGATATGCACCTTTAGATTTGAATAAAATTAAGGATTTGAAAAAAGGTTGTACCCTTTATGGGGCTACATCAGCTTATGTCAAAATGTTACTAGATGGTTTGTCTTATGAAGTCCTAACCCCGAATGATTGGAAATCCATAGCAAGGACATGTCTGGAACCTGGAGAAAATTTATTATGGCTTGCGGAATTTCATGAATTATGTAAAATTCAAGTCAGATGCAATTTGGAAATAGGAGTTAACACACAATTCACTTTTGAGCACTTAGCTGGTGAAGGTCAATATGGAGAGAATTCGGAACAGATTAATTATACCATGACAATATATGAACAAATTGCTAAGGCTGCAATAAAAGCTTGGGGTGTCCTTCCTGGACAGAAAGATCGTGGAGAGGCTTTCACTAAAATACAGCAAGGTCCCAATGAACCTTTTGCAGATTTTGTGGGACGTTTGCAAACTGCTGTCAAAAGAACTATTGGAGAAAATGCAGCTACAGAAATAATGACCAGACATCTGGCTAAGGAAAATGCCAATGAGATTTGCAAAAGAATTATATGGGGATTAGACAAAGATGCTCCTTTAGAGGAGATCATAAGACGCTGTGCTACAGTGGAAACAAATGCTTTTTACACCCGGACAATGATGAATGTGGAAAGGCAGGGTCCCTCCTGGCAAGGGACTTCTAGAGAAACTCGGCGATGTTTTCAATGTGGAAAAATTGGACATCTAAGAGCTCAGTGTAGGTATGGAGATATAGTGAGAAGACAGAGTGAGAGAAGACCTAAAACCCCATGTCCAAAATGCAACAGAGGACTCCATTGGGCATCAGAGTGTAAACTAATTCAGGGAAATAGGATGAGGGGCCCAGATCCAGGGCCCCAGGCAAAAAAGACTTGGGGCATGATGGCAGCTGATGTTACACCTAAAGAGCCTTTAGAAGGTCAGGACTCTGATTTGATCAACCAGCAGAAAAGCAATCACATGGCAGAAAGGGATTACCTGATAAGTCAGTCAAAAGGCAATCAGATTGCAAAAATGGATTACACTTGGGGAGAATACAGGCCTTTTAAACCAACAGGGCTGTGCCCAGTGCAAACAACTCCAATGTAATTGTCAGATGATGAGAAGAGATTTAGAAAGTGGTAAATAGAAGGTAATTAGATAGGTTAAATGCCTGGGAGAGAGGGTTTGCTTGTATTTCTTCAGCAGGAAAAGGAATCAGATGGGTGCCAACGAGTCATATTCGCCTTGTCCATCAGAGAGAGACAGAAAAAGAGAAAAACCTCAAAATAAAGGAGAAGATCTAAGAAACATCTGACACTGAAAGAGCATGGATAATAAGAAGACTGTTAAAGAACTTTAAAAACCAGCAGGAATCATTGGACTTCCTCACACAAGATGAGACTAATGGACAATGGACTTATGGACATTTATAAATTTACAATTTATGATTATGTTATATACTTCTAGCATGTGTTATGTTACTATGTTACTATGTGCTTATGTAATTCATGTAATTATCTGTAATACTTCCCATATTGATGGATTTATGTTTCAAGGTCATTTATTTAATTATCTGTAATACTTCCCATATTGATGGATTTATGTTTCAAGGTCATGACTGTCCTATGTTCTAAATCAAAAGAAAGGGGGAGATGTTAGGATTACTAAGTGAGAACTCAGGTTGTCTGGATGGTGACAAGGTGAGAATTCAGGTTTTCTGGACAATTACAAGGTGAGAACTCAGGTTGACTTGATAGAGGGGGCAAGCTCATTGGCTGGGGTGGTTCTTCCCAGAAGCCCTTGCATTATCCCACGCCCATTCTCTGGGAGGATAAAAAGAGACAGCACTGGGCGCAGAGAGCAGATCGGCCTGGAGAAGGATAAGAGCTGGAGGAGATTCAGAGCCAGGATTCAAGAAGGAAGACTCTGAATTGCATCAGGCTTGACGGGGCTCTCTGCAGGAAGGGAAGTCACTTCTTTGGACAAGAGTTAACAGCAACTGCCTGGAGACAACGGTTCGTTACAGGAAGAAGAATCTGTCGGAGAGATTTGAGATCTGGATGGGAGGCTTTTCCACTGGAATCAGGACCGTGTCTGTCCCTGTTCGGACGCCAAATTGCGAAGGTCTGGTCTAGCTCCTCTTGTCAGGATAAGCAAAAGTCCTTGCCCCACGTGTGGACGCCAATTGTGACGAGCTGTCGTCTCCAGAAGCTGCTGGATCGCTCTCTGGGAAGAGATCTGCTGTGTCTACTCAAATCTCTCAGACAGATTCTTCTTCCTGTAACGAACCGTTGTCTCCAGGCAGTTGCTGTTAACTCTTGTCCAAAGAAGTGACTTCCCTTCCTGCAGAGAGCCCCGTCAAGCCTGATGCAATTCAGAGTCTTCTTCTTGAATCCTGGCTCTGAATCTCCTCCAGCTCTTATCCTTCTCCAGGCCGATCTGCTCTCTGCGCCCAGTGCTGTCTCTTTTATCCTCCCAGAGAATGGGCGTGGGATAATGCAAGGGCTTCTGGGAAGAACCACCCCAGCCAATGAGCTTGCCCCCTCTATCAAGTCAACCTGAGTTCTCACCTTGTAATTGTCCAGAAAACCTGAATTCTCACCTTGTCACTATCCAGACAACCTCAGTTCTCACTTAGTAATCCTAACAATCATCTTAAAAAAAAAAAAAAAAGTAGTAGTGACAGACCACCAGTATTGTTTAGTCAGGAATAGGTCATTTCAAAATGATCTCACTTCCTTTTTTGATTTTCCAAGCCATTAGATAAGGAGAATATTATATATAGTTTATATAGATACACTTTGAGCATTTAAGAAAGTCTTTAATAACCTTGTGAACAAAAATGGGGAGGATGGAGAGATGTAGGCCTGGTTAGTGAGAATTAGATGGGTTTGGAACCAGTTCAGTGGTGGTATTATTAAAGGGTCAGTATCAATATTGAGGAATATCTCAAGGAATATGTATTTACCCTTGGTGACAGATACCATTTTTATTACAATGGCCTGGCACATAATAGGTGCTTTATAAATGCTTTTCAATTAATTATTTTTGTGTGGGATGGGTCAGGTGTAGGACCCCCTTCCCAATCCAATTAACTAATCAGAGACACCATCAGGTACAAAGAGAAAACATTTATTTAATCCCTGCAGGGAGAGGCCCAGACACACACCTGGGAGCCATCCCAATTCCCACCATGTGTTCCTGGCACCTGGCCAGATTCTGGTTTGTCCAGGGTTTAAAAGCAAAAGATTTGAGCCTTCTCATTGGATAGACTAACAGGATGTAACCATCTTTGAACAATGATCACTAATACTGGCTGCCTCCCATAGGTCATGTCACTTCCTGCAACTTACTGTATCTCAGGTTCAAAGTTCATTCCACCAGAGAACAAATGACTTCCCCACGTTCTCAAAGTTCTGGGACTGAGAAATATTTCATCCAATCAATCCCATTCATTATTTACCTGTAATAAAGGTATAAGTGCTTATCACATTTGTGTATGATTCAAAACTGAGAGGAATAGTCACCATGTTAGATGACATGATTTAACATGCTCTTGAATCTAATGATTTAAGGAGGATAGATAATAAATTTCTGGGCAGCTAGGTGGCCCAGTGGGTAAAATACTTGACTTGCAGTCAGAAAGACTCCTTTTCCTGAATTCAAGTCAAACTTCAAACACAAGCTGTATGACCCGGAAAAGCCACTTACCTCTTGTTTGCTTAAGTTTTCCTTATCTATAAAATGAATTGGAGAAGGAAATGACCAGCTACTCTGTATCTTTTTAAGAAATTCCCAAATGGGGTCATGCATGAAGAATAGGAAAGACTGTTGATACAACTGAACAACATTAATTCCTACGTTAGATTCAGTAAAGTAATGCATATATATTGAGAAAAAGATATGGTCAGATTCATTATTGAAAGTTCATCATCAGTGTATTTAGGGGGGAACTAGAAGTTAACAATGATTTAGCACTTGAGTAATTTAATGCATTAACAGAAACATTGTGTCCAAAAAAAGTGAAGGAATAATTCCAATCATGTTTAGCAAATATGAAAAGCTCATGTATGCTTTGAGTAGAGTGATTGAAATGGGGAAACCCTCAAGATCATCACAGATAGGTATAGGTTGAAAGAATAAATATGTTTTAACTTAGAAAAAGAGTTATCTTAGCAGTCACCTTATCTAATCCTCTAATATAACAACTAACTGACCTTCCTAAAGTAATAAGCAGCAGAGCTTAGATAAGATAAAGACCTAGTTTTCTAAGTCAAATGAGCAAGATGATGATGGATTAGACATTTTCTTCAATCTCCATTTTCTCCAATCCCTCAAAAAAACCCAAAATTGAAATTACGCACCAAAATTGTTTCTATGATCTAGGATACCTAGAATCCAAAGGAATTTTTCTAATCCTCTAACCCAGGAACTGATGCTCATTGAACTTGAACTCACTCAAAACATTCTCACACTAATGACACCAAAGCTGCACCAGCAGACCCAAGGACACAAGTAAGGCTTACCTCAAAATTCAATCCTGCCACTTTGCAGTATTGTGAAGAACCTGACTCTAAGCTGAGGAATTTTGCTCAGCCTTTGAACTTTTGTCTTGTCTGGCAAAATTCTTGGTATTTAGTAGACACTTGATAACTACTTATTGATTGATTGAAGACATGAAAGTAGAATGCACAAAATGAGAAACAGAAAAAAGGCTGGGAAAATAGGTTGAAATCAAGTTATAAAGAGCTTTAAATGCCAAATAATAAAGGAATCTATTTAATCATAGAACCATTTGGCTACCACTGTCTAAAACATTTGCCCTTGCAAAAGCTTGTGTTCCATATTTTTCTCCCTCTCTCTCTCCCCTTCCTCTCAGATAAAAGGGGTAAAAAAAACATGAAAAGAACAAAACAAGCAAACAAATAACAACAACAAAAAAAAAAAGATGAAAATACTATACTTTGATTCACATTCATAGTTCTCTCTCTGGATGTGGATGGCACTTTCTATCACAAGTCTGTTGGAATTGCCTTTAATCACCTCATTGCTCAAGAGTGCTTGGCATTTATTTTGAGAATGGATTGGAGAAAGTTTTGGTGAAAGTGAGAAAGCATCAAGAATGAACCTTGATAACAAGAATGTTGGTGAAGACATCCACTATTAATGAAAACAAGGAAGTTTATAACAGAGATGCAAAAGAGGAAAAGATAATATTTTGGATCTGTTAGGTTAAAAATGTCTATGGACTTTCCAGTTTGAAATATATTATAGGCAACTGATGATGTGAAACTGAAGTTCAGGAGAGACTAGGACTGGTAGATTTGTCTGAGTCACCTAAAAGGAGATAATAATTGACTCCATGGGAAAAAACCCAGAACCCTAAAAGAGAAAATGTAAAGAAAAAAGGGAAGAGTCCAGAGCAAAACAACTGCTAATTATCTGTACACAAAAATTTTAGATTTGGTGTTTACCCATAATTATTCTAAGCAATACATATGAAATGTCAAAAAAGTACAAAAGGTAAAAATAAGGAAAGAAGAACAATTGAGAAAAAAGTGTAGGAGTGAGTAGGAATAGAATTATCATGTACATTTATCCAAGTTATCAATAACACCCAAAGCAGTGAACTGCCCTCCTCCACTTTTATGAGCTTACCCAGATATAGAGGCAAAAATCAGTGCAATCCATTGACTAATTAGCTTTTTCTAATAGTGTTTGATTTACAGTAATATTAATTTTTCCAGTAGTATTTGATTTATAATATTCTGTAACTATATAATTTTAGTTTCATACTTTTTTTATTTCAATACATAAAGGTTTTTGAATGTTTAACGGCCTTTATCTTTATTTCTAGACACTGTTGATTCAATTACTCCTGACAAAGTAAGAGGCTTAAGGGATATGTTGAACAGCAGTGCAATGGACATAATGTATTATACAAGTCCACTTTATAGAGATGAAGTAAGTATTTTTAATATATTCTTTCCTGTTACAGAATATTCAGAATTTTAATGTAGTTTTACTCTTGAAAAGAAAAGGAGACTTATGAGAATTCATCTATTAATAATCTGCCCCTAATGTGGTTATGTACTTTATCCTATATCTTAGAATCTAATTTTTTTTAAGCCCTTTCTCTCCTGAGGACGTTATGGGTAGGGAGTTTTTCCCCTTTTCAGAGAAAAAGTATACATTTGTAGAGAAATGAAGTGTTATTATTCATGTGTTGCTATTTATTCCTTATCCATTCAAAACTATTTATAAAACCATATAATAGAAAGATTTTTATATTTATGACTTATATGAGATCATACAACTAGTAAATATCTGAGGCTGTTTTTGAACTCAGTTCTTTCTGACTCCAAGCCTCTACCACACCACCCACCTGTTCATGTATTTTCTACAGTCACTGCAAAATGGTACAGTAGAAAATTATGCTAGGTTTAGAACTCGAGGACCTGGCTTTAAATTCTACTTCTTCCACTTAAATAACTGTGTAACCATAGGGCTACTTAGCTTTTTTGGTCTCGGTTTCTTAATATGTAGATCAAGGAATTGTAGAAAGCTTCTTCTAGCTCTAAATCTATACTTTTTTTTTTCCCCTGAGGCAATTGGGGTTAAGTGACTTGCCCAGAGTCACACAGCTAGGAAGTGTTAAGTGTCTGAGGCCAGATTTGAACTCAAGATTCTTCTGATTTCAGAGCTGGTGCTCTATCCACTGCTCCACCTAGCTAACCCTAAATCTTTGAAACTTACAAAGGTATCTAATCATCTTTTATATTGTTACTGCTTTTTCTGTTGATATGACAATTCTTTTTTTATTTTTATTTTATTTTTATTTTTTTTAATTAATTAATTTATTTATTTTATTCATTTTTCCAAATTATCCCCTCCCTCCCTCCACTCCCTCCCCCCCCCCATGACAGGTAATCCCATACATTTTACATGTGTTACAATATAACCTAGATACAATATATGTGTGTAAATACCATTTTCTTGTTGCACATTAAGTATTAGCTTCCGAAGGTATAAGTAACCTGGGTAGATAGACAGTAATGCTAACAATTTACATTCACTTCCCAGTGTTCCTTCTCTGGGTGTAGTTATTTCTGTCCATCATTGATCAACTGGAAGTGAGTTGGATCTTCTTTATGTTGAAGATATCCACTTCCATCAGAATACCTCTTCATACAACATTGAAGTGTACAGCGATCTTCTGGTTCTGACAATTCTTAACAAATACCCAAACAAGCCTCTTTATAAAAGATTATCTCAAATCAATTAAAAACTGCCTAAAATTACTATTTTTATTTTTGTACAATGACAAATGATAATGAATGTCACAAGATATATTTCTGCTTTTTAAACCTTAAAATGCTTTACAAGTATGAGTTATTAACTATCACTAATAATACCGCTATGGTATAACTATCTGGTTCATGAGAGAAAGGAAAAACAGTACTTCTCTTTATCTCAGACTTCTTTCTTATTTTTTCCTTATACAACAGGGACATAAATGTTGCTTAATTCTAATCAAATTTTTGTCTAGTTCTTAAAAACTGGTCAAAAATGAAAGTACTAAAGTCCTTAAACAACTTGTTGCACCATATCAAAAGAAATTAAAATGTTTAAGGCAATTTTAGTTTGTACATTTATGATTGCACAAATCATACTTTTAAAATTAATATAAACATGATTTTATGCATAAAATAATAAATGATTAATCCAATTTTCAAAAGGTAAGAGAGTAGAGTTTGTAAAATTGTAAGTTAGTGAGCTTAACTTTTAACTCATGGAAATTTTCTAGAGCATTTTAATAAAGAGTGATTAGTGAGGGACTGCACCACACCAGCCCTGAAGTCAGAAGGACCTGAGTTGAAATGTGGCCTCAGACACTTAACACTTCCTAGCTGTATGACCCTGGACAAGTCACTTAATCCCAATTGCCTCAGCCAACAACAACAAAAAAAAGTGATTAGTGATTCATAAAGGTCAATCATGACTTTTATCAAGAGCATATTTTACAAAGACTTGCCTCTATACCTTTTTTTGGATAGAGTTATCAGACAAATTAGGCGAACACTGTAAATACATTTTTCCTAGATTTTAGCAAAGAATTTTAGTGTCTTATAATTGTTATTATGAACAATATAAAGAGATTTGGGCTGGACAATACTATATTTTAGTGGATTTGGAAATAGTTTAACAGATAGACTCAGAATAGTAGTTATTGTTTTAATATCAACTTGAAAGTTAGTGTATGTAGCATAGTTAAAATGTTGCATTTGGAGTCAAAAAATCTGGTTAGATACAAGCTTCACTTTTGAAACTTCTTAACTATATGATCCTGAGCAAGTTATTTAACCTCTTGATCACAGTTCAGTTCTTAGAACTTAATAGATATCTTTAGACATTTCCCTATATGTTAAAGGAGTTCTCACCCTGGTGAAATTTTATTGGTGAAATTGAAAAAAATTATGAAAATCCAAAGGATTCAGCTAGGATAATGCTCATGACATATAAGGATTGGTCAAAGGAACTCAGAAAGTAAAGTAAATCAGCAAGCTTTATAGCACATTATATATATTGTGAATAGAAAAAACCCAACAAACTAAAGGCAAAAAAATAGCCATTGTTCTCAAGCTCCCAGTCTAATAGGGGAATGTAAAAGGCATTTTATCAGCATAGGGAATTTTGCTGAATATTGAAGGAAGAAATGAGGTAGTCAGGATGATAGGACAATTTGCTGGAGAAGATGGAATGGAAATCCAGAAAAAAATAGATTAGACATTCTGCTTGATCTCAGAGGGTAAAACAAGAATTAATAGGTGGAAACTGCTTTGCACTCTGGTTTGATATAAGGAAAAATTAACTGTTTTCCAAATGTGGAATGGACTATCTTGTGAAGTAGGCAATTCCCCCTCCCTGAGTGTCTTCTAAGAAATGTTATATGACCACTTCTTTATGTATGTTGTGGTGTAATGCCGGAGAAACTGAGCAAGATAGAGGTTAGAGAGTATTTAATAATTTATTAAATGGAGAGATATATTGGAACCAAATGGATCCATGGTTTGGTTCCAGGGCTGAATGAGACTTTCATCTCCAAGAATCCAGCAAACAATCAGAGTTCTTAATGACATATATACACATAGCTCAGACACAGGGGGTAGTCCGAGGCAGGGGTGGAGTCACGGTACTGAGAGCAGGAACAGGACTCTGACAGGGTGGGATGAGCCACCAGAGATGGAATGGCTTCAGGGGGAGGCACCCCAGACTAGGGAGAGGCAGTATCTGACATTTAGATCACTTGGGATGGGGAGAGGCATTCTGATATTCTAAAATATTAGGTCTTTTATCCTTATCAAGTATTTTGATAAAGAGGGAGGAGAGGTTTTGCAGGACTGAGAAGCTGGGAAATGAGGCAGGATTGAGTCAGGATAATTAGGGAAGCTGAGTCAGAACAATAAAAGAGAACTGTGGCATAATAGTAGAACCAGTTGTTTAGAAATGTTTGAGTTGAAATAGATGTCCCCTCTTCACTTTAACTCTTCAACTCTTAGATTCTGTATTTATATTTTTAAAGTAAGAGACTTACTTAAAAAGTATATATTTTTAGGGTAATGAAATAAGAGGAAAAACTTATTATCCTCCCCTTTTTCCTAAATGGCTGCAAATATCTAGCTTCTGTAATAATTCACATTTTATATTGTACTTTCAAGTATGCACAGTTTTGGCATTACAACAAGTAATGAAATAAGTAATATAAACACTCTTTTTACTGTTAGTTTTTGTGTGCTACTTTGCCTGGGGTTATACACCAGAGCCAAGAATTAGGTTCTATGCTCTTTCCCTTTTTACCCCCCCTCAAAATCAATCACTCATTTATTAAGCTTCTATTCAGGGGAGCAGTTAGGTGGCGCAGTGGATAGAGCAACAGCCCTGAATTCAGGAGGACCCGAATTCAAATTTGGTCTCAGACACTTAACACTTCCTAGCTGTGTGACCCTGGGCAAGTTACTTAACCCCAGCCTCAGGGGGGATGGGGGGGAAGCTTCTATTCAGTGTGCTAGGCCTTGAAAATATTTAAAGAATTAAGACATCCCCTGCCCTTAAGGACTTCACAACCTTAGTCATTTTTGGGGGGGGGGGTTGTTTTTTATTACCTTCTATCACCTTTCCCCTCCCACCCTCCCCTCCCTTATCTTTTTCCCTAGTGTTTCTGCCCTCCCTATCCTGCCCTTCCCTTTTCTTCTTTTACCTGGTACTTCAGGTAATAGAAGAAAAGGGAAGGGCAGGATAGGGAGGGCAGAACTAAGCTTGTGAAGTCCTTAAGGGCAGGGGATGTCTTAATTCTTTAAATTTTTTTTTTTTTTTTTTTTTTTTTTCTGAACACTTTACTTCTTCTCCAATTACATTTTAATCTGGTTCAGGCACACTTGGGGAGTGTAGGGAGTTTGGGGAGTCTGATATCTCCATATCAAAATCATAGATTCTTACATATAGACAATGAAAAGGAATAGTATGTCTGAGAATCTTAGCCTTTCAATTAAAAAAAAATTCTGTTTTTCAGAAATAATATATAACTCCTCCCCCCCATTTTTGTATTCACAAACCTAATAGTTTGAAAGACTTTTGAATGAATAAGGTTAATACCACTACTAATAATAATATCCTTTCTCTACTCCCCTCCAAACTCAAAAAGTAACTTAATTTAAATGTATTACTTTTAATAGCATGGTTTTGTTGGGGGTTTCCAACAGTAGCCCTTTAAAATTTTTTTGTTATATATTTTTAAGTTCTTCAAAAGAATGTAAGTTTCTATAAGGCAGGGATGATTTCTTCAAAAGAATGTGAGTGCCTACTGGGCAAGGATGATTTCATTTTTGTCTTTATATTCTCATCATGTAGCACAGCATCTTGCATATAAGTAGGCATTTAGTAAATATTATTTGAAATTGGAATTTAAAGTTTTGGGGCAGGGGAGAATTTATAATTAGGGAGATATATATATATATATATATATATATATATATATATGAGTTTTCCTTCTGACAATAAACAGAAGCAACATTATTATTGGAACATAAGTGAAATTATTTTGAAAATAATTAGAAAAACTGTAATAGTTCAGATAGCTTAGTCCTGATTTCTGAGTTTTATTATTTTTCTTTCTTATCTCAAACAGCTAGTTAAAGGTCTTCAGCAGGAGCTAAATCGATTATATTCGCTTTTCTGTTCTCGGAATCCAGACTTTGAAGAAAAGGGAGGGAAAGTCTCAATAGTGTCGCATTCCTTAGGATGTGTGATCACTTATGATATAATGACTGGCTGGAATCCTGTTCGACTTTATGAACAGCTGATGCAAAAGGAAAATGAGCTACCTGATGAAAGATGGATGAGCTATGAAGAACGACATCTCCTAAATGAATTTTATCTAACTAAGCAGCGGTAAAGTAATAATAATAATGATAGTTTCTTTAATACCTACTATTATACCACATACTGTGCTAAGCACTTATTCAATTTGCACTTACTTTGCATTTATTATTTAAAGAATGAGCAATAAAAGGAATTCTTTTCCAGAAATTACTCCATTTGGAATTGACATTTTAGAGGTAATAAACTTTAAACTAAAGATTATAGCATTGTGTCCTAGTTGACTTTTAGGTATTAAAAAATACTATAGCTATTTACTTATATTTATAATACATTTGTCACCCTACGTTGTCATCTCCTTTGATCTTTAGCTTCTGTTTTACTGAAAGAGTTCCTACTTTCTGTATAGGATTTTTTAAGTTAAAAAATTATAGAGTAGTAAGACCAAATCTCTTTTTAAAATGCTTATGATGAGATGTGAGAATTGAGGGTAAGAGATCTCCTAATAGCAATGGGGATTCCCCTTGGCTGGTTGTGGATATTTTGCGAAAGAATTCTCAAACCCCAGTAAATACAGGTATGAGGTTTGTGGCAAAGAATGGGTTTTATTTACACTAAGAAGACATCTTTCTTAGTGGGCAAGGTCCTATTAGGATTATTATAAAGATGGGTTTACATTGAGAAGAAAATATCTTCATCAGTGGGCTAAGTCCAGAAGGGCATTTAGCAAAGATCTGGAGCAGATTTGGTGGTCAGAGTCGCCTTTTATTATTAGCCTTCTGAGGTTTGAGGCTGAGGACGCGAAGAACTGGTTTTTTGGTGATTATGCCCTGGCCAAGATCTCCAATTGAATGAGATTACTTATGAATAGTTGTGACCCCCTCCCAGAGGCAGGGAGGGTTTGGGAGTCAGGAGCACCCTTCCCCCAAAGGCTCCTTTCCGACCCTTCACATCACTTAGAAAATAATGTATTATTTCCAGCATATTTTATTCACTAACTATAATTTATATTAAATTTGTGAAAATTTTAAAATGTACTTAATATATAATTTTACAGGTTGAAAGAAATTGAAGAAAGATTACAAGGATTGAAGACATCAACTGTGACACAAACACCTGCTTTAAAATTTAAGGTATGTAAAGAAATACAAAATTTGTATTGTTCATTTTAGTGTGCATTTTTTTTTTACTGTCATTTCACATATGACAAAATTACAGCTGAGAAATGAGGCCATTTAAAATATATAGTTGCTTCTACTTCAAGTCAGTTATTTATAGCAACCCACCATCATTTTATGTTCTGAGACTACAAACTAATATTTTTTTGAATGCTTACTATATGCCATTATGCTAAATATATTAGGTAGGAAGGGATCAAAATTATAATGTTCCATCTGTAAGAATCCCTCCATGAAGTTTTGGTTTGGTATACTGTAAGAGTGGGAGGGTGTCCGTGGGTCATGATACTGGAACTTCCCTCATCTCCTTGGTCAGTTCTTCCTGGAGCCTCCACTTTTGAGAGGGGCCTACACTATCCATTTTTCATTTCCTTCTTGGCTTTCTTCCTTACTCTGTGGACTTCATCACCATACTCATACATAGGTGCCTAACACTTAATAAAAACATATTGACTGCCTTAAATTTCTACTAACATGAAAATGTTACAAGTACAAGCCTAGAAGTGGATTGTCCATTTTCTGAGGATCAGCCTTACTAAACAGGAAAGGATCATCACCAGGTTACATGATGAATTCTTTGGCCCTTCAAATAAAGAATGTAAAGTGGTCCCCAGAGGTTCTTCAGGAAGAAAGAGAGAAAGATGCTACGAATAACATTGTTTTTAGATCATTATTAAACTTGAACTCTGAATTAGTATCTTTGACCACTAATCAACAAATGTACATACTACTGGAAGAAATGAATCTTACCATTCTTGACATTTGTTCTATAACTGAAGCCAGAATAGACTCCCCAAAAAAGGAATTTGCTGCTAAAGAGATAGTCAACAATTTCTTCTCAGAGAGGTAAAGGCATAGTTTCATTGTGTACCTTAATAGAACCAGAAACGTTATTTCATGAAACCTCTAGCCATCACAAGTTCATAAGTATTTGCCAAAAGACTACTGTCAAATAATAAAACAAGTTTCAATTGCCGAGGAGAGGTTGTGGTTTTATGAAAAGTCTGATAATGATCTGCCAGATTTAATCAACATAGACATTGGCAGCTTCAGTATAAAAGTGGGAGTGAGTGAGTATAGCGAGAAATATTTTGAAAGATGTAGATCAACAAAAATGGGAGACCAAAAACTTATAGACAACTCAGTTTTATGTTTGTATGATAAATACTTTTTTGAAAAGAGGTACTGAACATAACAAGCAATGATAATTTATTAAAAAACATAAAATTGATTTTTTTCTATATATATTAATTGGTAGGAAATAACTTGTTACTGAGAAAAACCATTCCTAAATTAGTTTTCTTGTATTTAAGTGACCAACTTGCTAAAACACAAATAAAAATTTATGCAAAGCTAGAATAATAAAATGAGAAAAGTATGTCCTCTGGAACTGAAATTCATGCCTAAATTAATTATTAATTAAATTATTAATTAAAAACACTCCTAAATTAATGGTGTATTCAAATCGATCTGTAATTTCATCAATTTGGGGGTTCCTTTCAGGAATGAAGATTGTAATCTTAATTTTTTCTTCCCCTAAATTTATTAGAGAAGTTCTACCCCAATATTTTGGAATCGTCCTCTCTTTCTCCTAAGATTATAAAGATACTGGTAGAACATTCTAGATTTCACCTGTCAGCCCTTTTAATATAATTATCCCATCTTTTATGCCTGTCATATGTTTTTCTGATGATATATTTTACTTTTTTTTTTCCTTCTTTTTCTTTCTTCATTAAAATATGATGTAGCATGTTCACATCCCTTACATACTTCTCCATTGTTCTCTGATATTTATTTCCAGTTTTTCAGATACATTTGTGTTTGATGGCTCAAAACTACGTGGGCAATAGTGCTAGAGTATTGGTATAAAACAAATGGTTTCCATGGTAAAAATCAGTTTCAAAAAAGCTTGTTGGAAGACCTAGTTAAGCAGAGTCATGTAAGTGCATTTCAAGATAAAATAGAACGAAAATAACAAACAGAACAAAAATGAAAAAGATATGAAAGATACGTATAATAAAATTTTTTACCATCAAGGAAAGTAAAGTCATCTCACTTGGACTCTTTTTCTCAATTGTATTTTAGTTTTTCAAATACTTTTCAGCATTGATTTTTTTTTTTCCCCTGAGTCAGTTGGGGTTAAATGACTTGCCCAGGGTCACACAGCTAAGAAGTGTTAAGTGTTAGAGGCTAGATTTGAACTCAGGTCCTCCTGACTTCAGACCTGGTGCGCTATCCACTATGCCACCTAGCTGCTCCTGCCCCCAGCATTAATTCTTGAAAGATTTTTTTGTTCCAAATTTTTTCTTCCTTCCTACTTCACCCTTCTCTCTTCCCAATCTGATAAAGGTTAAATAAGTACAATTCTTTTAAAAGCATTTCCATATTTGTCATGTTGTACAAGAAAAATCAGACCAAAAAGGGAAAAAACTACAAGAAAAAAAAAAAAGCAAACAAAAAAGGATGCAGATGACATTTTCCATCCAGTCTATTATAATTGTCTTAGATCACTATTTTGCTGAGAAGTGTTAAGTCTACCATACTTGATCATCACATAATCTTGCTGTTACTATATACAATGTTCTGGTTTTGCTCACTTCACTCACCATCAGTTCATTTAAGTCTTTCCAGGCTTTTCTGAAGTCAGTATACTCATTTCTCATAGAGCAATAATTCCATTATATTCACATACTATAACTATAATATAGGGTTCTTTTTTCTCTTTTATGATCTCTTTGGGATACACTCCCAGTTCATTTAGACTCTTAATATCAGAGTTACAAGTACTTAAAAAGGAAGTAGAAATGACACAAAATTAAAGATAAGAAAAGCAGTGAGAGCAATGAGAGATAGATTCACAAGAGTAACTGAATGGAAAATATCAAAGATGTAATGGGAAAAATATTAGACCTTGTGAATATGGAAAAAAAAGAATCAAGAAAATAGCAGTGGATACTAGCCTGTTAATCTGTTTTCCTTTTTTTTTTTTTTTTTTTTTTCCCTGAGCTAATTGGGGTTAAGTGACTTGCCCAGACACAGCTACCAAGTGTTACTTATCTGAGGCCAGATTTGAACTCAGGTCCTCCTGACTTCAGGGCTGGTACTCTATCCACTATACCATCTAGTTGTTCTCTGTTTTCCCATTTTAATAATTTTCTATTAGTAGATAAGAAGGAGGCTTTTGCAAGTTATATTCCACAGTTGACTATCTTTACAATCACATAATTGTCTAAAAGATCTAATAAAACTTGATAGTACTGTGCTTATTATTTGTTAATTATAGAAAAGCATCTGATTCATTGGAACAAAACATTACCTTAAAAACTTTCTTCCACAAAGTACCACTCATTTTACATTAGAATCATTTAAAATTCCTAAAACAAAGGCAACTTTTTTTGTTACTTAATGATTATAAATATCATGTGAGACATAACAAACATAATTTCAACTTACTTCTTCTTCCCCATGCTCAAGTCATGATGCCTCCTCATTCTCAACATCACTTTGAACATCACTATTGTCACCCAGAGAAGTTTCCCTAGGGGTAAACTTGCATAAAAGCAGGTTTTTTGTGTTACATAGCCTGACCAAAAAACCTCTTCTCTGTAGTATGCTCTTATCTGTCTGTTTTTTTTGCAAGAAAAATGATATGCTCTTGATTAAAGAGGTAAATGGCCCAAGTATCACTGCTTCTTTTTCACTCTTTCAACCCTTCTTGAAATAAGGGAAATATCTTCCCCCAAAAGAAGACATACTAGCTCTACAAGGGCTAGTTAGCCATCTGAATTGGTCTTCAGCTCACTCTTATGAAACATGGAAAACCATTTGTACATGAAATAAGAAATTCCCCCCAACTACTTTATATTCATGTTTGTGTACTAAACAGCTTCATCATTATCACATGTTAACCCATTCATTTTTTACAATAATCCTCTGAAATAGATTAATAATTCTCATTTTACAACTCAGAAAACTAAAATTCAGACAATTAAGTGACATAGCCATGTTCAAATGATTAGTAAGTGGTAGAGCTGGGATGAAACCTAAGTTTTTGGACTTTGGAGTCCAATTTGCTTTTTGCTATACTATCAAAGGTTATATTTTAACTCAAATTCTACTTTAAATACAGTATTAGATCTTTCGAATATAATAATTTAGCCTATGATTCTTTAATTTAAAATGAATAATTTCTAATTTGATTTTTTTTTTTTTTGCAGTATTTGCTAAAGGGTACATTGTAATTTAGTAAAAAGCGTACACACACCAAAAAAAAAAACTTAATGAACTTTAATACTTATTTGCTATGAATGCTAGCTGACAAATCTTTTTTTTTTAGCAGCACAGATCTCAGTGGTATACATAGCTCCCAAAGAGGTAATAAACAGAAAGAAAGCAGTACTTTTTTGGTATTAGAGACCTACAAGCAAAGTAGATGTCTATACTTTGGCAAATGACTAAATAAATTGTGTATAAATTTAATGAATTATTATTTTTAATTTAAAATGATGAAGATTTCAGAGTCACATGAAAAACTTTAAACTGACAAAAAAATTAGTTAAGCAGAAATGTATACAACAATATCGAATAATGGCAACAAAGGAAATATAAAGAAAAAGCAACCACAAAAAGAAACTGAATGCTATGTAATTATAATAACCAAAATTGGGTCAAAGAGGAATTGAAAAAAAAATGTATTATTCTCTTTTCCTTATGGAAGTGGTGAACCAAAAGAGTGGAATGTTACATGTATTGTCTGGCTTAGTTGATGTGTAGGCTGGTTTTGCTTCTAAACATTGTTCTTCCCCTTTTTTATTCTTTATTACAAGGCATAGCTTACTGGGTAGAGGAATGGGGTAAGACATACTTAAAAATGAAGATTAATGTAAAAACATTATATTATAAAATTTTTAAAGAAAAACACTTTAAGAAAATCTCAATGTTATGGGCTACTCAGATTCCATATTATATAGCAAGATTTTTTTAAACTCCTCTTTTGGAAGATTACTCTTTAATGTTAATCAAGAAAGCACTGAAAGTGGCATCAGAAGATTTGGGTTGGAGTTCTAGCCTTACCACACACTAGCTTTCAGTAAGTCACTAGATCAGAATTTGAGGATTGGAAGGAACTTCTTTACATCATCAAATCTTAAACAAAAGGAATCCTCATTATAACATGAAGTGAGAACTGAGTTACCTCTTAAGTCAGGTTATTACACTTTTGGAAAACATTGTTAGGAATTTTTCCTGACATCAAGTCTAAATTTATCTTTTTGTAACTTTTACCTGTTATTCCTGGTTTTGCTTTCTGAGACCAAATAGAATAAATCTAGATCCTGTTCCTCATGTCACACCTGAAAACAGCTATCATGTCTCCTCATATCTTCTCCAGGGTAAACTGCCTTCAGTCAGTCCTTATGTCATGGACTTGAAGCCCTTTACAATTTTAGTTCTCTTCCTTTGAACACTTTTCAGTTTAAAATTATCCCTAATCCATAATATGCAGTACTGAAAACAATATTGCAAAACAAAGCCAAAAGAAGACAGACTACTTATTAATGCAGCTGAAGATCACATTATTCTTTTTTAGATACTATATCACGTTGCTGATTCATATTCAGCTTATAGTCCACTAAAACACCCAAATCTTTTTCTTTTTTCTTTTTTTTCTTAATGTGGCACTTACTGCATCTTTATTTATTTATTTGGTAGCTTTTTATTTACCAGATATATGCATAGATAATTTTTCACCATTGACAATTGCCAAACCTTTTGTTCCTATTTTTCCCCTCCTTTCCCTCACCCCCCTTCCCCAGATGGCAGATTGAATATGTTAAATATGTTAAAGTATAAATTAAATACAATATATGTATACATGTCCAAACAGTTATTTTGCTGTACAAAAAGAATTGGACTTTGAAATAGTGTACAATTAACCTGTGAAGGAAATCAAAAATGTAGGTACAGACAAAAACAGAATTCCCAAATCTTTTTAAGAATAACTATAGTTTGTCTATGCTTACTCTTATAAAGTTAGTTTTTTGTACTCAGTTACCAGACAGTTCTACTAAATTTCATTTTATTAGATTCAGTCCAGTGCACTAATTTGTCAAGATTATTTTGGATCCTGATTCTGCTATTCCAGTATGTTACCTATTTCTCCCAGTTTTGTAGTATCTACAACTATACTAGTAATCTATGCCTTTATCTTCGTCATTGATGTAAAAATGTTTAATAGCACAGACTCAAGCACAGATCTCTGAAGTAGTCTACTAAGTACCTTCAGCTACTATTGAACCATACACTCTGATCGTCTAACCAATTCTGAATCCATCTGATTGTATCTAATCTAAATTTATTCAGTATCTCTATAAGAATAATAAGAAATACTTTTTTTCAGAAATTTAGTAGAAAACTAGGTAAATTATATTCACAGCATTTTCCTCATCCTTGTGGGAAAAAAGCTAAAGTTAGTCTGTCATGATCTGGTTTAATAAATTCATGCTGTGGTTCTTTGTAATCTTAACTTTTCTTTCTAGGTATTTACCAATTATGTTGTTAATATTTCATTCTAGAATTTTTCTGGAAAATTCTCTCTCTTTTTTTTTAATGAAACATCACTGTTTTTCAGTCTTGTGGCATTTCTAATTATCCATAATATTACTGATATCACTGATCAGTGTCAGCAATTATATCTGCTGGGGTTTTTTTTTCCCCCCTCTACAACACACAAATATAGTTCATCTGGACTTGAATTTATCAAGGACAACTTCCTTTATTATATCCTAACTTGAATATTAACTCACTTGTAATTTGTCATTTCACTATAAAGTTCATTCTCCATAAAGGTCCTTTCTTTTCTTTGAGCTTCTCTTAATATAGTACTTTTAAAAAAGAAAAACTTCCTGTTGTTCTTAGCTTTTCTGGACAGCTTCAGCTTATTCTGTACTTTACCATTCTTCACATATTTTTAACAGGACCATATGTACCATGTTACTTGTTCCTACTTCCATCTTTTATACATACCTTTAAAAAAAAAAAATCTCAGTTAATTGCATCCACACATCTACATTGGTCTTTTCAAACAGCCCATTTTCCCTCTTCACTGAAATTATTTCCCATTGTATCTTCAAAATTTCATTCTTTAGCTGTGTGACCCTGGACAAGTCACTTAACCCCAGCCTCAGAAAGGGGGGGAAAATCATTCTTGAGCTCCCATCACTCCTGGATTGATTTATTCTGAAACATTTTAGTGTACCTGTATTTCTTCTTATCCCTTGGGAGTCTGCATTATCAAAATCTCAGTTGCAAATCAGCTATGCCCAAATTTCTTCTCATTTCTGTCTCAAATTTAAGGATGGAACAGTTGAATCCTCCAAACTTCCCCTCATGCCCCCTTTAGCAAACAGTTCCTTCCTATTAGTAGGAATCAGATCCAAAATAGAATTTCCCATTATTTATTTCTCTTCCTTTGGAAGCATGAAACATCCTTTTCATGCGTTGGAAGCATGAAACATGAAATTACAAATCCAATTAAGTCACTGGTTGCTTTGATTTAGGAGAAGACACTCCCACAAATATCTGGATAATTGCAATTCTCCATCCTTACTTGCTCTTATGTTTCCAGGTATATAATCTTTTCCCTAAAATTCTTTAGTTATCTTCTCTTTCAGCCCAGGTAGTTTATAGTGTATTCCAATGACAAAATCATTTATTTCTCTCTTTTTTTGCCTTCTGTCAAGTATCATTTTTGAGGATTTTCAAATGATTATCTTTTTAATATATAGTACTACCTTCTATTTTCCCACCCTTTTTTTCACTTTTGTTTTTTCTCTTTTGCTTATCCTGTCTATATTAAATTAGGTATTTTCACTTAGAGCAATAATCCAGCCATAGATTTCATCTCACCAAGTCTTAGTGATACTGATTTGGTCAAATTTACTTTCTTTTATTATGACCTCCATTTTCTTCTTTGTTGCCTAAATTCTGCATGTTTTCTTATTGACATTTGATGCCATAGGTAACTTTTTCTCCTTGTATTTCCTTGTGCCTTAGCTGCTTTTCTATTCCTTCTTTCTGCTTATTCCCTATAGAATCTGACTTGGGGGATAGGCATAGGCAATCTTTACCCTCATCTTTTTTAGCATAAGGCTTTTTTGGTTAGACTTGTAAGATATGCAGCAAATATGTTCTTAACAGCTTTTGTCCAGTGAATTCCATCTTTGAGTCTGTCAATTCTAATTGTAAGAAATGATCCATAAATCCAAAATCCATTCTCAGATACTTCCCAAAAATAATTTTTCTTTTGTAACCTTTACCTTCAAAGGCAACTGACAATAAATAAAACACAACATTTGCTCTTGTATTTTTTTTTTCTTTTTTGTCTAAGGATTATGATTGTTGGTAGTGATTTTTAGTATTCCTCTGGAAATGTCATTTGTATTCATATAAATCACCAAAACTGGGAAGTTTTTGTTCATTTGGAAATCTCTCTTAGGTGGTTGTTATCAAATTGTTTTTCAGTCATATCTGACTTTTTGTGACTTTGGGATTTTCTTGGCAGAGATACTGGAGAGGTTTACCATTTCCTTCTGTTCATTTTACAGATGAAGAAATTGAGACAAATAGGGTTAAGTAACTTTCCCAGGGTCACATACTTAGCTAATAAGAAATAAAGGCCAGATTTAATCCAGGTCTTCCTGACTCCAGACCCACACTCTATCCATTGTGTCCCTTAGCTACTTATGCCTTAAGTATCCTCATTGTTTTCAGGGTAACAGCAATCAAGAAGCCCAACTCAATACTTAATTACTAGTTGTGTGACATTGCTTAGTCATTTAATCTCTGTCTATCTCACTCGCTTCATCTGTAAAATGGGAATAATAATTGCGCCTCCCTCCCAGGGTAGTTGTACAGATGAAAGAATACATACTGTGAAGCACTTTGCAAACTTTAAAATATTATATAAACGATAACTTAGTGTTATTTTGTTGTTATTCCCTAAGTATCCCTTAGCAATACTATATTTCTCTTCTTTTTCTATTATTCCTTAGCAAGGAATCATGAACTACTATCTTTCTCTTCTTTTTCTAGTATCCCTTAGCAAGGAATCATGAACTATATTTCTCTTCTTTTTCTGAGCCTTACTAGATATATTCTTAGATAACTTCTTTAGCTCAACTGCAGCATATTTGGAAGACAGATGACTTCTTCCTTCTTAAAACAGATATCTCCACTTCGAGAAGAACTTAAAAATTTGATTTTTTTTTTTCCCCAGTTATCAAGTCCTCCCCTATGCTCATTGGGAGGAAAAATTGAAAGAAATACAAAACCTTTTTATTATATAAATATAGTAAAGCAAAACAAATTTCCACCTCAACCATACTAAAAAAAATGCATTTATTTTTCATGTTCATCTGTCATTTATAATGAGATAGTGAATTGTTGTTTTTGTTTTTTCATTCATATGAAATTAAAATTGATTATTTCATCATCTTAGCTTTCAAAATTGTTTTTGTAACATAGCTATTTTAGGAAAAATTATATGTTTTACTCTGAGTTTTCTCACCTAGGCTTTCCTAGGTGTTTCTGAAATCATCTCTTCATTCTTTAAAAATATTAATATTCCATAATTTTAATATATCATATGAAATATGTCATATTGATCCATTTCCAAATTTAATAGGTGTCCAATATGCTATTGAGGAAGAGTAGAGGTACAGCTAGAAGTAGTGCCAGTGCTAAAGAAGTGACTGACCAATGCCAAAAGGAAGCTCAGCTGCAGGGGTGTTTGGTGACAAAAGGAAAGTTCAGTGCTATAAGATCTGTACTGTATAAGAATTTTGAATGTAAGATCTATAAACCAAGATAAGCTGCTGTGGTCCAACAGATGTAGAAAGATTAAAAGATGGATAACTTGGGTGTTAGTGAGTTGAATGGACAAGAACAGGTGAAATTAATTCAGATGATTACCACTTAATACTACCCTGGACAAGAATCCCTTAAAAGAAACGAAGTATGTGAGTAAGAATCCATTAGAAGAAATGGAATAGTCCTCATAGTCAATAAAAGAATGAGAAAAGCAGTAACTAGGGTATCAAAAATGACAATATCTGTTCAAATCCAAGGCAAATCATAGTAATGCAAGTCCATGCTCCAATCACTGTTTCCAGAGAGGCCAAAGTTTATCAGTTCTATGAAGATCTACATCTTCCAGTTTAAAAAAAAAAATGATGTCACATTCATTGTACTTGCCAAAGTGGGAAATCAAAAGAAAATTTAAATTATAGGCAAGTTTGGCCTGGGAGTACAAAATAAAGTAGGATGGAGACTAGTAAGAGTTTTGACCAAATAACTTACAGGTACAGCAAACACTTTTTTACCAATTCAAAAAGTGATTCTATCCATGGACTTCATCAGATGATTAACATAGAAATCAGATTGATTATATACTTTGTAGCCAAAGGTGAAGAAACCATACAGTTAGTTAAAACAAGACATGGAACTGATTATGGCTCAGATTATGAGCTTCTTATTGCAAAATTCAGACTTAAATTTTAAAAAGTAGGAAAAAACATCAGATCATATAGGTATGTCCTAGGTAACATCTCTTAGGAAAATAGAATTAGAAATAGAATTGATGAATAGAAGTAAGGGGTTGAATCTGGTAGGTAAAGTGCCTAAAAAACTATGGACTGAATATTGATATTCATATTGAATTGAATAGAATTGAATATTGAACAGAAAGCATTTCAAAATAAAAACACCAAGAAAGCAAAATGACTATCCAGTAAGATGGTTTGCAAATAGTTGAGAAAAGAAAAAAGGCAAAAGGGAAAATAGGAAGGGAAAGATAATGGCCAACTGAATAACAAATTACAGAAAATAGCAAGGAGAGAGGAGGTTTTCTTAAATGAGCAGTGCATGATGTCTTGCTGGGGAATTGTGTCCATTCTTTTTTGCCAAATATCCCAACATCCTCCAGTGCCTGAATATGGAATGTTATCTAAGGAAGAATGCAGAAATGGTTACCAAAAAGCCATCACTTCAGTAATAATCTATACTGGGGATCCAAAAGGTGAAAGAGATTTCTGCCAGGGTGACTCCAGACGCAAGTTGGTATGCAGTGGCACCCTTCAGGACCCAGTGTCTAGAGGCATGGAACACTACACCCTGCTTAAATATCTTGGTATTTATACCAAGCTGTGCTGTTACCAGACCTGGATCCTAAATGAAATTCAAAAGAAACCTTGACAGTCTCCCCACACACTCACAGGAAAATTGCCCAGTCCTGCAAGAATTGCTGGCTTTAAACTACAGCCTCACACTCTACAAAGGAACCCAGATCCATGAACCTTCTCACCAATCCAGTTGATTTCCCCCAAGGACAGGACTCGGGCATTTCAACTTGCTAATCATGAACCTTGGAGGATCCAGATTTCCTAGTCCTATCTCTAGTCTGTATTTGGATGCATGGTAAGGGAATCAAAAGGATTTAAAGATGGAAAAGACTTTTAGACCCTGAAATAGCAGGAAAAGGAAAAAACCTTTTGTAAAGCCCATATACTGGAATTTTTACAAATGGAGAAATTAAAAGGTTCTCTTAATGTCTCATAGCTAAGATGTAACAGATTCAAGATTAGAGTTCTCTCTCTGACCTAAAGTCTGAAGGCATAGATCTATCTCCAACTTTTCGGGTACCCTAGCCTCTTTTATGAACTTAAGACCTTGCTCAGGTATCCAGAGTAATAAAATAAGTAACTGAATTAAAGTCTTTGACTGTGTAGGTTACAATAAAATTTAGCAAATCCTCAGAGATGGGGTCATTTTGTCTCCTGGGGAACTTGTATGTGGATCAAGTAGCAATAGTTAGAACCAAACATGGAACAATTAATTGGTTTAAGATCAGAAAAGGCGTTTGCAATATTGAACAGAAAGCATTTAAAAATAAAAAGACCAAGAAAGTTTAAGATTTAACCATATTTATTTAACTTGTGTGCAGAATATATCATGCAAAATACCAGGCTAAACAAGTCAGGATCTGGAATTAAGTTCATCAGGAAGAATATCAATAATCTCAGATATGCTTATTATATATGTACTGTGGTGGCATATATAACTTCTTGATGAGGGTGAAAGAGAATAGTATAGAAGTTGACTTAAAGCTGAACATTTAAAAAAAAAAAGAAAAGAAAAGAAATCCCACCTAATATCTTGGCAACTGTTCCCCTCACTACTTCGCAAATAGAAGAAGGAATGAAAGCAATGTTGAATTTTATATTCTTGGGCTCTAAGATCTATGTAGGCAGCAACTTCAACCGTGATATTAAAAAAGATATTTGCTCCTTGGAAGGAAGGCTATAGCAAATGTGGGCAGCATACCAAAAAGCATATATCACCTTGTCAATAAAAGTCCATATATTCAAAAGTTATGGTCAGAATTCAGTATAAGACGGAAGAGAATGTGAGTGTCTGTGTACTTGTATTTGACCAATTCCCCTCCAAACTTGATTTTCATTGCCAAATCTAATGGCCTTTTCTCAGTCTTCATTCTTCTTAATCTGTTTTTTCTCAATTGTCACAGTCATCTGATTCCATGCCTTTTCATTGGCTAGATTCCTTACCCAGAATGCTCTCAGTACTCACCTTCAAGCCAAAATCCTACCTTCTGGAAAGGCTATCTCTCTTCTCCTCCTTTTCCTCTTCCCTCTGAGATTAATTTCTAATTAATGATGTGTGTATTTGTGTTGTTTGCATGTTATCTTCACCATTAAGAATTCCTTGAAAATCTTTTTGTTCCTAGCACATTGCTGCATAATTTTACTTTAATAGAAATGCTTGACTAGTTGCCTTCAGTTACAGTCAGGAATTTATTGGATATGTTGAATGAATTCAGAATGGAAAATTAAAGATGGTACCTAGGTTTCAAACTTGAGTGACTGAAAGGATGGTAATTCTCTCTACATAAATGTTCACAAGAGAGATAGTTTTGTTTAATATTTGAATTTAAGATGTCTATGGAATATCCAGTTAGAATAGGCACTTAATGTGGGACTGGTGTTCTGAAGCATCAGATAATTTAAGTAATGAGTAATAGGAAAAGACTGGTGGATTTCACAGTTGAGGAGAGAGTATCTGAGAGAAAGAGATGATAATGTTAAGCTACAGAGAGAATAAAAAAAAAAAAAACATTACATTTACCAATGAAGAAATCATTTGTAACTTAAGAGAAAGTTTTAGTTGAATAATGCAATGAAAGAAAATACAGAAATTAAGCCCTTTTAGGTGGCTTTTTCAAGGACTTCAACTGAGAAAGAGAGAAGAGAAGATAATGGGGATGGTTGGATCAAAAGTGTTTTGTTTTGTTTTAAGAATGGGTAATGGGTATTAGTATATCTTAGTAGATAGTCGTAGAAGGTTCTTGAAGATATAAAAAAAAAAAGAAGAAGAAGAAAATGGCCTCAGTTTTAATTAGTGGAATACAAGATGAAGTCTTCAGCTGAGGTGTTGGGGGCATAGGGATTGTATATGAAATATGTTGACAAGAATGAAAAAGTTTTGAATAGCTATTATTATAAGTAGGATAGTAAGTAATTATCGAAGTGTATTTACTGTACAGTCAAGGCCCAAGGTAGGGTTTTGTCAAGGTGTGACAGGAGTAGGATGATTTCTCTGTGAGAAAAAATAATACCGCCACATTCTATCTCAGGTCCAACCCTTCCTTTCTATTCACATAGAGTTTACCGTAGTCTCTAAATCACCTTTTGCTTGAACTATTGCAATAGCTTCATAAATGTTCTCACTACCTCATCTTTCATTTCTCCAAACTATTTACAGAGCTGCCAAAGTGATTTTCTAAAAGTTCAAGTCATTCCCTGCTCCATAAACTTTCTTGCCTTTTCTCTGTTACTATTATCATCGGTATAAATTTTTTAAAATTAATTTTATAATTATAATTTTTTTTGACAGTACATATGCATGGGTAATTTTTTTTTTTTTTTTTTACAACATTATCCCTTGTATTCACGTTTCCAAATTTTCCCCTTCCTCCCCTATATGACAGGCATACATTTTTTTGTTTGGCATGGGAAGGAAGGGAAGAAAGAAAGAAAAGGAAAAGAGAAAATTAAACTTGCCCAGGATCAAATAGCTACTAAGTGACTGATGCCAAATTAGAATTCAAATCTTCCTAACTCCAAGCCCTGTACTCTATTCACTATGCCACCTACCTAGATTCCTCAGTAACTTAAATCCCTTTGCATCCTATTTCCTATCTTTTTTTTTTTTTCAAACTAATTACAAATACATTACTCATTGACCTCATTCTTTGACCTAACCTGATGATCTTGCTGCCATGCCTGGAATGTATTTCCTCTTTATTTCTGCCTCTTGGAATCAATGATTTCTTTCAAAGCTTATCTCAAGTACTACTTTTAAATGAAGCTGTTTCTCATTCCAACAGCTGACAGTCTCCCTTCTTTCCCATTATTTTTGAAGAGTGTGTATGTGTGTGCACAGATATGTAAAACACCTATCTCTTCTAATAGAATGAAAACTTCTCGAGGGCATAGATTTTAACTCCTTTTTTAATTATTATTTTATTCTGAGTATGTGGCACATAGTTGGCACTTACGAGATGCTTATTGACAAATTATTTAATCATTGTCATGCCTGAATCCTCTCTTCTCTTCCTCTCCAGATTTTCTTGACATTTATTTATATAGTTATGTTTTTCCTCATATGGATGATTTTCAATTTCCTTTAACAATTCATGATCTTTGTCATATTTTTCATTCACAAATAAGTTTTATTATGAGACCTAATTCTCTTCTGTCTAGAATCAGTAATCACATTAGATTCCATGAGTTAAATTAATAAATGACTTCCAAATCTAAATAACCTACTCATCTCATCTGCCTCTTGAGCTAGAGTCCTAAATTAAGAACTGTTTACTAGATATCCCTAGTTCACTGCCCTGAAGGCATAGGGGAAAATCACAAGAAAAAAAAAACATAGCATGTGTTGATTTATATTCAATCTCCGTAGTTCTTTTTCTGGATGTGGGGCATTTTCTTTTCAAAGAACCAAGTCTTTCATAGTTGGTCATCACACAATCTTGCTGTTACTATGTACAATGTATTTCTAGTTCTGCTTGATTCACTCAACATCAGTTCATATGCAACATATCCAGCATAGAAATTGCAATATTCCTCCTACAACCTACTTGTAAGCCTACTTCTTAATTTCCTTTTTTAAGGATTTCATCCTTCAGTCATTTGACTATTTCACTTCAGGATCTTTGGGAAGAGTATGATATAATGGGATGAATAATGGCTTGAAATCAAAAGATCTGGGTTCAATCTTGGCATCTGTTGGGTACTATCAAGACAATATCAAGGTATTCACTTTCCCTCTTAGGACTTCAGTTTATTTATCAATAAAATAAGGGTGTTGGGTATTTAGTCCAATACTCCTATTTTAAGGTCTCTTCCATCTCTAAATCTATAATATTTTATATGATCTCCTTTTTCCTATCCAGTCTACTATTAAAAATTTTAACAATTTTCTCCACTCAAAATGAACTACCTCAAATCCTAATCATTCCTCACCCGGATTCGTACCATCAATCATCAATCTCTTACCTTTGGAGTAAAGGGAGGAGGCACCATTCTATCACACCAGATTTCCTGCCTTCAGAGAGGATTACACATTCCATCAAGCACCAGATTCCTCTGTCTTTGAGAAGAGGAGAAAACATTAGGTCTCAAGTCTTGTCTTCAGCCTTCCTCAAGAAGGAGAAAAATGCTATTTTAACTTGGACTAATTTCTTGCCGTTAGAGTAATGGGAGAGGACGTATTCCATTAGGCTAAGTTTTCTGCTTCTTGCTGAAAGAGAAGAAAATATCATTCTTTCAAGCACCAGACTATTTACTCCCAAGGAATAGGACAAAGGTCTTTTCAAGTCACCAGTCTGGTCTCTTGCTTTGGCAAAAGAGAGTAACACTATTCCTTCATCTTCCAAAATTTGTCCTTTCATTTGAACTGCTTAAAGGCCTTAGAAAACTCCAACCTAAGACTATACAATATCTTTAAACTTTTTTTCTATGATTAACAAATTTTCCCTATCATACCCTAATCATCCCTGTGATTCTGAACTACTCTCTCTCCAAATAGCCATTATTCAAACTAATTCTCCACCCCACCCATTGCCCTATCCTTTTTTTTCTTTTTTTAAATAATTTTTTTTTGTTATACGTGCATATTAACTTGTTTTTCTTTTTAATTTATTTAATACACATTTCTTTGTGAATCATGTTGAGAGAAAAATATCAGAACAAAAGAGAAATATCGTAGGAAAGGAAAAAAAACACAAAACAGAAGGGAGCTTAGCATGTGTTGATTTACAATCAGTCTCTATAGTTCTTTTTCTGGATGCAAAAGGCATTTTCTGTCTAAAGACTATCAAAACAAAAGGGGAAAAATAAATCAAAACAAAAGAAAGGAAAAAACAAAAAAGAATTGAATGTGTGTATGTGTTGATTTACATTCAATCTCTATATTTCTTTTTCTGGATGCAGATGGTATTTTCTTTCCAAAGTCTATTGGGATTGCCTTGGAGCACTGAGAAGAACCAAGTCTTTCATACTTGATCATCACAAAATCTTGCTGTTACTATGTACAATGTATTCCTGGTTCTGCTTGATTTGCTCAGCATCAGTTCATATAAATCTTTCCAGGCCTTTAAAAAATCATCTTGTCCATCATTTTTTGTATATTTTATATTCCTTTACCTTCATATACCACAACTTATCCAGGCATTTCCTAATTGATAGGCATCTGCTCATTTTCCAATTCTTTGCTACCACAAAAAGAACTGCTACAAAATTTTTGCACATATGGGTCCTTTTCGCTTCTTTATGATTTCTTTGCGATACAGACTGGTACTGCAAGGTCAAAAGGTATGTACCATTTTATAGCCCTTTTTGCCCTATCCCTTTTCCCATTCCCTATAGTTTTCCCTTTCACCTCCTCCTCCAAATCCTCTTTCTCCCCCAAAATGTAAAAATAATTTTTAACACTTAGCAATTCTCTTCCTTTCTCACTGTATCCCCTCATTGAGAAGGTACACAATTTGATATAGGTTAATATGTGTAGGCATCCTCCTTCAAAGCTACTCACTCCTTTTCCCAATGTACCTTTGAAATTCCTACTCCATAGAAAACAAAGTAATTTTTGCTTAAATCTTTACCTTTTCCAATCCTTCTGTTTTCTGTCCTTCCCTGAAACTTGGTTCCTTCTAGTGACAGTCACCCTGGCCATTCTTTTCAGCATTGATTGTACTTTTACTTGTTCCTCTAATTAAGATGGAAGAGTTGTAATAATTTCTGCTCCCCATGCCACTTGCAAGTTCTCCCTCTACCAGTGACACTAATTTTTCTGCTTACTTAATGTCTTTCATTTCAGTTGTGCCTGATTCTTTGTGACCCAGTATAGGGTTTTCTTGGCATAGATACTGGAGTGGATTGCTATTTCCTTCTCCAGCTTATTTTATACATGTGGAAACTGAGGCAGACATAGCTAAGTGACTTGCCAATGGTCATAGCTAATAAGTGTTTGAGTCACATTTGAACTCAGGTCTTCCAGACTCCAAGACAGTGCTGTATCTACTGCGCCACCTAGCTATCATGCACTTAAATCTATAGCTGCCTCCTAATCAGAATTCAGTAGCTGTTGTCAGCTGACTTCTAAGACATTCCCCTTTATTCCTAAGTTAATTCAGAGTCCTATTCAGTCTTTATCCTCCCTATTTCCTACACTCATACTAGGTTACTGCAGTACACATAATGATATTCCCTCAAATGCCCTGATCTCCCATTTCCTCAACTTACACAATTCCCATGACCACCTTGCCTCACACAAAAATGATCTTGCTCTTTTTTTTTTTTTTTTTTTGTTTCTTAAAATTTGTTTGGTATTTTATTTTCCCCCAATTTCTCCCAATTCCCCCAATTTCCCCCAATTAATTTCTCCCCCAAAATGTAAAAATAATTTTTAACATTTAGCAATTCTCTTCCTTTCTCACTGTATCCCCTCATTGAGAAGGTAAACAACTTGATATAGGTTAATATGTGTAGTCATGCAAAACATATTTCCATATTAACCATGTTGTAAAATAAAACATAGAGATGGTCTTGTTTTTAATCTCAAATATCAAAGTAATCTCTAAAGAGCGTGTCTGCCTATGTTACTCCCTAATTCATTAAATTCCAATAGTTTGCTGTCATTTCCAGATGTTCCTATGTTCATGAACTCTGAAATTCTCCTTTACTGATTAGTCTATTTTAATTCCACCTCTCTTGCTTTGCTACTCCAAATTTTGTTCTCTATGTACACTATGACTTCCTGGCTTTCAACCCCTCTTCCCTTCCCAACCCCACTAATTTCTTTCCTAGACCATCATTTCTATATTTACTACATTCTTTTCCTATCATGGCCTCTTGGTGATGAATCCCTCTCTACATTCGCCTATTTTCTTGAGGTTCTTGAGCTCTTAAATTGCTGATCTTAATTCTACCAAACCTCTGCGGTAGATCACTCCCATCATCAGCTGTTTTCACTTCTTTTCATGTACTAAAGAACAGAGCTGGAGAAAATGATGAAATTGAAATTGTATCGACTGAACCAAATTTTATTAACTATAGATTTTTGTTAGAAAACTTTACCTCACCACAGCAGCTTTTCTAAAATTTTTTTTTAATCTCCTCAAACTTCCCATTATTACCCTTCCCTTAACCACTCAACTTAGAACCATGCCTCATATTTTATTAAAGAAACTGGGACCATGTTTTCAAAAATTCCTCCTCTTGCATCACTCATATAGTGGTCTTTTGTTACTCTCTCATCATCCTTGTCTAAGGTTTTGCTGAAACAACCTCTATCATCCTTACAGCACAATAGTATTCTGTCACACCTTGTTTAGCCGTCCCTCAGTTGTTGGTCATTCCTTAAGCGGTATCTAGAGCACTAGGTATCTAGGGCCTTAAGTTATGAGTTCAAATCCAATCTTAGTGGTTGCTTATTAGTTGTGTGAGCTCAGTCAAATCACAACTTCAGTCAGCCTCAATTTTCTTAACTATAAAATGGAAAAATAATGGCATTTACCTCAGAATTATTGAAATGATTAAATGTTTAAATAGTTGTAATTAAATATTTGTAAAGCACTTAATAACAATGCCTGGTACAGAGTAGGCATTTGATATACATACATACATATGTATGTGTGTGTGTGTGTGTGTGTGTGTGTGCGTGTGCTTATTCCTTTGTTACTCTACTCCACTTTGCAGTTCTTTCTCACCATGAAGAAAAATCTACACAATAGACAATCTGTTTTACCAACAATGTGTTAATATATTTTCCCCCCATTTCCCCTCTAATATTTATCATTTTCTTTTTTTGTCAAATTAGTCAAACTTAGGGATGTAAGATAGTACTTCAGATTTTTGCATTTCTCTGTGTGGAGACTTTAAAATAATAACTATTGATAACTTGTATTTCTTCCTCTGAAAACTGCTTGTTCATATCCTTTTGACTACCAGTTGAGGAATGGCTCTTGTTATTAAAAGCTTTTCTCATTTATCTTTTCTTGTCTACTAGATATTCCTCTGCAACTTATAACTTATAAGCATGCCCATGTCTTCACTATCCTTAAAAAAAAAAAAAAAAACAACTCTCATTTGATCTGTTTATCCACCTATGTGTCTTGCTTTTTGTGACCAATCTCCTGAGAAGAATATCTACAATATTTCCTTTTCTTTTTTAACTTCAGCTTCTGACCTTATTATTCAATAGAAACTATTCTCTCCATAATTTAATAGTAATTTTTCAGTTGCTAAGTCTAATGGTCTTTGCATCCTTCTTGGGTTTTCTCTATTCTTCATCACTTATAAAACAACTTCTCTCTAGGTTTTTTGAGACATATGACTCTCTCTTCATTCTGTTCTTATCTGACTACTTCTTGTCAGTCTCTTTGCTGGATCTTTATTCTGGGTTTTGTCCTGGGTCCTTTTTTCCTCTCTATACTCTCACTTGATGATCTCATCAATCCCCATTCAGTTATCGTCTTATAAAGAATCTAACAATTCTCAGATCTGCTTATCTAGCACTAACTTAACTAAAGCTCCATTTCTTACATTTCGATGTTTGTTGGATATAAATATCTTGAACTCGGCATGTCCAAAATTTAAGCTTATCTCTCTATTTTAAATTTTTCCCTTCTATACCTCCTCATTATTATTAAAGGAACCTTAATCCTTCTAGCCTGGTTGGCAGTCTATGTGTCATACTTAATTCCTTATCTTCTCCTGTTCTAAGTGAGTTGCTAATATCTGTTAATTTTATGTTTGTAATTTCTCATACATATGTCTCCTTTCTCCTCTGACTCTGCTGTCACCTTGATACAGGCTCTCATCTCTTCACACTCACACCATTACAATAACCTGCTGACTTGCTTCTTGTTACAAGTCTTTCCCCATTTTTCCAGTCAACCTTTTAAAGGAGTAGGCCTGACCATATTAACTCCTCCTCAAGATCATTAAACTCCAGTGATTTCCTATCATTTCCAGTTAAAATATATAAAATTTTCTTTGGCAATCAAAGTCCTTCATAGCCTGTCCCTTCCTACTCTTCCCCCACCTTTCTGGTCATTTTATATACCTTATAATATCAAGTGTTCCAATGACACTGATCTCCTTGTTGCCCCTCAAACAAAACTCTATTTTTCACCTTCATGTATTTTCATTGGCTATCTTCTATTCCTAGAATGCTATCCTTTTTTATTTCTGCCTCTTGATTTCCTTCATATCACATCAAAACCAACTCTTCTGCAGAGAAGCCTTTCTTAATTCTCCTTAATTTTATTGCCTTCTTTGTTTACATAGCTTGCTTGTTGTATATTGTTGTTTATACATAGCCTTTGGAGCTCCTCGAGAACAGAGACTCTTTTACCATTCTTTGTATCCCCAGAGTTTTTGCATAGTGCCTGATACCCAGTAGATGCTTAGTAAATGTTTATTATTGATTATTAAAATAGCCTCTTAATTGTTCAACCTACCTTCAGAGGTTTTTCATTCCTCTATAGAGTTTATATTTTTCAAAGTAGTATTAACATGTCATTCTACTGCTCAAAAAGCTTCAGTAGTAATACTAACACCTAACAACAAAGAGCATTTAAAGCTCTTTCATACTCTATCCACTGTGTCTTGACTGATTACTTTGTGTTCATTTTCTTCCCCTCTTTTCCCTCCTTTCTCATACATCCATATATTTCCTTTTCTCCTATATGTTTCATCTTTTATTTCCATATCTTTGCTCTTCCTCCTCCCCCACAAAAATGATTTTGTTATTTTTTTTTCATATTTACTTGTCTTTGTACGTGTTGTTCTCTATAAGTTGTTTGTAAATTCTTTGTTTTTACCTCTATTTCTTACACCAGTATGTAGTATATAATAGGTTTTTAACATGTACATTCCGAATTGAAAAAAAGAATTTTATTTGTTTTAATATTCCTTTATTTTGTAAATAGGGTCAAGATGTCTTAAAGATTCTATTGTGTCAAATTCATATTTAGTTTCTATTCTCAAGCTAAATTTTATTTTCAAAAATAGCTGTATTTGAAAGTGAGAGATAACAAATTCAAATAATATCATCCCTTTGGAAAAGTCTGTGCACAGTAAATTCTTACCTAAAACCAGCACTTTTAAAGAATGAACAGTGACACTTCAACAACAATACTGTATGAGGATGTATTCTGATGGAAGTGGAAATCTTCAACATAAAGAAGATCCAACTCACTTCCAGTTGATCAATGATGGACAGAGGTAGCTACACCCAGAGAAGAAACACTGGGAGGGGAATGAAAATTGTTAGCACTAATATCTGTCTGCCCAGGTTGCATGTACCTTCGGATTCTAATGTTTATTGTGCAACAAGAAAATGATATTCGCACACATGTATTGTACCTAGACTATATTGTAACACATGTAAAATGTATGGTATTGCCTGTCGTTGGGGGGAGGGAATAGAGGGAGGGGGGGTAATTTGAAAAAATGAATACAAGGGATAATATTATAAAATATATATATATATATAATAAAAAAAAAAAAAAAAAAAAAAAAGAATGAACAGTGTTCTGTATTCCTGGATTCTAGTACCAGTTCTCCCAGTAAATCTTTGTGTGACCACAAGCAAGTTGTTTTATCATCTTATCTCTGGGTTTCACTTTCTTTATCTGTAAAATAAAAGAGGATAGATTAAATTATTTTTCCTTGTTTCCTTCCAACATGATTTATTTGGGATTAATTATTTTTTTCTTTTAGGTTGAAAATTTTTTCTGCATGGGATCCCCTCTAGCAGTTTTTTTGGCATTACGTGGCATCCGTCCAGGAAACAGTGGAAGTCAAGACCACATTTTGCCTAGAATCATATGTAACCGGTTACTAAATATTTTTCATCCCACAGATCCAGTTGTGAGTTGGAGTTACAAACTTTTTTCTCTCATTGTTAAATTATTGTTGAATAATTGTGATACTTTGAAAGACACTCTAATTTTACCTAAAATTATTTCAGCTTTCAGATTATATTTATATCAGTTTTGCAGAAAAAGATTTTTGTTTGGTTTCTTAGAGGTATTTATATTTATAATTTAAAGCAGAATATCCTATAATTTGCAGATTTATTCTATAATTTCAAAATCTAAATAAGAGGGTTTTCACACAAAAAACTGAAGTGGCTCAGGAATGGTAACCCAACAATTATGCATTGTTGAGATCAATTTTAAGTTTCTTTGCAGTTTTCTTATTAGCTGATACTGAATACATGACACATCTTCTTTGAAATGTGGGTAAGAATAGTAGTAGAGATCGTAGAAATTCATAACTGATAAAATCCAGTAAAAGGTCTAACAATAAAAACTCTGGCCTCAGAAGTCTATAAACAACCACACAAAATAGAAGTGACAAATAAAATGAATTTATAGGCTTTTAATTCAAGAAGACAAATTTTACCTTACAGTTATTCATATAACTATGTGTAATGTAACACACTTTGTAGCTTTGAAGTACATTCAGGCCTATATTGAAACAAGATCTAAGTGCAAAAAAGAGCACGGTTGAAAATAGTGCCAAGACCTGACAAACCATTACTGCAAAAATCAAGCAGAGACCTTCAAAATGACAGGGTGTCTATAAGAGTTGTTGTTACTCTTAAACAGTATGATGACATAGGCTCCTTGAAGATGGAAGAAAAATGGGGATGACTATTAAAAAATAGCTGATAACCATTGCTTAAATTAAAAAAAAAAAAAAAAAAAAACTTGTCATGGGTAAAATAATACAAAGATTGTAGTGAAGAAAATAATTTTTGAAAAAGTGAAGCTCACTTTTTCATTTACAATTAAATCAATTTTTATCAGAAGTCCAGATTTTAAGATTTTACAAATTTCATCAGTCTCCTGAAAGAAATCTCCTTTTTCTCCCCCTAAATGGGATTTTTTTTTTTTTTTTTTTTTTTTTTTACAATTGGCCTGGAATTCTTGCCTTTTTGAGAAAAAAGAATGGTAAGGAATATATTGATATACTGAGAAACAGAATTGTTCTAAAATTTTATAAATTCCCAAGTGGAAATGGAATACAACATCCTGTGCCTTGCCACAAATCAAAAAAGTTAAGAAATTTGATCTAAACAGTGAAGGTAAATATGAGGGAAAATGCCAGTTTTAATATTCTTTTATTCTGTAAATAGGGTCAAGATGGCCTGAAGATTCTATTATGTCAAATTCATATTTAGTTGCTATTCTCAAGCTGAAAGCATATTCATATGAAGAAATTTAAGAGTCATTGAAAGTAATCATGATGGAAAGTATTTGAGTTAAGGTCAGCAAAAGCAGAAACAGAATCAGTATTAGAATACTTCGGTTATGTAGACATCTATAGTAGCATGCTTTCTGCCCAAAGTTGAACAGCTTCTTTTTGATAATGATAATTTCATCATCTTAAAATATGTCACAGAAAAGCAGAAGGAAATTGAGTAGTCTTGACATTTACATGAGATTTTGGAAGAGATTTCAGTGTTTAGGGAAAGAATAATTATCCAGTAGCCTAAAATTTTACAGGGTAAGTCAACCCATAAAAGATAGAAAGTTTTCAAGAATGAAATGATAAAGACTTTCTAAAGAAAAGTAGTTAGAATGAGGAGGAAAAAATGAAGTGATTTGAAAAGTATTTTGGATACATAGAAAATTTATCAACCAACTTAGATTTTTTTTTTTATAAAAGACATGTTCAAAGTATAAAGGCAAGAACAGGTAATGAGGAATCATAAAAAAGCATGGAATGGTTTTTAAGAATATCAGGAGTAATGAAGTTCAGAAGCTGAGACAAATGAGAAAAGCTAAGGATAACAAAAGGAGAGGGATTTTGCCTATTTTGGGGAGAGAATTGAAAAAGGAATGATAAATAATTGATAGAAAGAAGTCAGAGCTTCTTGATTAAATCTTTGCTTTTAAAATTGATACCGACATTTAACTCCTTTAATGGAGTCCAAGTCACCAACCCCAGATGAACTACATCTCACTGTACTGAAAGAACTGGAAGATGAAATTGCTGTTGGTGTTCTTTGAATGATCAAGGCATTCATGATACATACTATAGGACTATAAATAGGCATGTGTCTCTGGTGTTTTTTAATAAGTGTAAAAGAATAGAGTCTACAAACTATGGGACAGTTGGGCTTGACTTTCATTCCTGGCAAAATTCTAGTACTCATTAAAGAGATAATTGAAAATAGTGATTACAAATGTAATGCCGGAAACTGAGGCAAAATAGAGATTAGAGAATTTTTAATATTTTATCTGAGATGGAGAGATTGTGCTAGGGGCATGTTGCCCCTGGGCTGCTGTCTCAAAAGCATCTAGCAGCCAATGTGAGGTTCCTATGAAATATATACACCTAGCTCATAAGTTATCAGGATAGAGTCCAACACAGGGGGGTGGAGTCCAAACTGGTGGATAGGAATCTCCAAGAAGGGACCATCAATCTGGTTCTGACAAGTTGGAGTGTAGGACCATAAATTCTTACAAATTAGGAGTAAAGGAGATAGTCAAACTAGAGCCAGAAAGTCTGAAGAGATAGAGGTAGACAATGCCAATTAGGTATCTGAGATAGGGCATCTGGAGTTTTATCTTTAAGAATGTCAGAATGGCCACAGCCCTAATTATCTCAGTCCTAATGAGAGAAAGGGGGGTTACAACCAGGGGGATTGAGGTAGAACAGTTCAAGGAACTGAGGCAGGACAATCAGGGAAACTGAGGCAGGACAATAAATGGGAACTGTGGCACAACACAAAAAGACAAAATTACTTCATTAAAAACAGAATTCATTACTTTTTTTTTTTTAGTGATCAGGATATTATTACAAGTGGATATAGTTTGTCTATATTTTAGCTTAGTATTCACTATTCTTTCATTTTATTATGCAAAAGATGGGGAGATATAAACTAAATATCTAGACTTAATATTAGATGAAGTCAGAAATTGTTTGATGCCTGTATCCAAAGTATAGTCATTAATTGTTTGATGTCAGTTTCTAAGAACGTCTATAGTGAAATACCCCAGAGATCTGTTTTTGTACATATGCTAATTTTGGCATTTTTGCCAGTGAGTTATAATTTGAGATATATATATATATATATATATATGTACATATATATATGTATATATATAATAACTTGGTGAAATTTAGGATATGGAATATTGTTTCCAGTTCTAGTTAACATATTTCAAAAAGGCTTGATGAACTAGAGAGCAACCAGGATCGTAATATACCATCTTTAGATCATTCTGATGAGTTTAGTGGCAGTCAGAGTTGTGGAAATCCCCTTTTGGTCAGTGCACAGGTTCAACGTGAAAGAACTCACAAACCCAAAGAGTTTTAGGTGGCAAAAAAAAAAAAAAAAAGTTTTGTTGGATAGGAAGGCAGCTTTGTTAAGAGACTGACTTCTTTAGTGGCAAAATCCTATTAGGGAAATGGAGGCTGGCACTGGGACGAAAATGCCTTCTCAGCAGGCAGGGTCCTAGCAGCTATACCAAAGAGGCAGAGAGCATGCTGCTTTGGACCTTCTGCAAAGAATGAGTTTAGAAATTGCTCTTTAAAAAGGAATCTTGAGGCTCAGATTGCAGATTGAAAAGAAAGCCAAAGTCTCCAGGCCTAGATGCTTTTCAATATCCGACCCAGATCTCTAATTGGAATTTAAAAGGGTCTGGGATCCCCAAAAGATCAATGAGGTGCTTTTTGACAGGATTTCTAATTGAATAATAACACTTCACTTATCAGGGGTGATAGGTTTTCCCAGGAGGGCCTGAGACTCCAAGATAAAAAGGGAACACAGTTTCACTCCCCTTTCAATTCCATATAAGGATTCTTTGAAAGATTGGAAGTGTTCAGCACAGATTTAAGAAGGTACAAAAGCTGCTATCAGGTTATTTGGTTATTTTATGGAAGGTTTGGACTTACTGTGCTTGGATCCAAAGAACAGAAATAAGAATCTTTGGTAAAAATTGCAGAGAGGCAAATTAAAGATATAAGGGAAAACTGTCAAAAAGTGCTCCTAGAATGGAATAAACTAGGCTTGGGGGGACTACTGTAAGATTTTTCTTTACTGAAGTCTTTTAGCAAAAGCTGAATGACCACTTGTTAAATGTATTTTAGAGAAGTTTTTGTTCATATGCTAGTTGGAATATATGTCCTCTAAAATCCTTTTAAAGTCTACTGTAATGTATTTTAGCACCAAGGCCTTTACTTTAATACTATTCCTAGCAAATCACATAAAGCTGGAGTACCTTCAAGTATAGACATAAATTGATTAGTCTATATCCATCATCAAAATCCATCATCAAAAAAGTTAGCTTCCAAATCTTGAGTTTGTTTGACCATAGTAATTCATTAACCATACCAATAAAATTAAGATCTTTGAAGTAATGAATTAACAATAACAATAATACATTAAAGACCAGAATTTTAGAAAATTATTTCTGTTTTAAAAAAATCAATATGGTTATAGTTAAATGATACTATGTTCTTATATTTTTATTTTTATTCCTAATTTAATCATATCCCAGGGAATAAAAATATTAGAAAACTACAAGTGATATAAAGTTTGTTTATAATAAGATGAAGACTCAGTTTAAAAATAATTAAAATGATCAGATATTTAATAATATCATTTTTGTAATAGTTTATAACTATAATTCTGTTGTTTCCCCTCTGTGATAGATAGTAACTTCTGTCATGTGTTATTTATTTATTTATTTGCTTAGGCAGTTGGTCTTAAGTGACTTGCTCAGGTTCACACAGCCAGGAGATGTTAAATGCTCGAGGCCAAATTTGAATTTATGACTTCAGGGCTGGTACTTGATCCATTATACCAACTAGCTGCCCCATCATGTATTAATCTTAAGTGAAAGGTAGAGGTTATAAATAGAGTTGTTATAAATTGGTTCTTTTCTATGATGTTTACCATTTTGTTTAATCTTGATTTACCAACAAGGTTTTTGAGGCTATCAAAAACAATAATTAAAAGAAAACTCTATCAAGAGAAAAGATTAATCCTTTCATAAATTACCAATTCTTGTAATCTACTATCTAGTAGTTATAATTATGCTAAGAGCTTTATGTGTCCAGTAAACAAGCAGCAGTCTGCAAATATACATATAGCCTGAAGGAAGATCAATTTTAATACCTTCCATCAATTTTAATATACTTAATGGACTTTGTCCCCAAATTGAAAGAAATAAGAAAATGCATCTCCCTTCCTTGTTGATAATTTTTGTTGAGCTTTTATATATATACATATACATATTTTTTATTTGTTATGAAGAATAGAAATTCAGAAATAATGTGATGTTAAATGAAAAATGTAAAATTTATAAAGGAAATTATGAGTTTTTATCCTTTAGAAGTTTTTGTATAATATTGGATAATGAACATTTTCTATATTAAAAAATTAAATCTTACTGCTCATTATACCTTCTAAAAAATGTTTTTTTCTCTCAAGGCTTATAGATTAGAACCATTAATTTTGAAACACTACAGCAACATTTCACCTGTCCAGATCCATTGGTATAATACTACAAATCCTCTACCTTATGAACACATGAAGCCAACTTTTCTCAACCCTGCAAAAGAACCTACCTCAGCATCAGAGAATGAAAATTTGTCAGCAGTATCAAGCCCAGTGACTTCACCTATCATGTCTCGACGGCATTATGGGGAATCTATAACAAATATAGGCAAAGCCAGCATATTAGGTACTTTCTCATAAGTACTCTTGCTCTATGATTGGAGATATCATTTCTCTAGCAGTTAAGTTTTAAGGTACATGCTACCAATTGTGCTCTTATTTAAGTATTTCTGAAAAAGTATGCCATTCTATTATGTTTCTACAATAGAATTAATAGCTTATATTGAGCAACCTCTAGTTAGGTTTTGTAGTCCTAACTTCAAAGAATTAATAGTCTCTTCTAGAATTAATGTCTTATATGTAGGTATGAAGTCAATTTAGCTCATTGTTTTGTTTACAAAAATGAAGCTTTAAAGTGACTTGAATATACATTATAAATTCAGACTTTATGTTGCTTAATACCAAATTTTTAATGGCACATTCTTATATTGCAACAAAGTATTGATATAACAACATAAAATATTTTGTGAGAAATATTGTGATCCAGCTTGACAAAAAAAGGAAATTTTGGAAGAATTGCACATGTTTAACCTTTATCAAATTGCTTGCTGTCTTAGGAGAGAGGGAGAAAAATTTGGAACACAAGTTTTTGCAAAGATAAATGTTGAAAACTATTTTTTGTGTGTATTTGGAAAAATATAATAGTATAATGATTTTTAAAAATATTGTGATCTCAAATATAATGTAGTTATTAAATGCTCAAATAAAATAATTTCCTACATCCCTTTATCATAAGAACAGTGTCTTAGGTAGGGCATGTTAAATTTTTCATCTTATGCAATAGTAACTGTTAGAATCCTACATGTAAGAATTGGAATTTTGAATGGTTTATTATCACTTTGGAGGAAAAAACGACCAATATTCCAGCCTGTCTTTCAACAGACTATAATTGATGAGTGGAACATTTAACTCTATTTTGGTAGAGAATGATTTTGCATACAGGATAACTATCTTATTTTTGTGAAATACAGGAGCTGCTAGCATTGGGAAAGGACTTGGAGGAATGTTGTTTTCAAGATTTGGACGTTCTAGTAGTTCATCTACATCACAGCCATCTGATGTATCAAAAGAAGTAACAGAAGAAGAAAAGAAGCCCATCATCCCACCAGTCAGCACTACTATGACCATGCAGACCTTTCCACATAGCAGTTCTGGCTTTCTTGATTCTACATGTTAGTGCACACTGTATTTTCTTTATTCTATTCCTTATGATAAGTTAACTTCTTAAATTATTTGGGGGTTAAAATTGAAACTTTACTACTAACAGTTATATTTAAACACTAACAGTTATATTTAAAGAATGTTTAGTGAACATTTTTGATCAATTTTTGGTCAATTCATCAATAAATATCTTCCCCATGGCACTATGCTAGGCACTGCAGATTCAAAAACAAAAATAAAACCCTAAAAGAGATTGCCTTGTTTTAGGAAAGATAGGAAATTCATATGCAAATACATACATACATATATATATATATATATATATATATATATATATATATATATATATATATATATATATATAAACAAATAATTTTTTTGTGAGTGGGGCAATTGGAAAGAGGAGATTAGAAGAGAAACTTTATGTGGGAGCTGGCACTTCAGTTGGATTTTGAGGAATTACTAGGAGATAGATGAAATGATAGTGCATTGGGGGAGAAAGGGACAGCAATCCATTTCAGTCACCTACTGGTGAATATGAGGCCAGTTTGACTGCACCATAGAGTATAAATATATGAAAAGACTGAAAAAGTAGGTGGGGGCCAAGTTGTAGGGGACCAAATAGGAGTTTACATTTTATCCTTGAAATAATAGAGAATTGCTGGAGTTTATTGAAAAAGGGAGTAACATGGTCAGACTTTCCCTTCAATTAAAAAAAATTCTAGCTAGGTTTGTTTTTTGCTATATTCCTTTATAGTTATAATGTCAAATGGTTAAAAATTTTAGTTTAATGGGGTCTCATAGGACATTTTCAATAATTGTAATGTCTTAACTGTGCCTCATGGTTTTAAAGGACATGTACAACAGTTCTAAAAATTCTGGAGTTTATAATAGATTATAATTATAAATAATATAGACTATTATGATAAATTATAATAATTTCCATATCTCATCTTCCAATTCAATCTGCCTCAAGTCTTTAGTTTCTGGTATTGGCTTGATCTTACCCAACCTGACTCTAAGACTTTTAAATATAAAAACTGAATAGATTTTTTTTTTCCCTGAGGCTGGGGTTAAGTGACTTGCCCAGGGTCACATAGCTAGGAAGTGTTAAGTGTCTGAGATCAGATTTGAACTCGGGTCCTCCTGAATTCAAGGCTGGTGCTGTATCCACTGCACCACCTAGCTGCCCCCAAAAACTGAATAGATTTAAAGCCAGGCTTAGAAATGACTGAGCAGGATTTGGTAAGTACTAATCTTGATTGTATATCAATAAAAGTGAGATATACCATGAAATGACTTGCAGAAGTTCTCACTGCTAGAATGTGTGAGGCAAGGCATGAACCCAAAGGCGTGAACGTAAGTCTTTTTGACTCTGAAATTGACTTACTACCATACTACACTGCCTCTGGTTATAAATATAAATAAAGAAGAGGTATTCTTCGATATGCAAATTTGATAAGAATTTTAACTTTTAAAATTATATAATTAAAGTACTCTTTCCCCATTGCCCTTTTATATAAGGAGGAATGAAGTCTGAAACTTTGTACCTTGTTATAATCATAATACAAACAACAACATAGCAAAAGGAGAAAGGCTTTCCTTTTTTTCCTATGGAATATTCATTACAAATAGAATTTCAGCCTTGATTCTTTTTTGACTCTCAGTTTGCAGTATGGGTAACATTCATTGCTATATTAAAGAGAAAAAGTCACTAAATAAGATAATACAATCAGATTCAAAACTGGTTGGATGCCAGATTTGAAGAGTAGTTGTTTAGTGGTTCAGTGTACACTGGCAGGAAGTCTCTGATATTGTAATCATTTAATTAAGTAAAGGCATAGATGATAATCCTTAGATTTGCAGATATGAAGTTGGAAAGTTTAAATAAACTAAATGACAGAGTACAGCTCACAGAAAATTTTTCCAGGCTAGAGAAATGAGACTATAAAGTCTAAGAAGAAGAAATTCGATGGAGTTTAATAGAAAGTTTTGCACTTTGGTAGAAATGTCATAAATATAAGATGGAGGAGACATAAACAGTAGTTTGGGGGGGGAGGGAATCTGAATTACAAGTTCAATTTGAGTCACCAGTTTAAGACTTCAAAAAAAAATTGAGGGGGGGGCAGCAGAGGAGGGCTACATTAATTATGAGGGCTAGTTTTCATGAAACAAAAGGTCCTAGTCCCACTGTACTTTATCCTCCTTCCACATCCCTCAACCTTATCTGGAGTATTGTGTACAATGCTGAAAGTCATAGTAAGAATATAGATAAACTGGAGTATTCAAAGGAAGACAACAGTGATTTAAAGTGAGTGAATCCATGACACAGGAAGATCAGTTGAAAGAACAAGGCATGTTTAGCCTAAAGATTTCTGAGGAACGTCATAGTGGAGAAGAGTTTAAACTTTTATCTTTTTGATCCAGGAGATAGAACCAGAAGCAATGCTTGGAAGTTACAAAGAGGCAAACTTAGACTTGATGTCAGGAAAATTTTTTCAATAACCAAAGCTATCACAAAGTGTGATGGGTTGTCCTGAGAAGTAATAGACTTCTCCTTGGAAGTCTTCAAGCAGATACTAGATGACTTCTTATGGTGTACATTATCATAACTATTTCTTTGATATGTGCATTGAACTAAAAGATCACTGCCCTTCTGACTCTCAAATTCTGTGATTAAATTATAGTGTTTATAAAATGCTTTTCAAACCTTAAAATATGAATGCTAGTTTATTGTTATTTTTATTATTTATTACATGAAATCACAACAAATTCATTTGTGCAGATTCTAAGTCCTTAAATAGTTATCCCCTGGCCAATATGTACTGTCTCTAGCTATGGTTTAAAATTTCTATTTTTAAGTTGTACCTACCTATGTCAGACCAGGCCAGCATGGGAAAGAAGCACCTGAATTTTGTAATTAATGACAGATTTTTAGGTTGTTTCTAGACAGTTTATTACACAGTTATAAATTGTAATAAAGCAAATTTTCATATTTCTTACAACAGAAAATATTTATATAGTTGGTGATTTAAACTACTATTTTTTTTTCCATTGGAAACATGAACTCTAGAAACAAATGTTTTTGTTATACATAGTTTTGTTATAACCTGCAAATGACAAAATAATTTTACCAAAAGTGCAGTGGCAGTTTTATAAGCCATAATTACTATTGCTTAAATTACTGTCAAAACACATTTGTGATAACTGACCACTAATATTTAAGTAGTATTTTAATATTTGCAAAGCATTTAAGAAATACTTATTTAATTTTCACAGCAACCTTAGGTTGCTTTTATATACTTTTATTATCGCCACTTTCCAAAGGAGGAGATTGAGGTAGAGGGAGCTTAAGTGACTTGCCCAGGGTCATACAAGCTAGTAATTCTGAGTAAGTAAGTCTGAGACCAAATTTGGATTTCAGTCTTCTTCACTCAGGCCCTGCATTCTAGTTACTACAGCCACCTAGCTGATTTTGAATGTATTGTAACTGACCTAGAAAAGAAGAGGTAAGCCCCTGATTACTACATGGAAACTTCAGAATAGTGTGATGAAACTAAAGGCTGCCTCCAATTAATCTTGCTTTTTTATAGCAACAATGAAAGTTAGTAATCTACAGTGTTGTTCATTCATTACAATCATGTCTAACTCTGTGAACCCATTGGAGTTTTCTTGGCAAAGATTCTGAAATAATTTGCTGTTTTGTTCTCCAGTTCATTTTACAGATAAGGAAACTGAGGCAAACAGTTAAGATCATCCTGGGTGATCTAAGTATCTAAAGCCAAAGTTGAATTCAGGTTTTCCTGATTTCACACTAGGTACTCTATCTATAAATATAGTTGTATTTAAATTTATTTAATTTAAATTTAAATAATTGTATTTAACAACTTAATATATTCTTCAGTCTTCTTGTAAATTCTTTGATTTGTGCTGCACTGTCTCTCTCTCATCCATGAATTCATCTGAATGTGGGCCCAAGTATAATAATATAGTTCCATTTGTAACATTCTTTTCAGCACAGTTACTAAAGTAGTTTTCTCTGTTTCTAGCCTTCTGGCCGAAGGTAAAGCCTTTTCTTTAGAGTTGCCATAGTTAACTTTTTTGGTTTACTTAGATATATACTCATCGTATCTTCATTGGATATTGTTATTTTGTCACTGAGGCACTATCTTGGAAATCTATTGGTTATTTTAGAAAAAAAAAAAAAAAACATCCTTGCCTCCTTTATATTGGTTTTAGAAACTATGATCATAGCATTTTTACTTTGTTTCTATTCCACTTGTGCCAGGTCTTGGGGACCTTAGTTCCAAGGCCAACTTTGGAATTTTTTAATATGAAAAGACAAAGGAATTCTGTTTCCTGATTAATGGAGATAATTCTTTGAAAAGTAACCTCTGTTGTCTAAAGGTTTTAGACTTTATTAAATCTTGCTAATGCCTGTTAACAAATCTAAATATTCTTAATCTATTTTAGAATATTACTTCTTTCTTAATTGCTTCATTCTTCTTGATTAGTAATATTCTATGAGGAAAGATCACTGTTTTTCATAATTCTACCCTGTACTCTTGTATTTATTTTCACAGGAATTTTCTAATCAATTCTGTCTAAAACCAATAAGCCAGAACAAATCAGGAAACAAGTTTTATTATATTCAGAGTGTAACATTCTCCATTAGCCATTGATAAGAAATGTGTCATTCACAAATCAGCAAGCAATAATTATACATTATGTGAAATAAGGAAAAAGAAAAGTGGATATTCATTAAAATGCAGATGGCCATAAAAAGAAAAAGAATACGCTTGTGGAAAGAAAAATATTTATCATTTGCTACAAGAGATAAAGGAATTATTTTCTTAGTATAGTTAGTTTTACTGAATCAATGAAAACTATGTGTCAGGCTTGAAAGGGAGAAGGACTTTACAAGGACTCTGGAATCCTCCATCTTCAGCACCTAATTCTTTTTGTACTGAAAAGAAGAAAGAAGACAGTGAAGGACACCAGCTGCTGCCACTGATTTTGCAATTCATGAGGGATTATATAGTAGCAAAATATATAGAATATTCATTTGTTTTCAAAAAAAATTTGCTTCCAGCATCATGCCAGATAATCATACAGAATTTGACTCTTTCCTAACCTTTATTATCCAAATCTGTGGTTGCCTTTTATTAGCCAACATTTTGCAGTGCTTTGGTTTTTTTTTCCCTACATAATTTGCATGAATATTATTTAATCTCCTATAACTTCTTTTTCATGGATATGTAACATAGAGTAAAGACAATTTTGTCATAATTGCATAGATCAGAAATAGCATTCAGCATAATCTGAAAGTGATTCACTTAAACATTCTACTATAATGAAAACTAGTTTGCTATTTATTTATAAACCTTTTTTGTCAAATCAGTTTGGATGTTATTACAAATATGATTTTATATTTGTAATTTTTTAACGGTAATTTTATGAATGATTTAGTAATTACAAATTTTCTTATGTTCCCCAGTAAAAGAGGTACCTTTAATTTTGAAAAGCCAAAATTTTATTCCTTTTTCCTCCGTTTCTATTTTCCTATAAGTCTCTGTATTTTTTTAATCAAATATATAGACAGAATACATTATTTGATAAGAAATTTACACAATGCTATTTACTGATGCTTGGACTTAAATGTGTGACATTGATAATTAATCTTTTCATTATCATTGTTCCTTAAATACATTAAAAGGAAGCAAATAGCTTGTAGCAAAATAAATATATAAGTTCAATTTTTTAAAAGAAAATATTCAAGTTGGCTACTAAGAATCACTAGAAGTTTTCACTTGTGCTTTCAATTATGAAAAATGTGTGCATAGCATATAAATAAGCACTTATTGTGCCAATTGCTTTTTCTTTATCATCGTAATCAAGTTCACTTAATAGATTTTACAACATGCAGTATTGTAGATAATACGTTTTTCTGAGTGAAATTCTCATTTGATTAATTAAACATGAAAATGGATCAGCATAATTCTTTTCTTTTTACTCTAGGTTTGAGACTTTGCACTTTATTGGCAGATCTATATTTGTTCCTGACCTGTTTTAAGTGAAATTTAGATTTTCAAAAATCACTGTTAGAAATCACATTCTTAGCTTACAGAATATGAACAAATAAGTGACTTACCCAGGGTTACACAGCTACTACATGTCTAAAATCAGATTTGAATTCAGGTCTTCCTGATCCAAGACTCAGCACTCTATCTGCCAAGCCACCTAGCTACTCTTTTAATCAACAACAACTATAACAATAGTATTTATTAAGTTCCTACAATGTGCCAAGCATTGTACTAAACACTTTACAAATATTAATCTCATTTGATTCTCACAATCCTAGGATGTAGATGCTATTATTATCTTTATTTCAGAGTTGAGGAAGCCAAGATAAACCTCTTTGACTTGTAAATAATGTTATACATAGTGTTTGAGCACTGCATTATAAGTTCAAGGAACTCATTTACGTCATAGCCATTCTAATATATTCATCCTCTCACCCCCATATTTTGACTAAGAAGAGAACTCAGCTCAGACATTCATCATTTTTCACTTACATCTCCTCCTTAGGTACAATGTCATCTTGCCCCATCCCCTGCTTTTCAGTTTTCCTATCATGACCTTCCCATTTGATTATTAACTCCTTAAAGGCAGGGATGGATTTTGTTTGTTTGTTTATATCTCCTGTACTTAGCACAGTTCTTGGCATATAGTAAATACTTAATAATATTGCCAATTAAGGCAACCAGAGCATAGTAGAACTAGACTTTTTAAATGATGGTGCTAAACCACAAGAAATAGTTTTCTAGGTGCAAAGATAGCCAATCCAGTTCCCTTTCTCTGTTTTTCCTTTGGTGAGTTCAGCCTTGGGAAAATTAACCTAAAAGTTATTGATTCTAATGATGATCTTGAAGACAATCATGATACATGATCATTAGAGCAAGGCAATATGATGGGTTTTTTTTTTTCCTTATCAAGATTTCATTGATGAATCTCTTATAGTGTTCCCATTCCATCTTTTATTTCTTCCCATTTACCCCAGTGGTACACTTCATCTAATCCTCTATTTATATTAACAGGTATGGTGTGCACACATCATCTACTCTCCCATTTTCTATAGACTTTTCCCCACTGTTTTCTTAAAACATACTGAACAAGAAAATGACAAAGACTAGGGGAAAAGTCACCTCACAGAACTTTACATTTGGATGTGAATATATAGTTTAAAATGTAGCTATTACATCTTAAGAACTTATCATTGATTTAAAGATAAATAGTCTCAAGTATTTGGCCTGTTTTGGGGTTTTTTGAGCACCTACAGATATCTTCTGGAAAAATACTGTACTGACCTGTGGATTGATGAGTTCTATGGCCTTCCCAGCTTCCCATGCCTGGATCGAAATAAAAGATAAAATATTGTAGAAGCACAAGATGGCTTAATTAAATCAGAAATAAGTCACATATATACACACACTCCCACAGACCCAAAACCATTCATTACACTTAATATCAAATATTTCCTTCCTAAAAATAATCTTTTATAATTCTACATACCAAGAATAAAATTGAATTGGTTGAGTGGTCTGAGTTTTTGATATTATTGATCTTTGTAAAATAATGTACAAATCAGAAAGAGGTACTAAAGACCAAAGTTCCATTAACCAAATTTTCTCTCCCTGAAGTTTTATTAAAGTCAAAGAGTAAGCTATTAAGTGCTTACTGTGTGCCAGGCATTGGGCTAGGCCTTAGTTATAGAAAGTCAAAAAACAGTCTTGAGTAGTCTCAAGGAGCTTACAAAAGTCTGAATTCTCTTGAAGCTTCAGTTAAGTATCTGTCAAAGTCTGAATTAAAGGGAACTTTGGAAGTTAGAAAATGTAATAAACAATCCACTGACAAATAGAATAATGAACAAAGTTCTCCCTCTGAGCCTCATTAATTTCTCTAGTTTTCCCATATTTACTTTTGCATTCCACCCCTTCTCCCATATTTGCTTCAAGTAAATTGACAGTTTTTGTTGAGTTGTGGGGTTTTTTTTGTTTTGTTTTGTTTTGTTTTTTTCCTTTATAGGTATATTGGAAAGAGGAAATATAGAAACCTCAGATCAAAAGTTTTGAGATCCACTTCAATTAACTACTTTTCTATCTTCAGTTCTTTATTTAATTAGATTGTGCAAAGATCTATTTAATAAAATTGTGACTATTTATTTATTTTTTTCTTCTAGTGGAACTGGATCATAGGATTGATTTTGAACTCAGAGAAGGCCTTGTGGAAAGTCGATACTGGTCAGCTGTAACATCACATACTGCATATTGGTCATCCTTGGATATTGCCCTTTTTCTTTTAACTTTCATGTACAAACATGAACAAGACAATGATTCAAAACCAAAGTTAGACCCAATCTGAACTTTTGAAGGAACTTTAATGGCACAAAATTGTTGCTTGTTAAAATTCAGTATGTTTAAGACACAGAGGTTTCAGGCTTACGTATGTTTCGATTTTATTTGGAGCAAGAAATATTTGTATTTAAAAGCACCTAATTTTTATTTAAAAAAAAAATTTCACCCCTAACCTAAATAAGTTAATTTAAAATTTTCGGATAACAGTCTATACTGGTATTACATAAGAATGATTGGTAAGGAAGGTTTGATAGGGAAGACTTGAGAGGCCACTTTGGTAACAATAATAAAACTTGTAAGTTTATTAAGTATAAAAATTAAATCCAATTAATCAAATATATTGTACTTAAAAGTGCACAGTCCTGTTTATTTTATGTGAGAGTAAAAGACAGAAAGTGATATTTTAAATTAAAATCTACATTTTCCACAATAACAGAAGTCATTCTAACTACATATTTAGATTTTGTTGAATTTAATTTAATTAGAGTAATGCTTAGAAAAGAAACAAATGTGTTTATAATTTATTACTTCTATTTTATTCTAATGTTTGAAGGATCATTTTCAAAAAAAAAAACTTCATTGGGCATAATTTAAGAAGTACTTTTTTTTTTTTTTTTTTTTTTTTTTTTTTTACAGTGTTCATTTTTTTCCAGAAAAAAAATTTATTTTTACTTATCAGGTGAATATATAGACAATGTGGCAAATTTTCATTATTTGTTTTCATTAAAAAAAAAAAACAAAAAACCTTTGTAGTTTTCACACAAATAATATTCTAGTTCAGTTCTTTTTCCCTACAAAATTCTAAGATTCTTTAAAGTACTTATACAATATAAGAGAACTTTTTAAAAAATAGTTAAAAGCTATAAGTAAAAAAATTTAATATCTCAAATTCTGTTAAAAATGTTTTCTAGCTGTTTAACAGAATATAAATAATTGCAGTTATAAGACACTAGAAGAGTTTTCTTCAAGATAAAGTCTTCATAATGCTTTTCATCTGAGGAGCTCAAAATGCCTTTAAAGTCATTCAGTTATCCTCACAGTTGTTCCCAGAGGTAAATAAATGAATATTTACAAATGAAAAATGTTTTCATTTTACAGATGAGTAAACTGAGGCACCAAGATTTTTAAGTGCCTTGAGCTATATTACATAACAAATTAGAAAAATAGATTGCAGTCAAATTTCTCTCCTCTTTATTATTAGCAAGAACAATTCATATTCAGATTTGTAATCTGTTAGATGTCTGCAAATTATAATAACATGTTACACCCTCATAGTTTACACAAGAAAAGCCATGGAACCAACAGTCTTCCTCTTCCATTCTTATAAATATATCACATGAGAATGAGATGTTTAAAAGGTAATTGCCAGGAAAGAATCATCTGCCTCACCTTCCATTTCATCTCTTCAGAGTAGTACCATAAAGACATCTCTGATTTTCCTTGTGTTTTTATCCATATGTGTGCATCATGCGCGCACGTGCGTGCGTGTGTATGTGTATGTGTGTTTGTGTGTGTGTTTTCACAGACACATAAGTGTCAGTCATATTGTCTATTTTGGACTTTCCATAAATTTATATAAAGTAAACCAATAATTTGAGATTTGAAAAAAATAAGACCATATTATGTAGCATATGATTCACTAAGAAACCTTTGCTATAAAAAGCTATTAATGAGATCCTAGCAATGCTGAAGCAATTCTCTTTCAAGTTTAGAAATTCCCATGAACTTGGGTCATTTCCTTTGCCTGTTTATTTCTTTGGGTCCAGTTCAGTTCTCAGGAAAAACAAACATTTCAAACAACTGACTGAATCATTTATAAGGTACTTGAAAGTTTCTCCCTATTTATAGATTGACACTTACTCTAAACTGTTTTTAAGGTTTTTCTTCATATTTGGAATGCAAAGCATTCCTTTTACCTGAAAAAGAGTGAAGACTATAATGTCCATTTGATTTGATGATTTTACAATGAATGGAAAACATTCATCCATCTATGGAAGAAGTTTTTTCTGTTTTGTTCCATATTAAGAAGTGTTCCATAGCACATGAAGTATAGTGTCTTTGATATTTTGAAGTTCTGTACATTGAGAAAGATCAGATTGCTTATTCTGTTTTATCTTTAAATGAGACCTTCTGGCCAGCATAATCTTCTTTTCTTTTTTTAATATAAGAAGATTATGTATTGATAGATGCTACAATTTTGATTTTGTAGGATTGTACTTATTTCTATAGCTCTGCATATTGTTCATGGGATGTACCTGTTCATATTCAAGTAACACCCTGTATGTAATTCAGGCGTGATTTATGTCAGTTACTAGGTAAGTAACATTTGTGCATCCTTATTTAAGCAACTCTAAAATTGGCCATAAATTTATTTGTTATTTAATGTATCTGTGGTGATTATCCTGAGTACTGTTCAAATAATTCCATCTTATTACAGTTTCCCAAAAGTTATTAAAAGTTACAATGGAGAAACATCTTGATTGAAAATCATGCCATTAAAGAATATTTTATTTAAAATTTATCTAAAATTAATTTTTATTATTTCCCTTTTTTTTAACCTGTAAAGCATAGTTACTTGCTAGGCTTTCAATTAAAGTAAATTATCATTGTTTCATAATTGAATTTTTCTATGTTTATAAACCTTAATTGTAAATCCTACTTGATTTTTACAAGCTCCTCTTCCATGGAGAGGTTTAGGAAGTTTATATTTTCTTTGTTTATATTGGATACCAACTGGAATATTTACTCTGTCATGGGTTTCCTAATAGAGAATTAAATTTTTTTTTCGTTGAAAAAAATCACTGGAGAAAAGTTGAACTATTTTTTCCCTCAAAAAAAAAAAAAAAATACATTCCCCTGGCAGATTATACTAAAAGCATGAGCTTTTTCTTTATCTTTGCTTTTGGATAGAGCACTTTTATACTTTCTCTCTTCCCTGTAATTGAGGCAAATCTTGAGAGGGAATATTTATATTCATAAAAATAAATGTAGTTTCCTGTTACATCAAGCTTGTTTTAATATTTAAAATATTAAACATTTTCCTTTAAAGAAATTTAAAATATTTTAAATACCGTTTCTCACCTTTTAGCAGGAAAGAATATCTAACCCCTTTTGTTAGCTTTCTGTATTTTCTGTGTTACAGCACACTTTTCTTTTGTAATATTCATTTTCAGTATCATCCATGCTTAATTTTCAGAAATATGGATTGGTCTTCTGCTTTTGGAGAGAATTCCCATGAGAGGTGGGAAATAAAAATTTCTAATCCTCAGCATTCTGAGGATTGCCATAACATTTTATGGCAACGATCCAAAATTAAGCCATATTTCCCTATGAGAGTTTGAGGAATTTTTTGCCTCTTTTTGTCATTGTGCATTTCTCAAAAGCCACTAGCTGTGGAATACTGTGGTTACCCTGAGACATGCAATTTATTTCCTTTCAAGTTTTATATCCCTTCCTATTAGCTCAACCTTTTTTATTTAGTTAGGTGAAATAGTTGGTTATGGTAGCAATTAAAGTTTGGGTTTTTTTTTTTTCCTTTTCTCTGTAGGGATATATGAATGTGATGGAGTTTAGAGCTAGATTCAGTGCTACAAAGCTAAGGCATGCACTTGTTATCTCCACACCATTCAGGTTCATCTTCTACTTTCTCAAGTTCATAGGCAATCTAATCAATATATCTTAGTATAACATCAAACATTATAAATCCTTCCCCCTAAAATAATAATTTAGAATTCTTACCCTTCTTGATCATCTCCTTCCCCACGTTTTTCTTATTTTTCTTACTTCCCACTTCAATTACAGTCTTCCAAATTTTAATTCACTACTAATTGTCCCACGATATGTTAGTAACAGAGAGCATAAAAAACACAGCCAGTTGTTGTTGCATCTAGGTTGACTTATTTCCCTCCTGCTACTAGTCAGAGTGAGACAGAAAAGAGACACATAAAATGAGCAGAAATTTCCCCCATTACAGCTTTCTAAGGCAGACTAGGAGAGAAAGATTATAGAAATATACTCCACTTGCTCTCACTAGTTGAATTTGCCAACTAGTTTAAAACATGGCATATAACATGGCTGGATCTGATTTATTTTAGGAAAATCATTTTACTGGTTAATAGTAGATTGGGGAGAGATGAGGCAGACCCACTAGCAAGCTATTATAATAATCCAAGTCTGTAGAGGTCATTACTCTATACAAGATCATGAATTTAATTTCCCACATGAACCAGTTAGCTTCTTTGTGTTCCATGAAGAACCTTATTTATAATTAGTCTCTTGTTGTGGGCTTGTCCTGACTCAGACTGGCCCCATGGTAATTTGGTTACAATAATGAAATAAAATGAGACATTTATATATTGTTTGACAAAGTTTTACTTATCCAAAAACTAACCCAATATTTATTCTAATAAATCTTACATAAAAATAGCTGGTAACGTATATAGTTTTGTGACGTATTCTATAGTTTTATGATTCTTGATGGTTTTGGTAAGTATATATTTTTTCTCATTTGATTATCACAAAAACCTGGTAAAACAAATTAATGCAAATATAGGATAATGCTCTGATCATTCAGCAATTAATAAAAGAAAATATCTACCTATAGCCAGAGAAAGATATTCAATAAGGATGCCCATTTTATAAATGAAGCTAACTGTGGTTCAAAAAAGTGAGTTTCCTTTAGGCTTAACTAGCAAATGTCAGAATTAAAATCTAAATCCTAGTGTCTTCTAACTCCAGGCACCTTCTGATACATAATTTAAGTTTACTTCATAACTGATGAATCTATGATTTCATCATATATCATTATAATACAACTAAATATCTATAAATATAAATAAATGACAACTACTCCATATATTGTCCTGCACAAGTTCTTCAGAGAAGTTACTGAACACAATGGAGATTTCACTTTGTTGTTATAGTATTTCAGGGTGGCCACAAAGCTTATATCAGCTCTCTATTGTTTTTTCTACTACCTCTCCTTTCCTAAGCATGTCTTTTTTGGATTCTTTTGTGAAATTTTTCATGAAATAACTTTCCTAAATATTGTCTAGAACACCACAATCCTAGTCACTCAAACTAGGTATCATCCTTGACTCTTCACTTCTCAATCATTTACCAATTCCTATTGATTGTATCTTTCCTCTCATAACACTGTCATAACCTCATCACCTCATACCTGGACTACTGCAATAACCTTCATGCTAATTTCTCTGCTTCACATTTCTTCCCACTTAAGTCCATATTTTACTGAGCTGTTAAATTGATTTTCCTAAAGTTCAGGTCTAGCCATGTTATTCTTCTATTCAATAAACTCCCAGGCATACTTCAAATATAAACATAATATATTCCAGTTTCAAATATAAAATCTTCTGTTTGGTTTTCAAAGCCCTTCAAAACCTAACCCCTCCATCCTTCATCTTTCCAGTTTTGTTACATCTTCATATTCTTTGCTATCTGGCTTCCTTGCTATTCCTCCTTGCAAGTCACTCCATTTCCCAGTGCCTTGGGTTTTCATCAGCTATTCCTCCATTCCTAGAATTAATCTTCTTTTCCTGACTTTCTTGACTTCATTCAGATCCCGCTAAAAATCCCATCTTCTGCAAGAAGATGGTTTCCCAAACCCCTAATTTAGCTTAGCTAAATAGTAGCATACTTAGCATAGTGCTTGGCACATATTTATTGCTTTGTTATTGCATGTTGATTTGACATATTGTTGTTAGGAATATTTTATCATCTACTTGTTTACACCATCTTTTCATGGCTTTTTTTTTTTTTAATGTCAAGTGATAACTTTAAATATGCAACATATTCAAAGAAAGATCTGATAAGCACCTCTGGTAATATGTTACAGAATGCTGCAACCCCTTTGAACAAAATGAGGAATTTGGCCCAATTAAAAGTAGGACTGGATGAATGTTATTAATTGGGCATCAGGCCAGATGCCTGATAGTTTAGATTTGATATGAAATATTTGATAGATCATTCAGTAATTATCAAAAAATTTACTTAGAAGCAGGAGAATAATTTAGTTAAGTAAATTTTACCCATCATGATCCACCAGGCAAAAATCTTGAGTGTACCAGGAACCTTGTGACTGTTTTGCATTTAGGTGAGTGGAAAGTGCTATCGACAGCCTGTCCAAACAATTCTTGCCTTTTAAGAAAAACAATACGTATTAAGGAAAAACTAGTTTTACTTGCATGGGGATGAGAATTAGAATATTGCTCCCATCATATTGTACTCCTGAAGGTCTTCCAGAGTAGTGGTGACAAACTCAAATAGAAATAGGATCGCTAAAGTGTACATAAGGATCATTTCAGACCCCATGTTGACTTTAGAAAACTACATGACGACATTTGAGTATTTTATTTTTCCCCAATTACATCTTTTGATTTTTTATTTTGTTTAGTTTTTTTAAAATGGCTTTTTATTTTCAAAATAGATGCAAAATACATTCAACATTCACCCTTGCAAAACCTTGTGTTCCACATTTTTCTTCCTCCCTTCTCCCTACTCACCTCCCCTAAACAGCAACTAATATATGTTAAATATGTGTAATTCTTCTATACATATTTCCACATTTACCATGTTGCACAAAAAAAAAAAAAAAAACCAGATTAAAAAGAGGAAAAAAAGGAAAAAGGAAAAAAAAAAAAGCAAACAAAAAAGGTGCAAATACTATGTTGTAATCTATATTCAATCACCATAATCCTCTTTATGGATGAAGACTCCATCACAAGTCTCCCAATTACATTTTATTGTGGTTCTGGCCACACTCGGAGTATTATAGGCCTTGTATTTGATACTTCTATTTTAAAGAACTGTTTAAAATGAGCTTAAGGTGACCTTCAATAGGTAGCATCTAAGAGGAAAACCAAAGGCCAACTAAAATAGAATAAGCAACATAATTCCCTGAGGGAATCTAGGAAAGTCCAGGTCTAAAATACCAAAAGATTGCAATTGGCAATCTCAATTTTAAAAGGTGACAATAAATGAAAGGAACATCAGTGGTGCAGCAAAAAGATTACAGTCATTACAGGTTAGGAAGAATTGCTATGGTTACCACTTAGGATGCCTTTACCTCCATTTTCCTGGTAGGGAAGTGGAGCAGGGAGGTGGGGGCTAGAAGAAAGAGTAAAAGAAAAAGGAGAAATACATCCTATGAAAAGTCTCTGAAGAATTTCCCCAATTTAACCTCCCACTTATTTTCAGAAAAATGTTTTTTAGGTATATGTTTAATTTGTCAATTTCGTTTTTATTGAAGAAAATCTTGAGATGTAAAGTACTTAATTTGGGTATATACCCACAATTTAATGTCCTCTTATTGTTGTTCCCTCTCCACAGTCCCTTGGTCCTCTAGGTTTTCCTTGCAGAGGAATTGTGTGCACTGATCATTAGGGGAAGTTTTAGAAGCAATGCAGAGGAATTAATCAGTTCTAGATTATAGTAAGCAATTATGCTTGCCTTCTCTGCCTGTTAGTTTTTGCTGTCAGTTACTACTGAGGCCTGCATGTCTGTCCACTGCCCATATTTATGCCTACTGCCCCTGTTGGCACTAAGGCTCACATGCTTGATGCCTCCTGCCAACAACACAAATCCAAGTACCTGGATTCTATCAAACATTCTAAGAACAATTCCATTATTCTATAAGCAGTTAAAAATGGGGGGGAAAGCAACTTAATAGCAATCTAAGAACATTCAACTAAATGAGAATTTGAAGGAGAAACTACAAATTTTTCCAGCTTAATATCACAATTTTGATCTTCAGCCCAGTTTCCAGGACAGGAACCGTATTTGATAAGGGTGGCATAGAATCAAAGACTCGGTGTGAACTAAAGCAACAGTGTAGGGTTGCTGATAGCAAACCCCTGGCCTAAAGCAAGGGATCAAATTAGAAGCAAGAATTCAGTATGCATTATTCATTATGCTCACAACCTGTGGCCAGGATCAGCTCAGCCAGATCAGGAGGAGCTTCTCAACTGACTAGACTCCCAGAACTCAGTCCTTAGGCATCAGTCTGAGATTCTGGGAACTGATCAGATTCACCCTAGGCTTAAAAAAACAACTAGGAATCTTCCAGAGAAGCTAGGAACTTCATGAACTTAAGCACCAAGAGCTCTGGGCTAGATTATAGAATAATATATAGAATTATAGAAATAATCAACTTCAGTCCCTAGTCAAAGACAATAATTCGGGCCTAGAGCACTTTATATTCAGGATCTAGAATCTCTAACCCAGAATCCTCCACCTAAGAAAGCAGAGTCAAGATCATCATCCAGACAATCCAGAATCACAGAAAGCCTAGAAAGAGTTCCTATTATGAAGCCAGTGATGCCATGTTGTCTAGATCAGAGCTACTTCCAACTTCTTTCCACTTGCACCTGCTTTTTGCTTAAGTTTTTATATGACCCAAGGTATACAGGTATGTACAATAAGTACAAATCAAATATTTAATGATAAGTTTGATTATGATGTGATATGATGAAATTATGATTTCATGACCACATTCAGTTACATGACCCCATATGGGGTTATGACCCATACTTTAAGAAGCTTTGGTCTGGATTGTTAGAATGACTTTAAAAAAAAAAAAAAAAAAAAAAAACCAAAGGCCTTTCATGATGCCTAAAATACCTGACACAAACTCAGAAGAAAACAGCAAAGACCCAAACAAAAAATAACTTGTCTGTAGATCAAATAGAATTCCTAGAAAAGTTGAGTTTTTAAAGAGTTTAAATAATATAATTTAAATGGAAGTAGCAGTGGAAAGAATTAAAAAAGAAAGACTTCAAGGCATATAATGAAAAAGATAGACTAACTTCTCTGATCCACTGGACTTCTAAAATCTTTACAAAACTATAAAAGATAAACCAGCTGTCTACATGATTTAGGATATTAAGCCTTTCAGTGGAATAGGTTAGGTTCATAGGACAAAATAGTCAATGACTACAGTACTAGTTGTTTGACAAACCCAAAGACCCCAGCTTTTGGGATAAGAGTTCACTATTTGACAAACTGGGAAAATTGGAAACTAGTATGGCAGAAACTAGGTATTGACCCACTCTTAACACCATATAACAAGATAAGGTCAAAATGGTTCATGATCTAGACATAAAGAATATTATAAACAAATTAGAAATATAGTTTACCTCTTACATCTGTGGAGGAGGAAGAAATTTGTGACCAAAGGAAAACTAGAGACCATTATTAATCACAAGATAATTTTAAGTTAAAAAGTTTTTGTACAAACAAAACTAATGCAGACAAGATTAGAAGGGAAGCAATAAACTGGGAAAACATTTTTACATTCAAGGCCTAATTTCTAAAATATATAGAGAATTGACTCAAATTTATAAAAATTCAAGCCATTCTCCAATTGGTAAATGATCAAATGATATGGACAGTTTTCAGATGAAGAAATTGAAACTTTTTAGTCATATGAAAAAGTTCTCTAAATCATTGTTGATCAGAGAAATGCACATTAAGACAATTCTGAGAACACTACACACCCCTCAGATTTCCTAACATGACAGGAAAAGATGATGAATGTTGGAGGGAATGTGGGAAAACTGGGACACTGATACATTGTTGGTGGAACTGTGAATAGATCCAACCATTCTGGAGAGCAGTTTGGAACTATGCCCCAAGAATTATCAAACTCTGCATACCCTTTGACCTAGTAGTGTTTCTACTGGGCTTATAACCCAAAGAAATCTTAAAGGGAAAGAACCCACATGTGCAAGACAGCCCTTTTGTAGTGGCAAGAAACTGGAAACAATGGATGCCCATCAGTTGGAGAATGGTTGGATAAGTTATGGTATATGAATGTTCTAGAATATTATTCTATAAGAAATGGCCAGCAGGATGATTTCAGAAAGGCCTGGCGAGACTTGCATGAACTGATACTAAGTGAAATGAGCAGAACCGGAAGATCATTGTACACAATTGCAATGTTATATGATGATCAATTTCAATTCTGATATACACGGCTTTCTTCAACAATGATATGCTTCAGATCAATTCCAATGGTCTTGTGATCAAAAAAAGCCATCTACCCCCAGAGAGAGAACTGTGGGACCTGAGTGTGGTTCACAACAATGTCTTTGCATTTTATTTTCATTTTCTTTTCTGGTCTGATTTGATTTTTCTTGTACGGCAATATAATTGTATAATTATGTAGGCATATATCGGATTTAACATTTCTGCCATGTTTGACATATATTGGACTACTTGCCATCTAGGGGAGAGGGCTGGGAGAAAGGAAAACTGGAACACTAGGTTTTGCAAGGACTAATGTTGCAGAATTATCTATGCATATGTTTTGAAAAATAAAAAAACTTTAATAGAAAAATTATGCATACGTTTTGAAAATTAAAAGCTTTAAAAATAGACTTTGATGTTCAGCTCACTCAGCAATCCATCTCTACATTTTACACAACAGCACTAAGGCTGTGCTAAAGGACCCACTATCTGATTGGCCACAAAACCTAATCCACAACCTGGTCTCCCATCCTTCAGTACCCTGAACAACCTAGCTGACTAGTCCTCTAGATTTAAGTTCACTGAGATCATATAGCTAATTCAATGACTGGCATGCTGCAGAAGATCTCTGCTGGAAAACCAAATGGAAAGGGGCAGGGCACATGTCTAGGCTGGAAATAGAATTCAACATTATCTCACCACCTTTTCTCTCAGAACCTTAGAGATTCAAACTACAAAAATTAATGCTACAGCACCAGCATGGCAGCTCCCTGCTGGTCCCAGGCCAGAAAAATTATAGTTGTGGGCTATTGGGATAAAATGTGTGTGTGTGCATGTTTGTACACGTGTGTACTGCATGTGATCGTACAAGTGTATTTGTACATCTGTGCACATTTGTACATGTTTATGCATGTCTGTGTGCACCTTTGTGTGTATTGAATGTGCGTATACATGTGTGTATGTGAATCTGAGCATGTTTGTACATGTGTGTGGGTTTACATCTGTACATTTGAATGTGTATGTGTGTCTGCATTGTACATGCATGTGTGTGTGTGTTGGAGTTTGAGAGAAGGGTTTCTCTGTAATATTTCAGTTCTTTCCCCCCATAACATCTTCATTGGTGTACCATGAATTTCCCAGCATGGGAGGAAACATTCTTTGACATTTATCCCTCAAGTAAACCACCATTAAAGACAAAAAAGGAAGAAAGAGAGAAGAATGGCTGGGAAGGAGAGGTAAAAGAGGGAGATTGAAATTACCAAAGATCTCAGGGAGTAGAAAACCCAGATAAATCTAAAGAGATGCAAGTGGTGGAGGGGGGTAGAGCCAAGATAGAGAAGTAGAGGAAGTCCTCAGCCAACTTCTCCTAACATTTCCCTTCAGACAACTTTAAAATAAGGCCTTTAATCAAATTGTAGAGAGGCAAAGGCAACAAAAAGTCTGGATGAGATTTCTTTCAGACCAAGACAATTTATGAAGTTGGAAGGAGAGATCTGTGACATGGGGATGGACTCAGAGTCCACATGGAGCAATATCAGTGGTGGGACTGGGGAGTGGTGACAGAAGCAGCATCAACTTCAGGAGTGCTCAAACCAAAGATGCTAAAGGGAGCTGGCAAATGGTCAGTAGAAGATTGCAAGAGACCCCTGTGCTAGCCCTAGACACAGGACTACCCACTTCATGGTCACAGTTCAAGGACAGAGGAATACTTGTGGTTAAAAGGGAACATAGGGTCTGGAATTGCCCTTTGGGCACTTTCAGGCCTAAAGAAGCAAGGACTCTGAAGGGCAAGATCAGAAGGAAAGCAGAAAACTGAAGCAAAGTTTTTATAGATTCTCAGATGAAGATCTCATTTCTCAAAATATATAAACACTTTGTCAAATTATAAGAATGCAAGTTGTTTCCCAGTTAATAACTGGTTTAAGGATATGAACAATAGATATGAACAATATGAAGAAATCAAAACAATTTATAATCTACGAAAAAATGCCTAAAATCATTATTGATTAGAAAAATACAAATTAAAATAACTTTAGGATAGCATTTTGCACCAATCAGAATGGCTAAAATGATAGAAGAGGAAAGTGACAAATGTTGGAGGAGATATAAAAAAGTGGGGACCTTAGTTCATTGTTGGTAGATCTGTGAGCTAATCCAATCATTTTGGAGAAAATTTTGGAATTATACCCAAAGAGTTATTAAATTATCTATAACCTTTAACCCAGCAATACCACTAATAGGTCTGATTCCTAATATAATTAGGAAAAATGTAAAAGAACTTATCTGTTCTAAAACATTTAGAGCAGTTCTCTTTGTGGCATTAAAAAATTGGAAATTGAAGGGATACCCATCATTTGAGAAATGACTAAACAAATTGTAGAATATGTTCATGATGATGAGTTCATTGATTTTAGAAAAACATGGAGAAAAACTCAACAAAATAATGAAGGGTGAAATGAGCAGAATCAAAGACAACATTGTATCCAATAATAGCAGGTTTGTTTTAAAAACAATTTTGAGCAACTGACTATTATAGCATTCTGACTCAAAGATCCTGAAGAGGGAGGGAAACAACAGTTTCCCTTTAAGAAACGATTTCCTTATGATCTGTGATCCCTTTGGAATCTCAGCCCTTCCTGGGGAAGGCATACTCCCTCAGATAAGTTATCTTTCCCGGATGCCAGAGCCTTTGATTTAATTAGAAATCTTGGTCAAAAGGCACACTTTTGAAGTATTAATTCCAATAGGAGATCTGGGGTGAAAACTGATGAGGCTCTAAGCCTGAGAACCTGAGTCCTGAAGCCCCAAGACTCCTTAAAAAGGGCAGTATTTGGACTAGTTTCTTGCAGATGGCCCAAGCAATTTGCTAAGACCCTGCCCACTGATTCTCTCACTGTAAAATTCCATTTCCCTAATAGGTCTTTGCCACTATAGAAGTCAGTCCCTTGGCAAACTGATTTTTATCCAATAATAAACTTTCATTTTGCAATTAATAATTCGGGAATAAGTGAATTCTTTCACTTTTAAATCTGTGGCTGATTAAAGGGGACTGTAACAACTTTCTTATTGTCACTAACCTCCTCACCACCAGGAATTGAGGGTTTTCAAACCTCATCATTTGGGTTCCCTGACCAGGAAATCCCCGAAGATCTGGACAAAGTAAAAGACTTTTCCCCCCCATTCTGTAGTGGACATCCAAACTGGATTTGAGTTGTTGGATCCCCTGGCCCGAGCAGTATTCTTCTAGGGAGAATACCTGCAATCTCTGACAAAAGGCCTCCTTTTGTTACACTCTGTCTCTAGAGGTGTCTAGAGATGAGATGCTATGTCTAGAGATGAAATGCTATAGAATTTGAGGAAAATCAAAGCTTTTTCCTGTATAAAATGAAAAACACCAATTTGGCTTAAGAAAAATCCCCTAACTAGAAAGCTTAAGATGCTTAGGGGGTTCCTTTGCATCTCAAACCACTCCTAAATTCCTTTTTCTCTCACTTGACTTGAATCCCAGATCTTCCAGCTTTTTCAGGATTCTGATTTTAAGTGCTGCCCTCAGGCAGAAACTGCTAACACACTGAGAGGAAGTGCCCCTTTCAAAGCTAAACTCCCCCACCCCAAATCAAGGAGAAATCTGGCTATTACTCTGGGGATCCCAGCCAACTTTTTCAGGGGTCTAAGGCCAGCACCCTCTTTGATCTGAACTGGGGAGATAATGGAGAAACCTAGAAAAGTCAAGCTTGAGCCCTCAAGCTTCTCCCACCCAGCTGTTACCTATAGCTGCAGAAGACATTAATGACAGGAATTAGGCTGTAGCCAAAAAGAAAGGTCATGGAATTAAAGTGAGATTTGGAGACATGTCTCTACTCTTGGCTGCTCCTCCCAGGAACTATAGGGATTGATCGGTCTCCCCAATGCCCTGTCCTTTGGCAGGAATTTGGGGCTTGGTCAAGCTCCCCCTTGCTCCAGTTCCAACACTGAATCAGAACCCCCACTATTCGGGAAGTGGCCAAGTAAGAAAATTGCATTTCATTCTCCTTCGTTCTCAGTCTGCAACTCTGGTCTCTCTTCCCTCTCCTCTGTTATGGGTCAGGACTTGAAACAAGGTGCTAAGTCACTGGAATTGATAGACAATGCTTATGTACTTAGTTCACATCTTTAAGAGAGTTCATACATGAGAGTTCACACCTTTAGAGAGTATATATAAGCTAGGAGCCTCAACTAAAATTGACTTCAGGAGATTCACAAGACAGAAACTCACAAGCCCACAGTCAGATTCATTCTATTTTCCACCTTTGTGCTAGCTGGAGGCTGAAGGACAAACCTTTGCATTGGGAGACATTCAGAGGGAGTTCTTGGAACCAAGGAGAGAGATAAGTCTCTATTAAAGCTAGCCAGGTCCCATGAAAAGATTCAAGACTTTGAAGGAAAAAAATAAAGGATTTGGACTTCAACTCCTGGCTGCATTTAGCCCCCCAAGAAACCTACTCCCAGAGATCATTATATTTTAGAGAAGAATATTATATTTTGACGCCTGACCATGGGACCAAGAATCTTCATCTGTGACTCAGAAATTAGGGTGAGTACAACAAGGAAACTTTGTTAAAGAGCTAAAGTAGAATTTCACCTAAAATGGGACAGATGTTTAGAAAACAGCCTTTTGTTTCTCTTCAAGGAAAATGTGTATAGAGAATTGTCGAAATTATGAAAAGCCAAGGTTTGATTATAATTTGGGAGCAGATCACTGAACTTTTAGAAACTGTACAGTACATATCTCCTTGGTTCTCTATGGAAAAAGAATTGGATCTAGAGAAATGGAAATTAGGAGAGCAACTATGTGAATATTTCAATGATAATGGACCTGACTCAATTTCCAAAACACACTTAATACATACAATTTATTATGACTGGCTTTAAGAAATTATATAAGTTATAGAATAAGGAAAAAAGAAGAAAGAGCAGGAAAGGGAAGATCCAACTAAACTAGGTGAAAAGGATGAAGAATTAGATAAGAATGGAGTTAAGTACAATTCTGAGTGTGGCCCTTCACAACAGGAGCGTTTCCCATCTCCTCATCCCTTAATTAACCCTTCATGAATGGAGGGAGGAGGAGGAGGGGGAGAGGCAGAAAGACAATCAGCATCTCTTATTAAACAGCCTATGACAAGATTACAAAAAGTACTAGTTAAAGCAAAAAATGAAGGACAGGATGTATCTGATTTAATACATGCATACCCTGTGATTGAAGAGCTTGACTCTTTAGGTCAAAAAAGGAGAAGATACACTCCTTTTGATCTGGACAAAACTTGTGGCTTTCAGAGTATCATGAATTATGTAGGATTCAAGCTCAATGAAATAGGCAAACAAGAATTAATGTACAAATCACTTATGACCAACTAGCAGGTGAAGGTCAGTATGGAAAGAATTCATAACAGATTGCTTATGAGCAGATTGCAACTGCTGCAACAAAAGCTTGGGGTTCCCTCCCCGGACAAAAAGATCCAGGGGAAGCCTTCACAAAAAAAGAGCAAGATCCCAATGAACCCTTTGTGGATTTTTTGGGACATCTGCAAACTGCTGTCACAAGAACCATTGTAGAATATGCAGCTACAGAAATAATAATCAGACATCTGGCTAAGGAAAATGCCAATGAGGTTTGCAAAAGAATTATATGGGGACTACACAAAGATGCTCCTTTAGAGGAGATCATAAGACGTTGTGCCACAGTGGACACAAATGCCTATTATACCCAGATTATGATGAACATGGGAAGACAGAGTTCCTCTTGGCAAGGGACTTCTAGAGAGAGTCATCGATTTTTCAGTGTGGAAAAGTTGAACATCGTAGAGCTCAGTGTAGATATTCAAGAAGACTTAAAACCCTATGTCCAAAATGCCACAAGGGCTTCCACTGGGCCTCAGAATGTAGATTGACCCAGGGAAATGAGAGGTGGGGCCCAGCCCCAAGATATCATACAAAAGACAGGTGGGGCATGATGGCAGCTGAGTTTACACCCAAGAGTCTTTAGAAGGTCAGGACTCTGATGTGATCTATCAGCTAAAAAGCAATCACATGGCAGAAAGGGATACCATGATCAGTCAGCCAAAATCAGATAGCAGAAAGGGACTACACTTGAGGGGAACACAGGCCTTTTAAACTAACAGGGCAATGTCCACTGCAAACAGCTTCAATATAGTTACCAAGTAATGAGGAAAAATCCCAAAAGTGGTAAATAGAAGGTACTAGATAGGTTAACTGCTTGGGAGAGAGGATTTGCTTGTATTTTTACAGATAGAGAAGGAAACAGATGGGTTACAGAGACAGAAAAGGAGAAAAACTTCAAAAGAAAGGAGAAGACCTAAGAAATATCTGACACTAAAAGAGCATGGCTGATAATGACACTATTGCAGGACTTGAAAACCAGCATGAATCATTGAGTTCCTTGATATGAAAAATTGTTGATAAAGATTGTTGCAGGACTTCAAACCTTGAGGAATTATTGGATTCCTGGCACATGAAGTAATGGACCATGGATTCCTTTTGGACTATTTCTAGGACTTATGGACATGTATAATTCCTCATGTTGTTATTTGTTACATCACTACTAGCCTATGTTATATTGTTATGTGTTTATATAATTTATGCAATTATGTGTAATATCTCCCATATTGATGGATTTATGTATATCTATTTCAAGTGAGCCCCTTCAGAAATCCACTAATCTGATTTGATTATTTCATTATTGAAAAATTGGAACTGATTTGGTTCATCTCATTGTTGAAGAGAGCCATGTCCATCAAAATTGATCATCATATAGTATTGTTGTTGAAGTATATAAGGGAGTTTTCATCTCCCTTCCTGAGATGTCAGGGAAGGTGTGATCACCTCTTTTTATGGTGTTTTCACTCCTTTTTTGAGCAGTCAGGGAAGATGTGATCACCTTCTTTTTGGGGATTCTCATCTTCTTGAGAAGTCAGGGAGGTCATGACCACTTATGTTCTAAATCAAAAGAAAGTGGGAGATGTTATGGGCCAGAACTTGAAACAAGGTGCTAAGTCACTGGAATTGATAGAGACAATACTTATGTACTTAGTTCATACCTTTAAGCGAGTTCACACATGAGAGTTCACACATTTAGAGAGCATATATAAGCTAGGAGCCTCAACTAGGATTGACTTCAGGAGATTCACAAGACAGAAACCCACAAGCCCACTCTCTCAGAGGCGGAGTCAGATTCATTCCATTTTCCACCTTTGTGCTGGCTGGAGGCTGAAGGACAAACCTTTGCATTGGGAGTCATTCAGAGGGAGCTCTTGGAACCAAGGAGAGAGATAAGCCTCTATTAAAGCTAGCCAGGTCCCAGGAAAAGATTCAAGACTTTGAAGGAAAAAATAAAGGATTTGGACTTCAACTCCTGACTGCATTTGGGATTATTACATAGAACTGAAAGGAAGGCTGCCTCCAGAAGTCCCCCAAGAAACCTGTTCCCAGAGAACATTACAATTTAGAGCAGAACATTACATTCCTCTATCAAGTGGGGATTATAGAGGAACTCAAGACCTGTCTCAGATCTCTCCTCTGCCTTGTTGGCTTGGTAGCCTATCTATACAGTGGGGAGACTGGGGGACTCAATCTTATCTTCTCAAACCTCCAGAAAAATTTTTCACCCAACTTTTTATGTTTTTTTTTTATTTACAAGATATATGCATGGGTAATTTTTTCAGTATTGACCCTTCCAAAACCTTCTGTTCCAACTTTTCCCTTCCCCCAACCCCCTCCCCTAGATGACAGGTAGACCCATACATTTTAAATGTGTTAAAGTATATGTTTAATACAATATTTGTATACATATCCATACAGTTATTTTGTTGCACAAGAAAAATCAGAGTTAGACATAAGGTAAAAATTACCTGAGAAGGAAATCAAAAATACAAGTGGACAAAAACAGAGGGAGTGGAAATGCTAAATTGTAGCTCATAGTTCTTTTGCTGGGTGTAGCTGGTTCTCTTAATTTTTGAAAAATTGGAACTGATTTGGTTCATCTCATTGTTGAAGAGAGCCATGTCCATCAGAATTGATCATCACATATTGTTGTTGAAGTATATAATGATTTCCTGGTCCTGCTCATTTCACCTAGCATCAGTTCATGTAAGTCTCTCCAGGGCTTTCTAAAATCATCCTGCTGGTCATTTCTTATAGAACAATAATATTCCATAACATTCATATAACACAACTTGGAGCCATTCTCCAATTGATGGGCATCCACTCAATTTGCAGTTTCTTGTCACTACAAAAAGGGCTGCCATAAACATTTTGGCATATGCAGGTCCCTTTCCCTTCTTTAAGATCTCTTTGGGATATAAGCCCATTAACAACACTGCTGGATGAAAGGGTATGTACAGTTTGATAATTTTTTGAGCATAGTTCCAAATTGTTCTCCAGAATTTCACCCAACTTTTAAATTGCATGGTTGCATGGTTAACAGAAGTTTACTGGCAGTCTGGACAAGCAGGGCCACGCCCATCCCAGATTCCTTTGTCTGTTTCTTAAAGGAGCCATAGCTTCCAGCCCTCTCAGGAAGCATGATTATCCATACATTTTAAAACCGGACTTGGTTTCCCTGATTTGGTCATCCTGCCTTAGAGCAGTGTCTCCTATCACAGCCCTTTTTAATTGAAGAGGCCTCAAAACTATGCTTTTGCATGCTCATGTTGCTGTCTGGAAAGAAAGGGGATTCCAAACTGCTTTCAGTTTTTTTGCTAAGCTTAAATCAGCCTAAATTACTCTTTGGGAGAGATACACAGCCTACCTTTTCAAAATACTCCTGTGAACACTCTATAGGAAGCATGCTTTCTCTCACTTGTAGCTACCTAACTTTTTGCTCCTAGCATATTATCTCCTATTTTTCTTGATTGGCGTTCTATACCCCTGCCAGCAATTAAAAGTCTGATTTTCCTATAGTCTCCAACTCTGGCCAAAGTTGCAGCTTTAGGAAAGTCCATTGGGAATAATGGTTGGGGATTTGGCAATTGGTCATTTCAAAATTCCAAAGCAATTCAATTAAATTGGGGATAATTATAGGCATTCAAACCTCATCAAGCCTATGAAGGAAGATGGTGTTTGAATTCAGAAAAAGAATTGAATTGTAGACAAAATAAAATACTTGGGGGTCTACTTCCCAAGAGAAACTCAAGAATTATAGGAACACAATTACAAAACACTTCTCACACAAATAAAGTCAGATCTAAACAATTGGAAAAATATCAATTGTTCATGGAAGGTCAAGCAAATATAATAAAAATGACAATTCTGCCTACATTGACCTACTTGTTCAGTGCTATATCAATCAAACTACGAAAACATTATTTTATAGAACCAGAAAAAGAACTGACATATATGTATGTATATATGTATGTGTATGTATACACACATATGCACAGATTTGTGTATAATGATAGCCATCTCAAAGTTTAAAATGGGGGAGAAGGAAAAAAGTCGCATGATTGTTGTATATTTGAAAGGAATGGTAAGTTGTACATAATGGATCTGCAATTTCAGGTACAGTACTTTGTTTTTCTATCCTACTTTGTTATGGAAATACTTATTTTATTAAGTTCAGAACAAAATAAATATTTAAAAATAATCTTCATCTTGATCTCAGTGCCTCAAATCTTTTCTATTCTTATCCAACCCCTACACTACTGTTAAAGTGATTTTCCTAAAGCAAAATTCTGAATATGTTATTCCTCCCTTTTAGTAAACTCAGGATCAAATATAAAATCTTCTGTTTGGCATTTAAAGCCCTTTATAGTCTTGCTCCTTCCTGAACATGCTTTCTCAATTTAAGTATAATACAGATATCAATAGCTAATATAAAATGGAAGGCTTTTGTCAGCCATGTGGATATATAATCTGATATCTGGCCTATCTCTAAAGGGGAATTTTATTTGTCTTTGTGGAGAACTAGAAAAGGGCTCTGTCACTTGAGTATTTTTATAAGACTAGTATTAGGCTAGAATTGTATCCATTTAGTACACTAAAATATTTGTAGACTAATATTACAATTCTTTTGAGGTTCAGAATAAAAACTATGTTCACTGATTACAAGGGGAGTTTAATTTTTAGCTTACTCTGCTAGTTTTCTACATTCCCACAAAATATTTAGTACATAAAAACTACTCTCAGGTAGAAGGAAAACCCATTATCCAAACAGAACCCAAAACCAAAGAAATTATGCATTATTAGAATATGTAAACAAATACACCCCCTCTAGCATCACTGCCTTGTCATGGTAGAGGTGTTGAGGTGTGAGAAATGAAGGCTGAGAGATCCTCTGATCAGTGTGACTGATTCTTTTTGAAAGAATTTGCAATTCTGAATGGTGAGATGTAATGTTCTTTTCTCTAAATTAGGACTTAAATGGAAAGGAACAGGTGAGTTTAGTTCAGGTGATCACTACATATATTACTGTGGGCAAGAATTCCTTAAAATAAATGGAGTAGCCGTCATAAAAAGGTGAGAAAATCTGTGACTATAATCTCAAAAATGACAATGATATACAAATCCAAGGCAAATGATTCAACAATGATTTAACCACTGAAGTCAAAGAGGCTAAAGTTGATCAGTGCTATGAAGACCCACATGTTCTAGAAAAGAAAAGAAAAAAACGTACCAAAAAAAGGATGTCACATTCATCATAGGGGATTGAACTACTAAAGCAGGAAATCAAAAGATAATTTAAATCACAAGCAAGTTTGGCCTTGGAATACAAAATGAAGCTGATGGAGACAAATAGAGTTTTTTCCAAATAACATATTGGTCATAGCAAACCTTTTTTAACAACCCAAAAAGTGACTCTATATATGGCTATCACTAGATTATCTGTATAGGTGGAGAAATTCTATAGTCCTCAAATTTTTAAAATGGGGGGCCAGTTCACTGTCCCTCAGATTGTTGGAAGGCCAGACTATAGTAAAAACAAAAACTCGCACTCTGTCTCTGCTCCTCAGCCCATTTGCCATAAACTTCCTCAACGGGCCACATCTGGCCTGCGGGCCATAGTTTGAGAACCGCTGTATCAGTTAAAACATGACTTGGAAATGACTGTGGCTCAGATCATGCACTTCTTATTGCAAAATTCAGACTTAAATTTGGAAAGTAGGGAAAATCATCAGATCACATAGGTATGACCTAAGTAACACCACTTAGAAATATGAAGTAGAGTTGATGAATAGATTTAAGGGATTAAATTTGATCTAAGTAATACCCCTTAAAATATGAAGTAGAGTTGAATTGATTTAAGGGATTAAATTTGATAGGTATAGTGCCTAAAGAACTATGGACAGAAGTTTTCAATATAGTATAGGAAGCAGCAACAAAAAACATTCCAAAGAAAAAACAAGAGCAAGAAAGCAAAGTGGTTGTCTGGTGAGTCTTTACAAATAGCTGAGGAAAGAATGAAGCCATAAGGGAGAAATATAGCTAACTGAAAGCAGAATTCCAGAGAATAACAAAGAGAGAAAAGGTTTTCTTAAACGAGCAGTGCAAAGAAATAAAAGAAAACAATGAAATGGAAAAAATAAAAGATCTCTTCAAGATAATTAGAAATATCAAAGGACTATTTCATATAAAAATGGTCCTGATAAAATACAAAAATGATAGGGATTTAGTAGAAGCAGAAGAGATTAAAAAGAGGAAAAAAGAATATTCCAAAGAACTATACAAGAAAGATCACAAAATTACTGATAACCATGATGGTGTGGTTAAGAGCCATACCCTCTGGAGAATGAAGGCAAGTGGGCCTTAGCAAGCATTGCTAATGATAAGACTTGTGGAGGTTATGGAATTCTACCTGAGTTATTTAAAACTCAGAAGATGATGTTGTTAAAATGTTTCATTCAATATGCCAGCAAATTTGGGAAACACAACAGTGGCCCTTTACTTTAAAATATCAATTTATGTCCCATTTCTAAAGAAAAGTAATATTGAGTAATATTCAAATTATCAAATGTATCAATTGTACTCTAAAAGAATACTGGTGTCTTGGGCCAGTGGTGTAAGTTGTCTCTAAAAAATTTGGAGACTTTATGGTACATGAATGTAATGGAATATATTGTTCTATATAAAATGATGAGCAGACTGATTTCAGAAAAACCTGGAAAGACTTACATGAACTGATGCTAAGTGAATGTATAAGAGAACATTGTACACAACAAGAAAATTATATGATGATCAATTGTGATTGACTTGGCTCTTTTCAACAATGAGATGATTCAAGGGAATTCCAATAGACTTGTGAAGGAAAGAGCCAGATGAACTGTGATCCACTAAATGTGGATCACAGCAAAGTATTTTCACCTTTGTTGTTGTTTTTTTGTTTGTTTGCTTGTGTTTTTTTTCTCATTTTTTCTCCTTTTGATCTGATTTATTTTTTGAGGGGGTACAGTATGATGTATGTGGAAATATGCTTAGAAGAATCGCACATGTATAACTTATATTGGAGTACTTGCTGTTTTAGGGAGGGAGAAGAAGGGAAGGAGGGAAAAATTTTTGGAATGTAAGGTTTTACAAGGATGAATGTTGAAAACTATATTTGCATGTATTTTGAAAAATAAAAATATTATATAAAAAATTTGTAGACTTAGTTCTTCTCCAAATCAAAAGGCAAAGGTTATATTACACAGCTAAGAGTGGACTAAATCCATATTTCAGCAAGAAAAGGGGGTTTTAGCAATTAAGAAAGGGAAAGAAATGTTCCCTAGGGGAACTCATAATTAATAAGGAGGAAGAAGCATGTGAAGTTTTTAATGAACCTTTGATTCCACAAGCAGGAACTAATCCTTTTTTTTTTTTTTTAATTAAAGCTTTTTTAAATTTATAAAACATATTCATGGGTAATTTTTCAACACCAACCCTTCCTTTCCAAAGCCTTCCATTCTAAATTATCACCTCCTTTCCCCACCTCTCCCCTAAATGGCAGGTAGACCAATACATGTTAAATATGTTAAAATATATGTTAAATCCAATATATGTATAAATATTTATACAGTTATCTTGCTGCACAAGAACAATCAGGTCAAGAAGGAAAAAAAACTGGAAAAGAAAACAAAATGCAAGCAAACAATAACAACAAGAGGGAGAATGCTATGTTGTGGTCCATACTTACCACCCAGGATCCTTTCTTTGGGTGTAGATAGCTCTCTTCATCACTGAATTCCAATTGGAATTGGTTTTGATGAGGTTAGTAGTAATTGTGATGAGGTATGAGAATTGGGGTGGGAGATCCTCTCTGGTCAGAGGAGTGAAAGAATTTGCAAACCTGAAATCTGTGTGGCAAAAAGGGATTTATTGGCACTGAGAAGCCAACTTGTTATATAGACAGACTTCTTAGTGGGCAAAAGGTCTTGTTAGGAAAGCAAAGGTTAACCCTGAGAAGAGAATATTTTCACCAATGGACAAAAAAGACAGCTTCTTTGGCAAGCATGATTCTGTTTAGGACTTCTGCAAAGATATCTGAGCATGTAGCCTTAGATATATTGGATCTTGCTTTGATCTTTGGACTGGGGATGGGACCAACTTCTGAGAGACTAATTTTAAATTCAATTAAATTCATCTTAAAATTGAATAAAATTACTTAATTGGGGGTTTGGGCCACTCAATAGGAATATCAGGCTGAGATCTCCAACTGAATGAGACCACTTAACTTGGGGCGTTGTCTGGGAAAGGTTTGCTTTTCCTAGGGGAGAGCTTGAAATCATGAATCACCCTTCTTTTACAGATTAAAAGGGACACAATTTACATCATTTTGAATCATCTCATTGTTGAAAAGAGCCACGTCTATCAGAATTAATCATTGTATAGTCTTGTTGTTGCAGTGTATAATGATCTGTTGGTTCTGCTCATTTCACTTAGCATTAGTTCATGTAAGTCTCTGCAGGCATCTCTGAAATCATCCTGCTGCTCATTTCTTATAGAACAATAATATTCTATGTTGGGACCCTGGATCTCTTAGAATCAGGTGGAGTGAAGATAATTAAAAGTTTTTATTCTTGGTCTTTTTCAGTCAAGGTCAGGGGATCAGATCTAACAATCTCCACACCTCCTTCCTCTTCCTCCACTGCCAGGAGAAATCAATCCCTCTACTCCTACTACTCCACCCACTCATGTCATTTCCCCTTCTTTGTCCACACCCACCGATCCAGCCAGCACAGAATAGTTGGGGAGGGTCATCCTTCAAACATGTTAATAGAGAATTGTTCAATTGGCAATTAGTCTCATGTGCTCCATTATCCAAGTGCATTTGCTCAGTTCTAGCCTTTACATCTCCTGCTTTCTTTTGTTTTAGAACACAGGTGGTCACGACATCCCTGACTTCTCAGGAAGGGAGATGAAAAGCACCAAAGGGAAGTGGGGATTGCTAGCGGGTTTCTTGTCTGAAGGGTCTTATTAGAGACAAGTATGCACAAACCCATCAGCATGGGAGGTATTACATAAGCACATAGCAATAAAACAGAGGCTATTAGTGATAACTCTCCCCATAGTGAGTACAGGCTCAATGAGGTGTAACAAACATGAATTGTACATGCAAGTAATGATATAACAAACAATATAAATCAATACAGTCTTGTAAAAGATTTCCAGAAGTTCTAGAAGGAGGGTATGTAAACATCAGTCATACTTATGCCATCTTCAACAACCAAGAGATAGTCCAAAACCAATCTATTGTCCATTGTTTCACATGTTAGGGAATCCAATGATCCCCACAAGTTTTTGAAGTCCCGCAACAGTCTTTTTATATGTTAGAGAATCCAATGATTCCTATAGGTTTCAAAGTCCTGCAACAGTCTCATGATGCCTAAGAGAATCCAATGATTCCTGAAGATTTTCAAGTCCAACAATTTTTGATGTCCATGAGTCAAATGCCATAACTTCCAGGTTCTTTCAGGGGTGGGCACAGTCAGCAATGGAACCACCCGATGTTTCTTGGGTCTTCTCTTTCATTTCAAGGGTCTGCTCCGTCTCTCTCCAATGGACAAGGAGAATACAGCTCATTGGCACCCATCTGATTCCTTCTCCATCTGTAGAGATAGACCACGTTCTGGGTCTCTCCACCTGGCGATTATTTAAAGACAGTGGAGCTGCTCACACTGGACACTGTCCTTCCTTTGGGTTATAAAACCTGTTTGCCAGAGCCAGTGCATCTTTGTCAAAAATTTAAAAATTAATAATATAGAGAACTAAATTTAGAAGTTCTTTAGGGTTACCTGTGGCTCCCCCTTTCTTTTGTTTTTGGAGGAGTGTCTCAATTTCTCTGTTTCTTCTTTCTAATATTGCCTGCCCTTGAGGATTAAAAATCTTATACTGTGCACAAAGGTATGCAAAATGTTTAGAAGTATGTGTAGGTCCATTGTCTGTTTTTATTGCTTGTGGCACACCCATAATTGCAAATGCTTGTATAAGGAATTCAGTGACCACTCGGGCTGTCTCTTTTGCTGCTGGCTTTGCAAAAGTGAATCCTGAAAAGGTGTCTACCACAACATGGATAAAAGAGAGACGACCAAAAGATTTATAATGGGTCACATCCATTTGGCAAATTTCATTGTCTCAAACCGCAAGGGTTCTTCCCTGGAGGGAGTGTAGGAGCATAGAAAGGAAGGCAAACTGTACAGGCTTTTACTATGCTCCTAGCTTCTTCTCTTGTTATTCCAAATTGTAAACATAAAGCTTGGGCAGGCTGATGATATTTAGAATGAGATTCTTGGGCTTCTTAAAATAAAGGAGTATTGGCCAACATGGTTAGAAGGCTATCTGCCTTTGAATTACCATCAAAAATAGGACCTGGAAGTCCACTATGGGAGTGGACATGCAAAATATAAATCTTACCTGGATGCTTTCTCACTTGCTCTTGAAGTTCCTTAAAGAGCTGATATATATTGGAGGCTACAAATTTTATTTGGGCTGTGGCAATTCTTTGTACCACACCTACTGAATAGTCCAAATCAAATATTATATTTATGTCTCCCGAAAACAAGCAAGAGCTGGAATGATTGCATACAATTCATTCTGCTGAGTGGACTGAAAAAGAGTTCTGATTACTCTCTTTATAGTTAAGTCACGAGAGTATACAGCACAAATATTATGTTTGGTGCATCTGTACAGATAGTTGGTCCTTTAAGAGGAACTTTAGAAATCTTTTCTTCAAGAATCCATCGCCAATTATGCAACAGTCTAGTTATCTTTAATGGAGACCTATGGGTAAAATTTGGAGCCATGGCTAATAAAATTTGCCACTCTGGGATGGTTTCACAGCACACATTAATTTGTGCATTAATATAAAAGGTGTATATCTTGTCAAGTCTTATCCCAGATAATTGTACTGCTCACTCAATGGCTTTTAATAAAATTCTAGCCACAAGCACTGGGTAAGGAGTAAGGCTTTGTTCTGGTTGTGCTGGGAGGTTCACCCACTCTATCACACTATCTCCTTGATGAAGGACTGCTTTGGGTGCCTCTTGTGTAGCAAAAACTGATATTTCCAAGGGTTTTTGAGTTCAACCACATTGGATAAAGCCAGTTTAACTTCTCTCAAAGCCTCTTGAGCTTCTTTTGTAAGCTGGCATGGTGAATTTAAAGCACTGTTTCCCCTTAAAATGTCATATAATGGTTGCAACTGATAGGTAGTCAAGCCTAGCACGGGACGCATCCATTGGATATCTCCTATCAATTTCTGGAAGTCATTTAAGGTGTTTAGCTTCTCTGTTCTTAAGGAGAGTTTTTGTACTGTAAGCACCTTAGGATATACTTCATATCCTAAATATTGAAAAGGAGCATGTCTTTGAATCTTTTCTGAAGCTATGTGCAATTTTTAATTCCTTAGTGTTTCTATGGTTTTTTGTAGACATGCTTCTAACAATTGTTCCTCAGGTGCACATCCCAATATATCATCCATGTAATGTAATAACATTACTTTTGTAAATGCTTTTCTTACTGGAGTAAGAGCAGAAGCAACATACATTTGACACATAGTAGGGCTGTTTTTCATTCCCTGTGGCAAAACTGTCCCTTCATATCTTTTATAAGGCTCAGCTAAGTTAACGCTGAGCACTGAAAAAGCAAATCTTTTTCATATCCTCCTTATCTAAAGGGATAGAATAGAAACAATCCTTAATGTCTATAACCCACAGAGGCCATTCTCTAGGCAATTTAGTAGGAGATGGAAGTCCAGGTTGAAGAGTTCCCATAGTTTCCATCTGTTTATTTACCTTTCTTAAATCAGTCAACATCCTCCATTTTCCAGATTTCTTTTTTACAACAAATACTGGGGAATTCCAAGGACTTAGAGAAGGTTGTAAGTGTCCTTGGTCAAGATGCTCCTGTACTATGTCTAATAAGGCCTGAATTTTATTGCTACCTAAGGGCCACTGTTCTATCCACACTGGTGTATCAGTTTTCCATTGGATAGGAACAGGTGAAAATGTTGGCAGGCCTTCAACAGCAGCCCTGCCTAAAAAACTGAAGTACTCATTTTTAACCCTATTTGTTGTAAATGTCTCTTCCCTACAGATTGATGGGGATTTTTTCAACTATAAAAGGAGTAAAAACTCCTATTTCACCTTCAAATATCCATCTTAAAGGGGTAGCACTAACTTCAGCTGCTATTGAGCCTCCTACCCCAGACATGTAGGTGTATGCCTTAGTCTTTGGCCAGTGACTGGGCCATTTGCCATCTCTAATGACTTGTGATCTGCACCTGTGTCCACCAGTCCTTCTAATAGTATGCCATTTATACAGATGGTAAGCATAGGTAGGTCAGCTGTCACAGCTGCTGTCCAGTATATTCCTGGGTTTTGCTGCTTGGAGTCAGAATGTGGGTGACTATTACCAGGTTGCTTATTAGGGGTCTGTATCAATAAACCCAATCCTATTACTTCCCCTGGTTGATAAGTCACACATTGTCTACCTGTGTTAGTGACTGGGATATTATCTATACATTCCCCAGTTTCCCACATCAGTGTATGAATGAACACTGTTTTGTAAGTACTCTCAGGAGGTAAAATGGTCAAGCCTACTATTCCTGGAGGGAAAGAATCCATAGGCTGGAGAGGAACAGATTTTACCTCTCTAGGGGGTATCTCAGTTGTCCCAGCTGCATACAGCTCTATACTCCCTAATTGTAGTCCCTTTCTCCTATCATGTTGCTTTCTGGCTGATTGGTCCCTTTCTCCCATCAGATGGCTTCCTTCCTGATTGGTCATGTCTGGGTATTGGACTTCTAGGCACTCTCTGGGTGTGGAATCGGCTGCCATCATGCCCCAAGTGTTTTTTACCTGGGGCCCTGGAGCTGGGTTCCTCATCCCGTTTCCCTAAATCAGTTTACACTCTGATGCCCAATGGAGTCCTCTGTTGCATTTTGGACATGGGATATTGGGTCTTGTTCTCCCACCCTGTTGTCTCACTCTGTCTCTATGCCAACATTCAGATGCCCTACTTTACCACACTGAAAGCATTGATGAGTCTCTGTGGAAGTCCCTTGCCAAAAGGGACCCTGTCTTCCCATGTTGGGATCTTGGGATGTCTGCATCATAGCCTGGCTATAAAAGGTATTTGTGCCCACTGTGGCACAGCGTCTTATGATCTCCTCTAAAGAAGCATCCTTGTGTAGTCCTAGTATAATCCTTGTACAAACCTCATTGGCATTTTCTTTAGCAAGATGCCTTACCAAAGTGTCTGTTACTGTATTCACCATTAGTCCGTATGACAGCTGTCTGCAAACGTCCCACAAAATCAGCAAAGGGTTCATTTGGTCCTTGTACAATTTTTGTGAGGGTCTCACCCTTGTTGTTTTTATTGGGGAGAGAAGCCCAGGCTTTGATACCAGCAACAGCAATTTGCTCAAATGCTCCTATGGAGTAATTAATCTGTACTGAAGCTTCTGCATAAGAACCTACACCTGTTAGTAGGTCATAGGTGATTGAAGTATTAACTCCACTTTGAATATTTTGTTGGGCTTGTATCCTACAGAGCTCACTATATTCAGAAAGCCACAAGTTTTGTCCAGGTTCTAAGCACACCCTTGCAATGGATTTCCAGTCACTAGAAGTTAAAACTTCATAAGCCAAATTCTGTAACAACATCTTAACATAAGCTGATGTAGCCCCATAGAGAGTGCAAGCTTTTTTCAGATCTTTGAGGATGTCTATATCAAAAGGAATATATCTTCTACTTTCTTGGCCTGAAGAGTTAAACTGTTGAATTTGAAGTCTCGGATCACTAGCTATCTCCTTTCCTTCTTCTGTCGCTTTAAAAATTGCTTTCTGTAATCTAGTTATAGGAGTTAGTGATTGCTGGAGGGGAGGTGCTGGTGATATCACTGCCCCTTCCACTACTCCTCTTCCCTCCATCCCTGAAGGTGGAGTTGATGTGGGCCTGTCAATAATCTGCTCTCTAGGTGAGGTTGAAGCTGCTTCAAGAGAACCAGAATCACCATATCCTTTATCCTCATCTAAATCCCGTTGCCCTCATGCAAGATCTTGAGACTACTTATCTTTTTTTTTTTTTTTTTCCTCACACTTCCTCATCTGGACATTTTAAAAACTTTTCCTTTTTCTACAACTTGCACGGTAGTTTAAGGACAATTGAATTACGTTGTATATATAAAATACCTCTGTAGAAATTGAACGATGCCCATTTTTTGTGTGGAATTCTTTCAGTTGAAGTCCCACTAGCTTCCAATTGTCTACACTTAGTTTTTCTTCCTTAAGAACCAAGGGGACGTGCGTTTTAATGTCCCAAGAGTTTAGCAATCTGTACCCAGGTTACAAGTAAACTCTGCTCCTCAATTATCTTAATTATACTCTCTATAGCACCACTCCTGGGTGGGGATGGAGCTGGGGCTGGGGCTGGGGCTGAGTGGGCTGAGATCGAGGGAATATCTTTAGTTAACATCTGCCCCATTTCAGCTATAAGGGATTGCTGGTTTAGCCCTTAACAAAGTAAGTTCCTTTTTTGTCTATTAAAATACTCACCTAATCTCCTCGTCACTGGAGGACTTCAGTGGAGGTAGGGTGCTTGGTCCACATTGGACACCAAAATGTTGGGACCCTGGATCTCTTAGAATCAGGTGGAGTCAGGATAATTAAATTTAAAAGTCTTTATTCTTAGTCTTTTGAAGTCGAGGTCAGGGGATCAGATCTAACAATCTCCACACTTCCTTCCTCTTCCTCCACTGCCAGGAGAAATCAATCCCTCTCCTCCTCCTATTCCACCCACTCATGTCACTTCCCCTTCTTTGTCCACACCCACCGATCCAGCCAGCACAGAATAGTTGGGGAGGGTCATCCTTCAAACAAGTTAATAGGGAACTGTCCAATTGGCAATTAGTCTCATGTGCTCCATTATCCAAGTGCATTTGCTCAGTTCTAGCCCTTTACAATTCTATAACATTCATATACCATAATTTATTCAGCCATTCTCCAATTGATGGGCATCCATTCAGTTTCCAGTTTCTGGCCACTACAAAAAGGGCTGCCACAAATATTTTTTGCATATGTGGGTCCAGCAGGGACTAATCCTAAAAAGGAGTTAGTTTGAGTTTACAGTACAAGTTGGTCTTTTATAAGGGAAATATAACCTTGAGGCTGATGCCATAATGTGGCTTTCTGATTGGATATTATAATTATGAGGTTATGATGATTTTGGACAAGGAACAAGAGGCTTAGTTAAAAACAAAAGGGCTGATTCTTTTTAACAATGAGGCAATTCAAGGCAATTCCAATAGACTTGTGCTGGAAAGAGCTATCTGCATCCAGAGAGGACTATGGAGAATAAATGTGGATCACAACATAGTATTTTCATCTTTGTTGTTGTTTGCTTGTTTCTTTTCATTTTTTTACCCTTTTGATCTGATTTTTCTTGCACAGTATGATATATATGGAAATATGTTTAGAAGAATTGAATATGTGTAACCTATATTGGATTACTTGCTGTCTAGGAGAGAGGGGAGAAGAAAGAAGGAAGGAAAGAAGAAAAATTTGGAACACAAAGTTTTTGCAAAGGTGAATGTTGAAAACTATCCTTGCTTGAATTTTGAAAAATAAAAAAGTTAATATTATTTTTAAAAAATAAAAATAAAAACATGGGCGAAATTCTGGCTGGGCTCAAAGTTACCAGGGTAGTAAGCTTATTTAAATACATAATTTTAAAAAGGAAAGTAAACTTTTTAAGATTTGCTTATAGTATCATACTTTATATCTAAATCATGAATCCTTTTTGATCCTCCCCCCAAAAAAAGAACAAAAAGTTCTCTTAAGACCCAGATGATCCTATCAGTGCTCTTCCCTAGGTTCCTTTCCTGCCAGTCAATTCCAACCCAGTGTGATTCATAACCCCTAGATCTCTGGAACTCACAAAATCATGGCTATTTCCACACATGTCTACCATGCAATACTTATCCACTCAACATGAGGACAAAATAAATACACATAAGCAATTTCCTAAGGCCCAGGAAATGTGCTTACAGGACAGTTGCATGGAGGCTGGGTAAAAGAGGGAAGCACATAAAGACAAGTAGAAAAGGCAAATTGATCTTTCATTAAATTTTCTTTCTTTCTTTCTTTCTTTTTTTTTTTTTTTTTTTTTTTTTTTGCTAAGGCAATTGGGGTTAAGTGACTTTCCCAGGGTCACACTGCTAGGACATATTAAGTGTCTGTGGTCACATTTGAACTCAGGTCTTTCTGACTTCAGGGCTGGTGCTCTATCCATTATGCCACCTTAAATTTTATCTATTAAATTTTTATTAAATCTTTGGCCCTTCTGGGTATTTATCATCTTTCACTTCAAATTCTTTAATAGTGACTCATATATGTCTGGAAACTGCTTCCTAAACATCCACTTGTTCCCAAGAATGACAACTGAGAATGTTCCATTGGCCTGTGGAATGAGGAAGGGTTGTTGCACTCAATTTTTCCCACCTCCTTTCTAAATACTATCTACCTCTACAAGTAGTAAAGTGGTCTCTCATACTTTTTTCTCCCCATTATCTTCCTTTCATAGAAAAGTCATGAGAGTGGAATTTTTATCTTGCATTGAAAGGAAATAATGACATTCTCTAATTGGCAATTAACTTTTTATCAAGTTTTCTAAAATGTTGTATACACATGCAGACATATACAAAACACAAACTTTGTGAGTGCTATAGGTATTTTGTTTTTATTTTGAAAAGAAAGCGTAAGAGGCAACTAGGTGGTACAATGGATAGAGCACTAGCCCTGAAGTCAGGAGGACCTGAGTTCAAATCTGATCTCAGACACATAACCTTTGTGGATGTGTGACCCTGGGCAAGTCACTTAACCCCAATTGCCTCAGAAAAAACAAAAACAAAAACATTTTCCCATTTTCAAACTCCAACACTTTGGAATTTAGATGGAACAGGAAATAAAGAGTCACCATAGATCCTTTTTAAAAAGGATTTTAGCATAATACAGTATTTGAAGAAAGAATTTTAATAGCTGTATGTGAAATGTATTTTTTTTGTTTTTAATTTTTTTTATTTTATAATTATAACTTTTTTTTTTGACAGTACATATGTAAGGGCAATTTTTTACATTATCCCTTGTACTCACTACTATTCTGATTTTTCCCTTCCTTCCCACCACCCCTTCCCCTAGATGGCAGACAGTCTTATACATGTTAGATATGTTATAGTATATTTTAGATACAGTATATGTGTGTAGAACCAAATTTCTTATTGCACAGGAAGAATTGGATTCAGAAGGTAAAAATAACCTGAGAAGAAAAACAAAAATGCAAATAGTTTACATTCATTTCCCAGTGTTCCTTCCCTGGGTGTAGCTGATTCTGTCCATCATTGATCAATTAGAACTGAATTAGATCTTCTCTTTGTCGAAGATATATGTGGAATGTATTGAAGAGAAGATTTTAAATGGCTACTAAAATCTGGTGTAAGCCTTTAACTTTTGTGGTTTGTATTATCCCAATTGAACTTCACAGTAATTATATAAAGTAGATAGGAAGGACTGACTTAACTAGTGCCAAATTGAATCAGAAAAACCAGAATTTAAATTCTGCTTCAGAAGCTGGCTGCTTGTTTGACCCTAACCTCTCAGACTCAAGGTCATCATTAGCTCTCAGAGGGCTGTTGTGAGATGTATATACATCATATTATATTATATATATATGTATGTATATATATATATATATATGCATGTATATACATACACATCATATTATGTATAGTATATATGTAATGTATTATATATAATATGTATGTGTATATATATATATAGTATAATATAATTATATATTATACATTACAAACTTTGTTTAAGTTTTGTTTTGTTTTAAGTTGTGTCCAACCCTGTGGACCCTATTTGGCAAAGATGGTTGGCCTTTTCTTCTCCAGCTCATTTTATCTATTTTGTTAGTTTTTTTCCATAAAACCAACTCTTAGTTTTGTTTATTAGGTCAATAGTTTCCTTATTTTCAATTTTATTAATCTCTTCTTTTATTTTCAGAATTTAATTTTTTTAGTTACATGCCCAATTCATTGATCTTCTCCTTCTCTATTTTATTAAAGTAAACATCTAGAGATATAAAAAAATTCCCCCTAAGAACTACTTTGGCTGCATTCCACAAATTTTGGTATGTTGTCTCATTATTGTCATTCTCTTGGATGAAATTATTGGTTGTTTTTATGATTTATTCTTTCACCCACTCATTCTTTAGAATTAGATTATCTAGTTTCCAATTAATTTTTGGTCTATCTTTCCCAGGCCCCTTATTACATATAATTTTTATTGCATCATGATCTGAGAAAACACATTTACTATTTCTGCCTTTCAGCATTTGATTTTGAGAGTTTTATGTCCTAAAATTGACATGGTCAATTTTTGTGTAGGTTCCATGTACCAATGAGAGAAAAATGTATTCATTTCTATCCCCATTCAATTTTCTCCAAAATTCTATCATACCTAACTTTTCTAAAATTCTGTTTACCTCCTTAACTTAATTCTTGTTTATTTTGTGTTTCTATTCATCTAGTTCTGATAGAGGGAGGTTGAGCTCTCTTGCAGCTCTCTTAATTTCTCTAGGAATTTGGATGAATTTTGGATTTGCCACTTGGTGCATATATGTTTAGTATTGATATTTCTTCATTATCTATGGCACCCTTTAGCAAGATGTAGTTTCCTTCCTTATCTCTTTTAATTAGATCTATTTTTGCTTTTGCTTGATCTGAGATAAGGATCACCATCCCTGCTTTTTTAAAACAGCTATTTCTATTGAAGCATAATTGATTCTGCTCCAGCCTTTTACCTTTACTCTATATGTATCCCTCTGCTTCAAATGTGTTTCTTACAAAAAATGTATCTGCTATCAGCTTCTGTTTTATGGAAGAGTTCATCCCATTTGCATTCACAGTTAAAATTATTTCCACCCATGCTATTTTTCCCAAGTTATACTTTTCTCTTTCCTTTCCCTTCTCAGGGTTTTAAAGTTTTAAAGCTTCTGACCACCACTTCCCTCAATCTGTCCTACCCTTTTTCAGCTTCTTCCCCCTTTCTTGTTCCTTTATCCTTCTACTTCTGTTCTCCCTTATATTCTCCCCCTTTCCTTTCCCCTTACCCCTCCTACAGAGGGGTACCCCACCCTGCAGAGTGAGACAAGTTTCTGTAACAAACTAAATATGTCTATATTTAGTTGAGCCAAATCTGATGACATTAAGATTCAGACAATGCTCATCTCCCCTCCCTTCTTTCCCTCAATTGTAATAGGTTTTTTTTTTGCCTCTTCATGTGATATAATTTATCCTGTTTTACCTCCTCTTTCCTCTTCTTTCAGTACAATCCCCTTTCCACCTCTAGTTTCTTTTTTATATCATTACAATAAAGTCAAATTATATTTACACACTCTAAATTTACCCCTAACAAAGATATACATCTCAGGAGTTACATATTTCCTCTCCCCATGTAAGAAGGTAAACATTTTAACTTTTTAAAAAGTTTTTTTTTTCTTTTGTTTACCTTTTCATGCTTCTTGAGTTCTGTATTTGAAGATCAAATTTTCTGTTCAGCTCTGGTCTTTTCATTAAAAATAATTGAAAATCCACTATTTCATTGAATGTCCATTTCCCTCCATGAAAAATAATGCTTAGTTTTACTGGGTAGTTGTTTCTTGCCTGCAGTCCAAGCTCCTTTGCCCTCCAGTATATCAGATTCCAGGATATTTGATCCTTTAAAGTGGAAGCTGCTAGGTACTGGGTAATCTTGATTGTGGCTCCTTGATATCTGAATTGTTTCTTTCTGGCTGTTTGCAGTGTTTTCTCCTTGATATTATTATTCTAGGATTTAGCTACAATATTCCTTTGAGTTTTTATTTTGGGGTCTTTTTCAAGAGGTGATCAGTAGATTCTTTCAGTGGCTATTTTATCCTCTGGTTCTAGGATATCAGGGCAGTTTTCCCTTGATGAAGATGTCGTCTAGGCTCTTTTTTCATCTTGGTTTTCAGGTAGTCCAATCATTCCTAGATTGTCCCTCCTAGATCTATTTTTAGGTCAGTTATTTTTCCATTGAAGTATTTTATATTGTCTTCTGTTTTTTCTTTTTTTTTTCCTTTTCTTCTTTTTTTTTTTTTTTTTTTTTTTGGTTTTGCTTTACTGATACTTGATGTCTCATTAAGTCAATCACTTGCATTTATTCAATTCTAATTTTTAGGGAATTATTTTCTTTAGTTAGCCTTTTACCTCCTTTTGCATTTGGCCAATTGAACTTTTTTTAAAATTAATTTTATAATTATAAAAATTTTTTTTGACAGTACATATGCATGAGTAATTTTTTTTATAACATTATCCTTTGTATTCATTTTTCCAAATTTTCCCCTCTCTGCCTTTACTCCCTCCCCTAGATTACAGGCAATCCCATACATTTTACATGTGTTACAGTATAACCTAGATACAATATATGTGTGTAAATCCAATTTTCTTGTTGCACGTTAAGAATTGGATTCCGAAGGTATAAGTAACCTGGGTAGATAGACAGTTGTGCTAACAGTTTACATTCAATTCCCAGTGTTCCTTCTCTGGGTGTAGTTGTTTCTGTCCATCATTGATCAACTGGAAGTGAGTTGGATCTTCTTTATGTTGAAGATATCCACTTCCATCAGAATATATCTTCATACAGTATTGTTGTTGAAGTGTATAGTGGTTTTCTGGTCCTGCTCATTTCACTCAGCATCAGTTCATGTAAGTCTCTCCAAACCTCTCTGAATTCATCCTGCTGGTCATTTCTTATAGAGCAATAATGTTCCATAACCTTCATATACCATAATTTACCCAACCATTCTCCAATTGATGGACATCCATTCATTTTCCAGTTTCTAGCCACCATGAAAAGAGCTGCCACAAACATTTTGGCACATACAGGTCCCTTTCCCCTCTTTAGTATTTCTTTGGGATATAAGCCCAGTAATCAAAGGGTATGCACAGTTTGATAACTTTTGGGGCATAGTTCCAAATTGCTCTCCAGAATGGTCGGATTCTTTCACAACTCCACCAATAATGTATTAGTGTCCCAGTTTTCCCACATCCCCTCCAACATTCATCATTATTTGTTCTTGTCATCTTAGCCAATCTGACAGGTGTGTAGTGGTATCTCAGAGCTCTCTTAATTTGAATTTCTCTAATCAGTAGTGATTTGGAACACTCTTTCATATGAGTGGATATAATTTCAACATCATCATCTGAGAATTGTCTGTTCATATCCTTTGACCATTTATCACCAATTGAACTTTTAAATGATTATTTTGTTCATTGGATTTTTTTCCCCATTTCACCAATTCTAATTTTTTTTTTAGAGAGTTGTTCTCTTTTTCCATTTTACCTATTCTGTTTTTCAAGGAGTTGTTTTCTTTTTCCATTTTCTCAAATGCATATTTTAAGAAATGATTTTCTTTAATTTTTTTTTTTCCATTCCACCAACTATATTTTTTAAGGAGTTGTTTTCTTTGACAATTTCTATGTTTCCTTTTCCAAAGCTCTTTCTCCATTTTCTTTTAAGTACATGAGGTTGTGATGGGATGAATAAGACACTAGTGAAAAGCTATGTCTGTTCTGGCAATCTAGTGTCTATCTAGGTGGGTCATAGTGAACTGTTTACAGGCACAGGTTTTTATTTAATTTAAGGGAAATTTAAATAGGCCTTTGTTGCAGTGAACCCTACCTAGTTGAATTCCTGTAGCTACTACCTCCTAGAGCTGAGGCAATCAGGAATCAGTATTGACAGGATTATTTTATAATTCCTTATTGAATTCCTTGTATTGACCCCACAAATACTGTATCCAATCAGAAAACCAAATTATATCTACCCCTCAAGTTATTTTTCTTCTATAAAAGAACCTACTGACACCCTATTTCTTTGCTGGTTCATTAGAAAGTGCTTGCCTTATGGCAGCAAGTTCTCCAGGAACTAGTTGTGCCTTCCTTATGATATCTTTCTCTTTGCTATAGCTAAGTCCTTTTAGGATGCTAACTCCTTTTAGGGTTAGTCCATTTGTCAAATATCACTGCTTGCCTGGCCTGCACTCTAATTCTTACCTGAGTAAGTAAAACTATATCGAAGATAATTTAAGCATATAAATTCTTTTGAGACATCTTGCAACACAAGTCCAAAAACTCAATACATTTTTAGGATCTAACACCCTATTCCCAAAAAGATTGATTGTGAGGCACTCTATACCACCTCGCTGCCCTTTGCAGACTTAAAAAAGTGTTGACTATTATTATATTTAACTGATCTTTCTTGTTATTCCTTTCATATTACATTCCATCCTCAGATTTACCTGAGTAAGGATTAAAGTGCAGAATAAAGACCCTTATCTGATTAATAACTAGAGTGCAGACCAGGAGAGCAGTGACCTCATCTCTCCTTGGATCACACTCCCAGGAAGCACTGAAAACTTTAAAGACTCTCAGAACTGGTTGTGAAAACTACAGGATGAAAAAGCCTGATGTTTGGGATAATGATTTCCCCTAAGCTCTCATCACCTTTCCCTCACTCCCACCTCTCACTGCCTTCTTCCCACCCCCCCACCTTCTGGGGATTAAAATCCAACTCTAAACAAGCTCAAAAATTAAAAAAAAAAAAAAAAAAAAAAAAAAAAGGAACAAACCATAGAAAGTTTCTCTGGTGAGATGGAAGTGAAAGACAAACTCAGAAGAAGACAATAATATGAAAATATCTATAAGCAAAACCAAAAAAAAATTCTTAGAAGAGCATAAAAAAGATTTTTCTTATAAGAGAGCTAAAAAATGATTTTTAAAAAATTAAATAAGAGAAGTTAAGAAAATGGGAAAAGAAATGAGAGTAAAACATGAAAATCATGGAAAGAGAATTAACAGTTTGGTTAAAGTAACAGAAATAATGAAGAAAATAACATCTTCATAAAGAGAATTTACCAAAATGATTAGAAAGATATAAAACCTCAATGAAAAAAATAATTTCTTAAAAAGAAGACTTGAACAAATGCTAAAGGGAAAAAACTTGAAAAAAACTCTGATGTTAGGATTCTAAAAGGTGCTAAGTCACTGGAATGGATATAATTATCTAATTTAGCATGGTTCAGTATGATTGATCTGACCCTACAAGGAGATGTTATGGGCCAGAACTTGAAACAAGGTACAGAGTGGAATTGAGGAGACAATGGTTAAATCTCATTTGGCATTGATTTAAGCCTACAGCAAATAATGGTTTCCTAGTAATGAAATGATTTGAGCAATATATAAGCAGGAAGCTCTCAGGGCCAAGGAGAACTTCGGGAGATTCAGAGTAAAGATTCATTCCAACTTCGACCTTTGCACTGGCTGGAGACATTGGGAGGACAAGAGGCTGAAGCTGGCAGAGACAAAGGACTAGCGACAAGAGCTCTTGAGGAACCAAGGAGAGAGATAGGCCTCTAAGAAAGCTAACTGGATCCAAGAAAGGAGACAAAACTTGAAGGAGAAAATAAAGGATCTGGACTTTAACTCCTGGCTGCATTTGGGATTATTGAACTGAACTGAAACTAAAACTGCCTCCAGAAGCTCCCCAAGAAATCTGCTCCAAGAGAACAATGACAATTTAGAAAAGAGAACATTACACTCCTTAGAAAAAAAAGAATTGGCTAAATTCCTTAAAAATTAGAATTGGCAAGTGGAAATTAACAACAACAAAAAGCAAGAAACAATAAAACAAAGTAAGAAAATGAAAAAAAAATGGAAGAAAATGTAAAATCTCATAAAAAAATTTAACTAATCTGGAAATAGATCAAGAAGAAATAATTTAAGAATTACTGGATTACTTGGATCCCAAAAAAGAGCCTCCACATTATATTTCTTTTTTGTTTGTTTTCAATAGTATTTTATTTTTCCAAATATATGAATATTTCAATATTCACTTTTGCAAGACTTTGTGTTCCAAATTTTCCTCTTTCTCTCCTTTCTCTCTCCCCTCCCCAAGACAGCAAGCAATCTGATGTAGATTAAATATTACACATCATATTTCAGGAAATTATAAAGAAAAACTGGCCCAATATCTTCAAATTAGAGGGCAAAATAGAAAATGAAAAATCACTTCTTGAAAGAGATTGCAAAACAAAAACTCCCAGGAATATCATAGTCAAATTCCAGAGCTTGCAGGTCAAAGAAAAAATTTATTAAGGATCCAGAAATAAATTATTTAAATGTGAGCCATAAGATCACACAAGTTTTAGCAGTTTTAGGTAAACAAGTTTTAGGTAAAACGCTTGGAATATAATATTCTAGAAGGCAAAAGAACTAGAACTGAAAAAAGAATAATATCTGTAGCAAAGTAATAATAACAATCCTTCAGGAGGAAAACAGATGTGTAATGAAATAGAATATTTTCAAACACTCCTGATCAAAACAACAAAACAGAATTGAAAATATTACATTCAAACATAAGACTCAAGAGAAGCATTAAAAAGGTAAACCAGAAAGAATCATAAAGGACTTAATAAAATTAAAGTATGGAAAATGGAAGTAGAAGGGGAAAAGGCTAAGAGAAAGGAAGAATATTTTAATGCCTGGAATCAGTAGATAAAAATATTTTGATTGAGGAACAGCAAAGAGGTCAATATCACTGATGAAATAGGCAAAGGTAAGGTAAGGTATAAGAGTAAAAAGGAGGGAGGGTGTGTGTGTGTGTGTGTGTGTGTGTGTGTGTGTGTGTGTGTATGACAGCAGAAGATTATGAAAAGTTTAAATCTTTAATAATAATAATGAGGATTTTGAATTTAACTCTGAAGGTAATAGGAAATCACTGGAGTTTATTGAGTAGAGTGAATATTATAGTCAGAACTGCACTTTAAGAAGCTCACTTTGACTGCTAAGGACCATGTAGTAAGATAGTACAACCATGAAATGGTCCAACTATGAGATACTAAGGATCTGTATCAGAATAATGGCATTAGCAACAGATCAGATATGGGAAATGACAGTGTGAGAGGTTGAGAGCTAACTCTTAGATTGTAAAGCTGGAGGATTGTGATGAAAGTAACCAAAATTTAGAAAGGTAAAACCTTTTGGTGGAAACAGGTTTAGCTTTGCATATTCTGAATTTAAGATGTTTGCAATTCATCCAATTCATGATATCCAATAGGCAGTTGGAGATGTGAATCTGACAACTCAGGAAAAAAGCCACTCCAGACAACTAAAAGGAGAAACTGAGGCAAAGGTCTGAGCCAAAAACACACTTTATTAGAGGAATCGGGATCCTCTTTAACCAAGCTGACCCCCAACCTCCCTCTTGATCTGAGGACACCTTTCTTCAGGGCTCTATTTTTGTAGGGTTATAAGTATGTTAAAAATAGAACAACATTTCATTAGTTACCATAAAATGCATAGACTAAAATATGAATAACAGCAGTGGAGGAAATATTTCTGCTTATTAGATGATTATAAGATAGATATTCTACCTTTTGGATTTGGCAAGGGGAGATGGTGCATTCCACTGATCATAAGATAGAGGAGCCATCCCTTGGATTGGGCAATCAAAGATAGCATATACCCAAGAACATTTTAAGGGGGACCTTCGAGGCTTTCCATCATCCTAGCATCGAATGTGAGTGAAACCAGATAAAGATTCTTCATGCAGGGGCAGCTAGGTGGTGCAGTGGATAGAGCACCACCCCTGAAGTTAGGAGAACCTGAGTTCAAATCAGGCCTCAGACATTTAACACTTCCTAGCTGTGTGACTCTGGGCAAGTTACTTAGCTCCAATTGCCTCAACAATAACAACAAAAAGATTCTTTATATAAGTGTTCTTATGGTATTATGGTTACACAAGTAGACCTCATAAATAATTTCTATTATGTAAGCATGAGGTCTGCAAAAAGCCTATGAATCTATATTCCTATATAAGTTATACAAACTATCAATTACTTATTCTTATACTTACTATTGGATGATTGACTAAATAATATTACTAAATGAATAATTAACAACAATAATTGCTCCCCATAAAATCATAACAGACTGATTAATACTGATTAGAGTTTGAATAGTGTCCCCAATAAATCAATTTCTCAAGACTCGATAGAGAGGTTAGAGCTGCATACATTGACTTGAGAATTATCAATATAGAGAAGAGAATTACATCCATGGAAACTGATGAGAGTATCAAATGAAAGGGAGGGAGTAGAATAGGAATAGGAATAGAGGGAAAAAACAAAGAGGCCTAGGACAAAGAATAGTAGGACACCTGCAGTGCATTCGTGGAAAGGAATGAACTAACTGAAAATCCAAAAAAAATTGAGGAGTGACAAATATGTAGGAGAAATACTAGAGTCATGTAAACATAGAAAAGAATGAAGGAGAAGAACATGAACAACAGTGTAAAAGTCTGAAGAGAAGGCTAAGAATCCAGAAAAACCTACTTGACTTGGTAATTAAGAAATTGTTAGTTACTTTGAAGAGTTCAATTTTTCCATAAATGTCATGATGGCATTTATGATAATGATAAAGTCTGAAGCCAGACTTTAAAGAGTTAAGAAGAGAGTAGGAAGAAAGGAGGCAGAGGAAGAGCTTCTCAAATTTAGCCTCAAACGAAAGGAGAGATATATTTTAACCAGCAAGGATGAATAGATCAAGTTCTTTTTTGAATTTAGAAAAAATAAAGCCTGACAATGGGCAGTAAAGAAGATAGGAAGAAATTTAAAATAAGTAATACAGGGGCCAATCTGTAAAAAAAGATGGAATGAAATGGTATTACTTGTGTATGTAGAGGGAATTGCCTTGTCCAGGAGATGAGACTGAGGTGAAGGAGGACATCATGAAAGAAGGCACCAGGGATGCCTGAAATGAGGAGGGAAGAAAATTCACTCAGCCAATGGCCTCAACTTTTCCAGTAAAATATGAGGCAAGGTTCTCAGCTAGTGTGAGAAAAGGGGGTAAAAGTGTTTAAAAGTGGGATAGTGAGTTAATTATGGAGATATAAAAAAATTGTCTTGCAGCAGTGAGGTCCCAGTTGAAGTGATATAACATAAAATCATAGCAACTTTCGAAATTTTCTCCAGTTTCATTCAGTAGCACATGTGTAGGAGTATAGGTGGTAAATTCAAGGTTGAGACTTTGGAAATATCATTGATATAAGAATGTCGATGCATCAAACATTGGAGAAAAGAGGATAGTGTAAAGTTGAACTTGTTCACTGAGGAGTCAAAATGAGGAAAGGAGAGTGCTGCTAGTTCATGGGTGAAAATATAGGAGAGAAGTGAGAAGTCAAGAGATTGGAGATTTACCACATGGACAAAAGTAGGATTTGGATTTAGAAGGCAGAGGGAGAGGTGGAATGACAATGGATTATTATCAGTTAAGAGAATTTCAGTGGTCATAAATAAATTAAACATTTGTTCATGACATAGTTCTAGGACATAACCATCTTTGTGAGGGGCTGAGATACAGTAGAGGAGTAGATCTTTGAATATGAGTAAATTGAGAAATTGTGATAAAGGTATTTGAGGAATTATCCATCTGAATGTTGACTAATATGAGGGCAAGGGTTGCATGGGAGAGAAAAACTATAAACCAGGCAAGCCTTGAATTCATTGAGGAAAGAACGGAGAGTGTCTTGGAGGTCCTAAAATAACAGCTACCAAATACAGATTGAATGAAGAGAGATTACAGACTAAAGATAGTAGAAATAAAAAACTGGAAATGCCAATATGAAGCAAGGAGTATTCCAATTTTCCCATCTCAACCAATGGGGGTGGGGGAAGGGAGAGGTGCAAGAAGACTATGTTAAGAGAAGGGAGCCTGGTCTCAAGGACATCCAGAAGATTTGGAGGAAAAGGAAAAGATTTCAGATGAAAGCAGTTAGTGGAACAGAGAGCATAGAGGAAACAGTGGGACATTGAAAGGGGTTTATCGTGGGGAATGGAAATAAAGGATTAGGCAATTGGGAATCATCTAATCACTGGGATGAAGTAGGGAATGTTGTCCCTCAGTTCCCTCTTATTGTCCTGACTCCGTTTCTTAATTTTCCTGACTCGGTTTCCCTGAATTGTTCTGCCTCAGTTCCTAATTGTTCTGCTCCATACTGCAACACCACCCCTTCCTCCTAATCATCAGGATGTTCGGTAAGGAGAAAGATCTTCCATTTTAGGCATCATGACTCCAGACCCTCCCTATTTATCAAAATGTCCGGTACCTCCTCCCCCCACCCCATCAGAACTGGATTGATAATCTGCTCCCCTCTCAGTGCTCTGACTCTGCTCTTGCCTCGATCTAGCTCTGGCTCACCACGTGTATACTTACTTCGCGGGAAGCACACATTAACTGCTGGATGCTTTGGACATCAGCCCTGGGAGCAGCAAACCCCCAAAACAATCTCTCCCTTTCAAATAAAATATTAAAACTCTCTAATCTCTATATTGCCTCAGTTTCTGCGGCATTACAGTATGAATGGGGGAATTGAGGGTCTTATTATCTTTAGGGGCTTGACCTTAGCATTGTACCTGATAGATTGTAGTTGGTTAATAAATGCTTCTTTCCTCTCTTTTTCTAAATGCTTGAAGTACTGGGTAAACTGATTTAAGAGTGTATTGTACTTGTTTTTTGCTTAACCAAGAGTATGGCAGAGTGTCTTAAGTCCTACTTTGATGGGTCAACAAAAGAAAAGGTAGATTTTGGAAGGCTATACCCATAGAAAGTCTTCCAGATCCTTTCAGTCTTACAATCAGCTTAGCTGTGACCAAAAACTGTCTCATCATGTCAGCTACAGAATGCTGAATTTTTCCTGCTAAAATAATTCTAGAAGACTATCTACAAAGCTTTAAACTTTGTTTAAACAAAGTTTTAAACATCCTCTTTTAAAGAGGATGCAGTATTTTTTGTTAATGGAAGAACCCACCTGAATGACATAATAGATACTTTCAGTAGTGAAGTCATTAGGGTTTTTATATGAATATTCCAGTTTGGGGATTCTGAATGAGAGCTAAAGCCAAACGCAAATTTCTTAGAATTCCTAGTGGAGGTTATGCAGTACATTAGTCAGGTGGTAGTTTTCTGTTGTTCACAGATCTCTCAAATTTCAGAGCCTTTCCAGAATGGGCTAAAGAAAATTTTCTAATTAGGATTTGCAATCGATCACTTGCTTTTTAGCTCTAGAGATTCAGAAGAAAGCATGTGGAGACTATTCAAAAGGACAAACCATTTCTTTCCCTCCCCGCCCCCCTACTAATTTTCTGGATTTTTGGGGCGTGGCACCATCATGGGCGTGACACCGCCTATGGCCCAGGAAATTTACGTTGGGAAAGACTGGGGGACTGGGAAACTGGATATAACGAGAGAATTTTGTTCCTAACAGAAGTCTTATCCTGGGAATTTTCTGTGGCTTTTTCTCACAGATAAGCTCTCTCCTCTCTCCCTCCCCCCACATACTTTGGAAGAACAAATATGGGTGTAAGCAGGAGTTGGCGAATCCTTAACACTAATAGTGAAAAGCTAGAGGAGGTTCTTTACCACCCACCCTAGAGCGAAGACCTCCACGCCCCTCCCCTCAAGATCCAGCTGCCGAAAGCCCGGATGTTGGACTCCCTCCCTGTACTGGGTCCTTCATTTCCATAAAAGGGCAGTGGCTCGTCTGACTGTGATTGCGGCTGCAGGCAGCTTACCCGCGTTCCCAATCCCCCCCACCCCCCTTCCTTTCCCTCCAGTCTCTCGTTCCTCCCACCTCCCCTAGAACTAACTCCCAAAGCTCCCAATCAAACCACTCCACCCTCCCCCTACGCCCTTAAACCAGCTGACTCCTTCCCTCTACTGGTCAGTCGGGGGGGTGGGGGACGACGCCGGACCACGTCGGTGTCCAGCGCTGAAGTCGCTTCTCTGTCCTCTTTGGGAAAAGAAAGGGCCCAGCCAGCAGCCAGACATCCAGAGGGAGGAAAGAGGTGGGAGGAGAGAGGTGGAGCTGAGCCGCTGAAGTTGGTTGGGAGGAGAGAGGAACGGGATTGGGACTCCCAGACTCCATTAACTAGCTCCTCCGGCCAGGAGATAACTCGACGAGCCATCTGGGATTGTGGGGAGGGGACGCAGAAGACGACCGTGGGCCCCGCAGCTCCCTGGACGCCCGACCTCCTGTTTGCCGAGTGTCGCCTGAGAGCTGGAGGATACAGAGGGTGAGGAGACGCGTTTTAGGATTTTTTGTTTGGAGTTTTATGTTTTTGCAACTGTGTGGTTGGGCAGGTGGGGGGGCGCAGTGCTGGGGGATTTTTTCAGCCTCGGGCGCTGTTTCTTCGGCCCTGGGGACTGGGGTTGGGGCGGGGGTTGAGGCTGCGGCTGCTGCTGTGCTGCGGCGGGAGGTGGAAGTGGAGGTGGTGGGGCAAACAGGTGAACACAACGGTTCGGGCTCTGGCTGGAGGCGGAGCGGGTCCTGTGGCTTCCAATGAGACTTGGGGAGTCCAGTCTGATCGGGCTTCTGTCAGTGGGAAGAAACGGGCGGGGCTGGGGCCCTGCTCCCTGTTTCTCCCGGGTGAAAACATACTCCTCCCGGGTTGTGTTAGAAAGGAGGATTGAGGGTAGCCCTTCCCAGAGAGCTGGTCAGAGTAAGAGTACTGAAGGAATGGTTTTTGGGGGAAGGGTGCGCCGGGACTGGCAATCCCTATGCTCCTGCTTCCTGACCCATTTTTTCACATAGTTCTAGAGACAGCCCTTTAAAGCAGAGAGGATAGAGTGCTTCTTTTCGGCATTTAATGTGATTTTTCTTTTGGTATTACCTTCCCTTTCCCGTTTTCCTCCACCTTGCCTTTTTAGGGCTCAATGGGATTTCTCCTCTTTTGGAGAGTAACTCTTACGAGTGCCATTTCCTTTTCACTCACAGGAAGGAGCTATGGCTCTGGACGGGATAAGGATGCCAGATGGCTGCTATGCGGATGGGACGTGGGAACTGAGTGTCCATGTGACAGACCTGAACCGTGATGTTACCCTGAGAGTTACAGGGGAGGTTCATATTGGGGGGGTGATGCTCAAGTTAGTGGAAAAACTTGGTAAGTTATGTCTGTACGAAAGGCCAGAAGTAATTGTGTCTGTCCGTGTTCTAAGCGTGTATGTTGAAAGATTGGAGAAGCTGGAATACCTCTTTTGTGTGTGTTTAAGGCGGGGAAGGTCAGAGAAGGATAGTTTTATTGGCTCTCTGAAATATGTTCTGAGGGGTGTATATCTTAATTGTATATTATTATTATATTGTATATTTTAATTGTATTTTATACAAATATGCTAATTTAGGCTTTATTTATGAATAGTGTTCTTTGTTTTCCTCACCCCATGAGGAATAAACTCAATGTTCTTTGTATTTAAATTACTTCTCTTAACTAATTAGTATTAACACTATGAAATAACTGATTCTAGATCTCATTTGCTTGTTTAAGACTTTTCCTCTAATGTTAAAAGAAAAACTCAAAAATGTTTAATTTTGAGAAAGATAAAAAAAGGATTTTTATTTTTGTTTAATTCTTGTTTTCATGGATTAGAATATTGGTGTAATTTGACTTAATGTGTTTCATTTCAGTTCCAAAATGTGAAATTTAATGATAGGTGATTTTAGGCAATGATTTAAGGCAGTGATTTAGTGTATTTAAAATGTTTTATCTATTTTAGAAATGATGGAAAAGTGTTTGACCACTATAGTAGCAGTAGGTGCTTTCAATAAGCTGCTAATCTCTCTGAATTTTTACTAGAATAACATTTAGAATCTGATGAAAACTTAGATATCATCCAGTTTTAATTTCAATTTATGGAACCTGATGTTCATAGATATTAAGTATTTGTTGTTTCAACATCAAAGTCACTGCAGCAGATAAACTCTGCCAGTTATTCATGTAAGGATTTGCCACCTCTGCCAAAGACTCTTTTTTGATACTTAGCATTTATTTCACTTTTGAGTATAATACACCCTATAGGGCAATCTCCTAGTTTTGTTTCCAAAGTATAATAACAATAACAGCAGTTCATATGTCCCTAGTACTTTTTCTCCCACTAGCCCTAGAAAGTAAATGGTAAGTCAGATATTTGGAACTTGGGACACATTTCTCAACAGAAACATTTCTGAACATATTTTTATTTCTTCAGAAATTAATGCATAATACCTTTGAAGTAGAGTACCACAAATAATATTTCATTTAACCATAATTTATAATATTGTTTACATAAGAAAATACTGTTTTCTGATGAACATAATAGTGGGTACTTAATATTTATTTGCATACATTGAAGATGTATAACACATTAAATAAGATAAGCAAGAGTTCCTTAAACTAATAATAACTTTGCAGACCCAAACTAGCTTGACAGAATTAAAGGGACTTTGGAAAGGCCACACTACATAACATTTAGGAATCTTTTGGTTTTGCAACAATTGTCTGAGGCTGTTTTAAGTTTGAAAATTTATCTGAAACACAATGTTGAGTAAGTTATGATTTAAGGAGTTTTGTTTTATGTTCTTCCCCTCTTTCTATGTATGTATATGCTCTAGTATATTTTGCAAATTGTGATAGAATAACTAGTGCTGTTATGACTTTATGTCATAACAAGTAAGTTGTATGTATGAAGGTTGAAAATTAGAAATTGTTGGGTCTACTGAATGGAGTCTACTGAATTCTCAGCACATTAAAACCTGACTAATTCTTAATGCTGCATAGGGCATGTTTTAAATTACATTCAAGGAATATTAATTTAATTCAACAACCATTAGGTGCCTTTTCAAAACACTGTATCCTTGAGCATTTAAAGATGACATAAGACACAGTTTTCTGCTTATAATATAGGAGGGAAGATATGAGGTATGAGTAAAAATAAATACAATACATATTAACATAATTGGTAGAGAGAAATCTAAATAAAAGTGCTTAAAAGTTTTGAGGAAGGAGAAATTAGTTATAGCTGGTACTATCAGGGTAAGCTTCATGGAATAAAAAGATGAGGGGCCAAAAACTCAGTTATAACATTGTAAACCAAATATACTTGGGATATATGAACTGCTGTTATTGCTGTTAGATTGTAGAAACAAGATCTTTTCTTTGTAAGATAAGAGATTGCCCTATAGAGTATATTATACTCAGAAGAGACATACCTTTGAAAAATATTAGTTAAAGATGGGGAGAGTAGTCTGTTCTGCAAATAAGGCACTAGTTAAATGAAGGCATAGATGAGAGTGGACAAGCTCAAAACCGGGAAAGATGAGAAATGTCAAAAGAAGCTTTTTACAAGGTGGACTCAATTTGTTTTTTTTGTTTAATTAAAAAATTATTTTGTAATAGCTTTTTTTTATAGCTTTTTATTTACAAGATATATGCATGGGTAATTTTTCAGCATTGACAATTGCAAAACTTTATGTTCCAATTTTTCCCCTCCTTCCCTTTACCCCCTCACCCAGATGACAGGTTGACCAATACATATTAAATATGTTAAAATATAAGTTAAATATAACATATGTATACATGTACATACAGTTATTTTGCTGTACAAAAAGAATCAGACTTTGAAATAGTATACAATTTACCTGTGAAGGAAATCAAAAATGCATAAAAAGATGAGGGGCCAAAAACTCAGTTATAACATTGTAAACCAAATAGTACTTGGGATATATGAACTGCTGTTATTGCTGTTAGATTGTAGAAAGAAGATCTTTTCTTTGTAAGATAAGAGATTGCCCTATAGAGTATATTATACTCAGAAGAGACATACCCTTGGAACTGATTTGGTTCATCTCATTGTTGAAGAGGGCCATGTCCATCAGAATTAATCATCATATAGTATTGTTGTTGAAGTATATAATGATCTCCTGATTCTGCTCATTTCATTCAGCATCAGTTCATGTAAGTCTCTCCAGGCCTTTCTGAAATTATCCTGCTGGATATTTCTTACAGAACAATAATATTCCATAATATTCATATACCATAATTTTTTTAGCCATTCTCCATTTGATGGGGTAGCTTTTTATTTTTCAAAATACATTCAAAGATAGTTTTCAACATTCACCCTAGCAAAACCTTGTATTTCAAATTTTCCTCCCTTCCTATCTCACCTCTCCCCTAGACAGCAAGCAAACATGTGCAATTCTTCTGAACATATTTCCACCTTAATGCTGCTCAAAGGAAAATAAGATTTAAAAAAATAAGCAAAAAACAAAAATGAAAACACTATGTTGTGATCCACATTCAGTTCCTATGGTCCTCTTTGGATGCAGATGGCTCTCTTCATCACAAGTCTATTGCAATCGGGCTGAATTACCTCATTGTTGAAAAGAGCTACGTCCATCACAGTTGATCATCATATAATCTTGTTGCTGTGTACTGGTTCTAATCACTTCACTTAATAACAGTTCATGTAAGTCTCTCCAAGCCTTTCTGAAATCATCCTGCTGATTGTATCTTATAGAACAATAGTATATCTTCACATTAATATACCATAATTTATTCAGCCATTCCCCGGGCATCCATTCAGTTTCCAGTTCTTTGCCACTAAAATAAAAGGCTGCCACAAACATTTTTGTACATGTGGGTCCTTTTCCCTTTTTTATGATCCCTTTGGGATATAAGCCCAGTAGAGACATTGCTGGATCAAAAGATATATACAGTTTGGTAGCCTTTTGGGCACAGCTCCAAATTGCTTGGATCAATTCACAGTTCAAGGTGGACTCATTTGTAATGATAATACTTTTAAGTGGGCTCCAAGAATAAGTATTAGAACAAATATGCAATGTGACCATTTAGAAATTTGATTTTATTAAGTTCTGTTAAAGAAATTCACCTAATATCTTCTCACATCTAACATCTAGGATATGTCAACCTAAAATCTATGTTTCTTAATTGTTCTGGTTAAAATATTGGTGATTATGATTGTAACTATAAATGGAGATCTAGTGGCACTGAAGAATCCAAGATGGCATTCCTGAAGCTAAGATGGTGCTTTGTTATGAGCAAAGCAGAATTTTAGTAGCTCAAAAGAAATATGAGATGTTCAAACTTAGAGACATTTTCACATCAGATATTCATACAAACTATTTGAATCTAATCTGTGCTATAACCTTCCTGTATCTCTTACTGTAATCCACTCCACCTCAACTAAACTGCCAAAAAGATTGTCTTAAATCTCAGGATTGCTAGTCTCTTCTGTGAGGGAATAAACTAGGCTATACTAGCCCTCGGCTCTGGAGATCAATCAGCTTGCCTCTCATGAAAGAGTGAAAGACCTTAATTTGTAACGTAACTTTGGGTAGCTCCGGTAATTTCTCAGGTATGAGCACACTCTAAGCAAACCTTGGATAGTATTGTGGAGGCAGTACTCTCAAAACTGCTTTGCCTGGGAACTGAGTGGGCGCCTGTGGACCACGCTATTTCTTTTACCCCAACTTTCAAAGAAGAAAGTCAAATATAGTAACTCATAAATTCAAGGGTAGAAATCTACTAAGTTTTGGATTTGGGTCGTTCCTACTCTGGCGGATAAATATTATTGGATAAGTTACACCAGAGAGGCAGTGAAGGGAAAAGCAGAATAGTTAGGTGCCACTAGCAGAATGGCATAGGAAAGTAGAATGATTTTAGAAAGGTTATTGGCAGGCAGAGGAGGACACTCTTAATATAACCCTGTTGGAAGAATTAGCAGAGAAATTGGGGATTAATTATCCATCCTATGTAAGCAGATTTGTGCAGAGGTTAAGAAACTTTTATGAAGTGGGATGTAAAATGTATTAGCCAGATTTAAGGGGTTAGAAAAGGATGTGGAAACCAAATTACTTTTAAAAAAGGAGGGAAATTATGAGAAATGGATGGGCTTTATTTGGTTTCCTTAGTAGAAAATTAAATTAGAGAAGTGAAACTTAAATTAGAAAATTGAAACTCACAAGAATATAAAAAAAATAATAAAGGGTGAAGGTTATCTCCCCCAAAACAATGTAAGCTCCTTGGGAGCAGGGACTGGCTATGTAATAAGGAGTAGAGATTCTGTATCCCAATTAATGGGGAATCAGGGGAGGGACTTGTGGTTCAGGATAAGAAATAAAACATTGCCTTTGGAATTTCAAAAACGTATCTACCAAACTAGTCCTCCATTTTTACAAGAATATAATATAAAAAAAATAAACTTCAATGGCTCCCTATTATATCAAGGATTAAATATAAAATGATCTAGTTGGCATTTAGTCAGTCACAACACAGCTCTTTCCAACTTTCCAAGGTTCTGACACTTTATTCCCTTGTACATATTCTGCGAATCACCCACATTGGCTTAATTCTTCAAACATGACACATCATCTCCCAAATCTGCCTTCTTACTGGTTGTACTGCCCCAAGTTTCAAATGTTCATTTTCCTTACCCTAACCCTAAATGCGCCTCCTGGTTTTCCTGGCCTCCTTTTAAGACTCAGCTTAACTCCTATCTTAAGTTACTTAACACCCTCTGCTAGTGATTTCCTTCTGAGATTACCTTACCTTTATACTGACTATACCTTGTATGTGCAGTTATTTGCCTGTTATCTCTCCCATTAGAATATGTTCTTAGAGACAGGAGTTAGATAGATAGATAGATAGATAGATAGATAGATAGATAGATAGATCTATATATATATATATATATATATATATAAAATTTTTTTTAGTGTCCTCACTGCTTAAGTACAATGCCTAGTATGAAGCAAGGGCTCAGAAAATCCTTGGTGAGTAATTGATAAGTGATGTAGAAGTAGAGTTGACAGTATTTGAAACATGATTAGATGAGAATGGAAAGAGTAAAAAAAGAACTCCAATGATGTGAACATAGAAGACCATTTATTTATATGAAATTAGAAGGTTAGAAGAAAGAGACATTATGATTTCTAAAGAGTCAGAAAGAAGAGGACTACTAAAAGAAACAGAAGGAACAACTAGAGGTTTAGGACAACTAGGAGATGTTATATCTCAGAAGCTAAGGAAGAACATTCATGATAGTAATCTCTTTAGGACAGAGTTGCAAGGAAGTCCAGGAAACTAATGAAAAAAGAAATGTCTTTAGACATTTAGTTTGCACAGTTATTTAAGAAGTCATTTGTTCTAGAGCTATAACTAACTATAATCCTACTTTAGACATATCCAATGGAATTCAGTGGGTTTTTTTTTTTTTAAAGATATCAATTTTTAAATTTTATTATTATTATTGTTATTTTTAGTGAGGCAGTTGGAATTACCTTACTTGCCCAGGGTCATACTAGCTGTATATTAGTTAAATGTTAGTGTAAGTGTTGTGTCTGAGACTGAATGTGAACTTCTGCCTTCTTGACTTTAGGGCCAGTGCTCTATCCACCTGGAATTTATTGTTCACAAAAAAATACCTTGATATGAGACAGACTTTTCTTATTCTGTCATCAACCCCTCAGATGGCTTTGTAGCAAAATGATAATCCATAGCATAAATGGAAGCACTTGTTCACTTAAATGATCAACCAAAATAAATTATATTTAGCAATGATTTCTTATTTAATAGGAACTTGGATAATTTTTTGTTAATTAATATGAAATGCTCTCTTTTACAATTTTAACTCAGAGGATAATGATAATAATTAAAATTCACTTATTTATCAGACTATCATTAGGCATTTTTTAAAATGTCTGCATTATGATTAGGCACTGAGAATACAAAGAAAGATATGAAATAGTGGAAATAAATACACATATAGCATTTTATAGAATACATAGTGATAGGAGTGTTATCTCCATTTTACTGAAAGGCAAATTAAACCTTAGAGAAAGTCACTTACTTAAGACCATATGACTAGCAAAAGTGGGATTAAAGATCCTATCCCAGGACTTCTGACTTGGAAGTCTGTTCTTCTTTATAGTTTATTCTGATTCCTTCCAAGATTCAAAATTTTCTGTATTCCCATAATTGAATTTATGAACCAAATTAACTGGGTAACACCCTCCAAAATATGTATGTAACTCATCGGTATCAATGAGACTGACTTTGGCTTATCCCCAACAGAGACTCCCTATAGGATAGGGGCTTACAATAAATCACTTAATATTGCATAGACGTAAGTAAAGTATATCAACTGCCCCTTGGTTATATTTCATATCATATGACTGGCCCGTTTCCTTTTTTACTTGCACAATCTTCTAATGATTTTTTAGGCCTTTTGTCCAGCAGTTTGTCACTTAGAATAATTGCAAACATACTTGGTTATAATGTGACTCTTTATTACTCCTTTGAATGACTCACAGCTAATTTTTTTTTCCCTCTGAGGCTGGGGTTAAGTGACTTGCCCAGGGTCACACAGCTAGGAAGTGTTAAGTGTCTGAGACAGATTTGAACTCGCGTCCTCCTGAATTCAAGGCTGGTGCTCTATCCACTGTGCCACCTAGCTGCCCCGAACAGCTTAATTTTTAGAGAAGTTTATACTCTTATGACTTGCATACATACATCTTCATGGGAAACAATACTGATGTTGAAAAGGAGGGTCTTTGTTCATATAGAAACTTGGAGTTTTTAATAGAACTATACACTATCTAAAAAGTAGTCCAGCTAATTTTTTCCCTGTTGCTTCTGGGGTTCATTGTTCATATCTTTTCCAAGACACAAATACTTTTTAAGTTTTATATACAACTGAATATAATGGGCTAGAGTACTATGCATTGTTTTTAAACCTACATGATTTTTCTTATATGGATAGGCCAAACTTTTGAATAATGCTCCTATAAATAATCATAGAGTTAAATTCTTAGTATAATATTTGATTTTCTCTTTGATTTACATTATAGAATTTGAAATGTGTTACTATAAAAAAATCCTTCAATGGACCGAAATCAATAATTTTGATGGGAAAAAAGACAAATGAACTCTGGAGTTTGTAACATACTAGCAGTATAAAGAATATTGTATTTATAGTTAGAAATGTCTTGATTAGAAGTGAGATTCCCAAAAATAAATGTAGTTATATTGTCTTTCTGAAAAGGGAAAGAAAAGTTTTTCATATAGTCATGCAGAACATGATAAACATCAGCGTGGGTGGGAAACTGCAGATTGTAGACCTACAGCTATTTTTTGTAGTAGATAATAAAATTAAACATTTAATTTTCTCTTTTTTATTTAATATTTTAGTTTTTTCCAATTACGTATAAAAGCAGGTTTAAACATTCTTTTTTAAAAATTTGATTTTCAAATTCTCTCCCTCCTTTCCCTCTCTCTTCATTGAGAAAGCAATTTGATATGTTATATATATTTGCATTCATGCAAAGCCTATTTCCATATTCGATATGTTGTTGGAGAGAGGTACAGGAAACAAAGTCAAGAAAAATAAATGAGTTTTAAAAAGTTTTTTGGCATTGCAGACTCCATTAATTCTTTCTCTAGAGATGAATGGTGTTCCTCTTCAGAAGTCCTTTGGGAATTGTCTTGGATTATTGCATTGCTGAAAATAACTAAGTCATTTCACAATTAATCATTCTTAAAATATTGCTGTGGATAGTCTCTTGATTCTGCTCATTTTTACTTTCATTTAGTTCATATGATCTTTTACTAGTTTATTGAAACCATACCTCTTATCATTTTAAAATAATATAAAAATGTTCTATCATAGTTATATATCATACCATGTTCAGCCATTTCCTAATTAATGGGCATCCCTTTAATTTCCAATTCTTTGCCACCACAGAAAGAGCTACTATAAATATTTTTTACATATATATCCCTTTCGTTTTTGTTTGTTATCTCTTTGGGATATAGACCTTGAATTGGTTTTGCTGGGTCAAAGCCCAAAGGGCTTGGCAGGCATGGTCTGCTGCTGATTTGCCAAGATGGACTGTGCTAAACTGTGCTCCACTCTTAACATACACATAGTGTGACAGACCTTTTCTAGTTACTTTCTGAGTTGTCTTAGGCTAGAAAATTTTTTCACTGCATGTATGGTTTTTGCTGCTGCTCTCAAATTTGTTTTGAGGCAATATGTAAAATTGTTAAGAGAGTAATTTGGGAGAGCTTAGTTCCTGCCTTTTCTCTGACATCTTGACTCTGCCCTAAAATAACTTAAGAAGCAGTGTACTAAGAGGACCAACTAAGAAAATCTTGAGGAAGATATAATTTTAGCTGGGACTTGAAGAGAGCCAGGGGCCAGGAGTTAGGAGGTGAAGACAGGAAGAGAATTCCATGCATGAGTGATATTAAAAGTGCGTGGAGTCAAGAGATGGACTGTCTTGTTCTAGAAATAGCAAGAAATCCATTGTTTTTTATATTATAAGATGGGGGAAGAGGGAAGTGGGGAAGAAGAGTTTAGAATATAATATTTCAGAGAGCAGTGAAGCTGGGATTACAACCAAGAATCACCTACTGAGCAAAAAATCTTTGGGGAGGAGGAGAGGTATTAGATCTTCAGTGAAATAAAAGATTTTTAAAAGTTCCTGATAAAAAGATTTGATGAATAAAAAATTTAACTTTCAAGTGCAAGACTTAAGAGAAACATAAGGAGGTAGTCAAGAAAGGGAAATTATAAGGGACTTAAAAAGATTGGCTTGTTTGTTTACATTCCTATATGGGAAGATGATACTTGTAACTCAAGAACTTTCTCATTATAGCATTTAGGAGTATATATACATTTAGATAGAAGGCACAAGTATAAAAGTTGAATAGAGGAATAATATCTGCTGCTTTACAATAAAGTTTTAGGTCTGATACAGTTAGACCAGCTTCCTTCCTTTGCATTTTTTTTCATTAATGAAGGAATAATATCTTCTTAAAAATTTTTTATAATAGTTTTTATTTACCAGATATATGCATGGGTAATTTTACAACTGATTTGGTTCATCTCATTGTTGAAAATGGCCACATCCATTAAAATTGATCATCATATAGTATAGTATAGTATACAATGCTCTCTTGGTCCTGCTCATTTCACTCAGCATCAGTTCATGTAAGTCTCTCCAGGCCTTTCTGAAATCATCCTGTTGGTCATTTCTTACAGAACAATAATAGAAGGAATAATAGCTTAAAAAATAAAATAAATCAAAGGGTGAGAGAATGTATTGGGAAAATGGGAAAGAGAGGTGGAGTGGTGTAAATAAAAAATACTATCTATCCACACCCAGAGAAAGAACTGATTGTATCTGAAAATAGACTGAAGTTTACTTTTTTTTTTTTTTTTCTTGAGGATTTTTGGGAAGAAGCAGGTAGGGGACAGAAATATATGTTTTCTTTTGCAATATGACTTCTTTTTTAAAAAAATTATTATAATTTTTATTGACAGAACATACGCTTGGGTAATTTTTTACAACATTATCACTTGCACTCACTTCTGTTCCGACTTTTCCCTTCCCTCCCTCCAACCCCTCCCCTAGATGGTAAGCAGTCTTATACATGTTAAATATGTTATAGTATATCCTAGATACAATATATGTGTGTAGAACCAAACAGTTCTCTTGTTACATAGAGAGAATTGGATTCAGAAGGTAAAAATAACCTGGAAAGGAAACCAAAAATGCAAACAGTTTACACTCATTTCCCAGTGTTCCTTCTCTGGGTGTAGCTGATTCTGTCCATCATTGATCAATTGGAACTGAATTAGATCTTCTCTTTGTCAAAGATATCCACTAACATCAGAATACATCCTCATACAGTATTGTTGTTGAAGTGTATAATGATCTCCTGGTTCTGCTCATTTCACTCCACATCAGTTCATATAAGTCTCTCCAAGCCTCTCTGTATTAATCCTGCTGGTCATTTCTTACAGAACAATAATATTCCATAACATTCATATACCATAATTTACCCAACCATTCTCCAATTGATAGGCATCCATTCATTTTCCAGTTTCTAGCCACTACAAAAAGGGCTGCCACAAACATTTTGGCACATACAGGTCCCTTTCCCTTCTTTAGTATTTTTTTGGGATATAGGCCCAGTAGTAGCACTGCTGGATCAAAGGATATGCACAGTTTGATAACTTTTTGGGCATAATTCCAGATTGCTCTCCAGAATGGTTGGATTCTTTCACAACTCCACCAACAATGTATCTGTGTCCCAGTTTTCCTGCATCCCCTCCAACATTCATCATTATTTGTTCCTGTCATCTTAGCCAATCTGACAGGTGTATAATAGTATCTCAGAGTTGTCTTAATTTGCATTTCTCTGATCAATATTGTGATTTGGAACACTCTTTCATATGAGTGGATATAGTTTCAATTTCATCATCTGAGAATTGTCTGTTCATATCCTTTGACCATTTATCAATTGGAGAATGGCTTAATTTCTTATAAATTAGAGTCAGTTTTCTATATATTTTGGAAATGAGCCCTTTATCAGAACCTTTCACTGTAAAAATATTTTCCCAGTTTGTTACTTCCCTTGTAGTCTTGTTTGCATTAGTTTTGTTTGTACAAAAGCTTTTTAATTTGATGTAATCAAAATTTTCTATTTTGTGATCAATAATAGTCTCTAGTTCTTCTTTGGTCACAAATTCCTTCCTCCTCCACAAGTCTGAGAGGTAAACTTTCCTATGTTCCTCTAATTTATTTATGATCTCGTTCTTTATGCCTAAATCATGAACCCATTTTGATCTTATTTATCTTGGTGCATGGTATTAAGTGTGGGTCCATGTCTAATTTCTACCATACTAATTTCCAGTTTTCTCAGCAGTTTTTGTCAAATAATGAATTCTTATCCCCAAAGTTGGGATCTTTGGGTTTGTCAAACACTAAATTGCTATAGTTATTCACTATTTTGTCCTGTGAACCTAACCTATTCCACTGATCAACTAGTCTCTTTCTTAGCCAATAACAAATGGTTTTGGTGATTGCTGCTTTATAATATAGTTTTAGATCAGGTACAGCTAGGCCACCTTCATTTGATATTTTTCTTTTTTTCATTAATTCCCTTGAAATTCTCGACCTTTTGTTTTTCCATATGAATTTTGTTGTTATTTTTTCTAGGTCATTAAAATTAAAATAGTTTCTTGGGAGTCTGATTGGTATAGCACTAAATAAATAGATTAGTTTAGGGAGTATTGTCATCTTTATTATATTTGCTTGGCCTATCCAAGAGCACTTAATGTCTTTCCAGTTATTTAAATATGACTTTATTTTTGTGGCAAGTGTTTTATAATTTTGCTTATATAATTCCTTACTTTCCTTTGGTAAACAGATTCACAAATATTTTATATTATCGGCAGATATTTTGAATGGAATTTCTCTTTGTTATGTTATCAAATTTATTGGCATGATGTTGGGCAGAGTAACTCCTAATTATTGCTCTAATTTCCTCTTCATTAGTGGAAATTTCTCCCTTTTCTTTCTTAAGACCTAATTTGATTTTCTTCTTTCCTTTTTCTAATCAAATTTACCAAGGTTTTACCTATTTTGTTGGTTTTTTCATAAAACCCACTTACTTTTATTCATTAATTCAATAGTTTTTTTACTTTCAATTTTACTGATCTCTCATTTTATTTTTAGAATTTCAAGTTTAGGGTTTGATTGGGGGTTTTTAATTTGCTCTTTTTCTAGCTTTTTAAATTGTAAGCCTAATTCATTGATTTTCTCGTTCTCTATTTTATGCAAGTAAACCTCTAGAAATATAAAATTTCCCCTTATTTCTGCCTTAGCTGCATCCCACACATTATGGTATGACATCTCATTATTGTCATTCTCTTGGCTGATATTATTAATTGTTTCTATGATTTGCTATTTTACCCAATTATTCTTTAGTATGAGATTATTTAGTTTCCAATTCCTTTTTGGTCTAATTTTCCCCTGGCTTTTTATTGCTTCGTGATCTGAGAAGGATGCATTTACGATTTCTGCCCCTCTGCATTTGAATTTGTGGTCAGTTTTTGTACAGGTTCCATGAACTGCTGAAAAGAAAATATACTCCTTTCTGTCTCCATTCAGTATTCTCCAAAGATGTATCATACCTAACTTTTCCAGTGTTCTATTTTACCTGTTTAACTTCTTTCTTATGTATTTTGTGGTTTGATTTATGTAGTTCTGAGAGTGCAAGGTTGAGATCTCTCACTATTATAGTTTTGCTATTTATTTCTTCTTGCAGCTCTCTTAACTTTTCTTTTAGGAATTTAGCTGCTATGCCACTTGGTGCATATATGTTTAGTATTGATACTGCTTTGTTGCCTATGCTACCCTTTAGTAAGATATAGTGCCTTTCCTTATCTTTTAATTAGATCAATTTTTGCTTTTGCTTGATCTGAGATCAGGATGGCTACCCCTGCTTTTTTGGCTTTGTCTGAAGCATAGTAGATTCTGCTCCAACCTTTTATTTTTACTCTGTATGTATCGCCCTGTTTCAAGTGTGCTTCCAACATATTGTAGAATTCTGGCTTTTAATCCAATCTGCTATCTGCCTCCGCTCTATGGGGGAATTTATCTCATTCACATTTATGGTTAAAACTACTAATTCTGTATTTCCTGCTATCTTATTATCCCCAAATTATGCTTTTTTTTCCTTTCCCTCTTACCCCCTTCCCAATTATTAGACTTATGGGCACTACTTGCCTCACGCAGCCTTCCCTCTTTAATATTCCTCCCTCCCAACTAGAGACCATTATTGATCACAAAATAGAACATTTTGATTACACCAAATTAAAAAGTTTCTGCACAAACAAAACTAATGCAAACAAGA